>NC_091282.1:450053409-450362063 GCF_032444005.1 Ranitomeya imitator
GCCCCAGAATCCACGCAGAGCTCTACCGAGTGGGAGAATGAGCCTATAATAATTGTCCCCTTAAAGGACAATTTAGAGGCAAACGTCACCGTGTCTAGTGTACCTCCACCTACTACCACTAGACGCTGACGTTTCCTCGACCGCTGAGGACATCTGGTGGCTAGATGTCCTGACTGCTGGAAAACATGACAGACCTTGAGTGCACAAGCGGTCCGGGACTTAGATCCCGCTTGTGACACTTCCATGGCCTCATGTGACTCAGGAACCAGGACCGGAGATTCCAGAGGTTTGGCGAAGGTAGGAGCCAGCCGAAACCTCTGCCTACACTGGGCTCGCTCTAACCTCCGCTCGTTAAAACGGAGGTCAATTCGAGTGGAGACAGTTATTAACTCCTCCAGTGTGGCAGGAATCTCCCTAGTGGCCAGAGCGTCCTTAACGTGATCAGCCAGGCCCCTCCAAAATATGGGGATAAGGGCTTTATCCGACCAGTCCTGCTCAGAAGCTAAAGTGCGGAATTGGACGGCAAAATGACTGACCAAGGACTCACCCTGAGTTAATGCCAGCAGTTGGAGCGCAGTATCATGGGTGACTTGAGGTCCTAAAAAGACCTGTTTCAGAGTGCTCAGGAACAGCGGAGCACTCTGCACCACATGATCGCCACGCTCCCACAGCGGCGTAGCCCATTCCAACGCCCTGTCCGACAAGAGAGACACTATAAATCCCACCTTAGCCCGCTCTGTGGGAAAACGTGCAGCGAGGAGCTCAAGGTGAATAGAGCACTGACTCACGAATCCCCTACAAAATTTGCTATCACCAGAAAAATTTTCTGGCAGCGGGAGGCGAGATAATGTCGGAACAGGGGTGGCAATGGACAAGGTTGCTGCAGCCACGCTAGCAGCCTGTACAGCAACTGCGGTAACATCCACAGCTGAGGTTGAGCTCTCGAGAGCCGCCAACCTACCCTCCAGCTGCTGGATATACCGCAAGGATTGCTGTTTGTCCGTCATTACTAGCCAGACCCTGGCGCTAGTGTAATGTTAGGGCTAGCGGAACGCACCAAATAATAAGACAGATAGAGTATGGTGCGTTCGCAGCCCGGGGTCCACCGTGCAGAGATGGAACCTGCTGCCAAGTAATGACGGACTATATGGCGGTACAAAGTGAATACACACATGGGCTAACCTCACCCTGTGTGAAGGAAGCGAACCCTGTTACGTCACAGGGCCGTGGTACCGCACCAAGAGCGCAAGCAACGAGTCTCAGAACTCAATCCCAAGACACAGGATTTGAGTACATAGACCTCATGCGCTCGACACCGCTACTGAGGTGTCAGAGTGACAGCAATAGAAGCACGAGAGTGCATGCAGTGCCGCACTGGCGAACGCCACTAACCACCCAGGCTTGGGTCAGGAAAGTGCTGTGAAAGCACAAGGCGCCGCACTGGCGGTCACAGCAATAAGACGCTGTATTGTGTGTTTACGTGCTGATGGCTAAGTCGGGCGCTAGATAGCAAACATACACCTTCCGCGAACAGTAATCCAAAAGGGAGGGTTATTTAAAGAGCGACTTTCACTCACAACACACACACATTTACAAATGTACACTAGCGCATGACCGTGCGGTCATGCGCAGCTTATATAGTTGCAGCACGTTCAGGACCTTCCAATAAAGGACCAATGGGAAGCTGCTACCAACGTTTTGCCCTTTCAGGACCTTCCTGGAGGACCAATGGGATGTGCTGCAGTACCTGAGCATGTGACCCTCGATCTCCAATGGGAGATCTTGCCCTGGGCATGCTCAGAAAGAGAAAAGCAGGACTTAGCCCCAAAAGCATCTGCTCGCCGCTGCCCAACACTGACTTCAATGGCAGAAGCAGGAAAAGCAGCAGTAACTCTTTGTACAGAGTGAGACTGAGCAAGACGCTGGGACCGACGTCTCTGCTGAGCAGACTCCACTGCGGCTGGATAAGAATGGGAGACCGCAGTGGAGATGGCTCGAGATTCCCCTTGTGCAGAAGCGGGAACTCGACACATAACACCGTTCCTCGTAATACAAACTTTGCAGTCTGCTTACATTCCTGGTAGGTCTTTTCTGTCAATGTCTTTTTTAAATGTGGTGCCCAGAAATAGACCCAGTATTCCAGGTGATGACTGTCCAAGGAGGAGTAAAGGGGAATAATTACTTCACATGTTCTAGACTCTATGCTTCTCTTAACGCATCCTAGAACTGTGTTTGCACATGAGTCAACAGTGTGATGTAGCAGCAAAAAAAGGCAGTCTATCATCTATTAGTATTCCCAAGTATTTTTCACACGTGCTATTGCTTGGTTCTATTCTATTCCTCCTTTTCTGTTCCATTCTTTTCTTAGCCAGATGTAGAATCTTGCCTTTCTCCCTGTTAAATACAATTTTATTAGACACTGCCCCTTGTTCAAGCTTATCTAGATCCTTCTGAATTCCTTCTGTCTTCCAAAGTGTTAACTATCCCGCCTAGCTTTGCATCTTCTGCAAGTTTGACTTGTTTATCTTCAGTTTCCTTATCTAGATAATTTATAAAAGTGTTGAACAACACTGGAGCCAGGACAGAGCCTTGTGGTACTCCACTTGAAACACTCTTCCAATTTTATGTGCAACCATTTATCACTACTCTTTGAGTACGATCACTGAGCCAGTTATGAATCAACCTAACCGTTGCCTTGTCAATCCCATACTTGGTCATTTTTTTCAATAAGGATAGTATGATATACTTTATCAAATGCTTTGCTGAAGTCGAGATATATTATATTTACAGCATTACCCTGATCCACCCAGTCAGTGATTCCATCATAGAAGGACATTAGATTAGCTTGGCATGACTTGTTTGCTACAAACCCATTCTGACTCTGGTTAATTACTGTATTCTTATCCAAGTACTTACATGCATGCTATTTAATAATTTGGTCAAGGATCTTTCCTGGTCTAGAAGTAAGGCTCACTGGCCTGTAATTTCATGGCTCCATCTTCTTTCCTGTTTTGAAGATAGTAACAACATTTGCCCTCCTCCAATCTTCTATGACTTCTCCTGTTCTCCAGGATTATTTTTCAAAGATTCTGGCTAGTGTTTCTGCAATTTCCTCTGCTATCTCCTTCAGTACCTTTAAAGGGAACCTGTCACCCCGAAAATCGCGGGTGAGGTAATCCCACCGGCATCAGGGGCTTATCTGCAGCATTCTGTAATGCTGTAGATAAGCCCCTGATGTTACCTGAAAAAGGAGAAAAAGACGTTAGTTTATACTCACCCAGGGGCGGTCCCGCTGCTGGTCAGGTTGGATGGGCGTCTCCGGTCCGCTGCGGCGCCTCCTATCTTCTTTCCATGACGTCCTCTTCTGATCTTCAGCCACGGCTCCGGCGCAGGCGTACTTTGCTCTGCCCTCTTGAGGGCAGAGGATAGTACTGCAGTGCGCAGGCGCCGGAAAGGTCAGAGGCCCGGCGCCTGCGCACTGCAGTACTATCCTCTGCCCTCAAGAGGGCAGAGCAAAGTACGCCTGCGCCGGAGCCGTGGCTGAAGATCAGAAGAGGACGTCATGGAAAGAAGATAGGAGGCGCCGCAGCGGACCGGAGACGCCCATCCGACCTGACCAGCAGCGGGACCGCCCCTGGGTGAGTATAAACTAACGTCTTTTTCTCCTTTTTCAGGTAACATCGGGGGCTTATCTACAGCATTACAGAATGCTGCAGATAAGCCCCTGATGCCGGTGGGATTACCTCACCCGCGATTTTCGGGGTGACAGGTTCCCTTTAAGATGTAATTCTTCTGAACCATGAGATTTAAATTAATTTAAATTGGCTAAATGTTCTTTCATCATATCACTGTTTATATATAGTGTGCATTACTTTGTTCCTTCGATAGTAGCCTGAAGATCAATTGATTTAACTATTGCTTTCTTAGAGAACACAGATGCAAAATAAGAATTTTGAAAGTTTGGCTTTCTCAACACCATTTTTGACCACTTCACCCTTTTCACCCTTAAAAATCCTACAGAATCTTTGACTTTTCTTTTGCTTTTGACATACCCCTAAAACCCATACAGTGGGGAAAGTAATACACATCTGATACACTGAAAATTTTGCAAGTTTTCCCACATGAAATCAATGGAGAGGTCTGTCATTTTTATAGTAGATACACGAGGGGCAGACACTGACAGCTTGGGGCCCCTGTGCACGAAACGTTTCTGGGCCCCTCTCCTTTTATGGTAACAAAGCTACATACATATGGATATGTTATATATATATATATATATATATATATATATATATATATATAGTGCCTACAAGTAGTATTCAACCCCCTGCAGATTTAGCAGGTTTAATAAGATGCAAATAGGTTAGAGCCTTCAAACTTCAAACAAGAGCAGGATTTATTAACAGATGCATAAATCTTACAAACCAAAAAGTTATGTTGCTCAGTTAAATTTTTATAAATTTTAAACATAAAAGTGTGGGTCAATTATTATTCAACCCCTAGGTTTAATATTTTGTGGAATAACCTTTGTTTTCAATTACAGCTAATAATCGTCTTTTATAAGACCTGATCAGGCCGGCACAGGTCTCTGGAGTTATCTTGGCCCACTCCTCCATGCAGATCTTCTCCAAGTTATCTAGGTTCTTTGGGTGTCTCATGTCTTTAATCTTGAGCTCCTTCCACAAGTTTTCAATTGGGTTAAGGTCAGGAGACTGACTAGGCCACTGCAACACCTTGATTTTTTGCCTCTTGAACCAGGCCTTGGTTTTCTTGGCTGTGTGCTTTGGGTCGTTGTCTTGTTGGAAGATGAAATGACGACCCATCTTAAGATCCTTGATGGAGGAGCGGAGGTTCTTGGCCAAAATCTCCAGGTAGGCCGTGCTATCCATCTTCCCATGGATGCGGACCAGATGGCCAGGCTCCTTGGCTGAGAAGCAGCCCCACAGCATGATGCTGCCACCACCATGCTTGACTGTAGGGATGGTATTCTTGGGGTCGTATGCAGTGCCATCCAGTCTCCAAACATCACGTGTGTGGTTGGCACCAAAGATCTCGATCTTGGTCTCATCAGACCAGAGAACCTTGAACCAGTCAGTCTCAGAGTCCTCCAAGTGATCATGAGCAAACTGTAGACGAGCCTTGACATGACGCTTTAAAAGTAAACGTACCTTACGGGCTCGTCTGGAACGGAGACCATTGCGGTGGAGTACGTTACTTATGGTATTGACTGAAACCAATGTCCCCACTGCCATGAGATCTTCCCAGAGCTCCTTCCTTGTTGTCCTTGGGTTAGCCTTGACTCTTCGGACAAGCCTGGCCTCGGCACGGGAGGAAACTTTCAAAGGCTGTCCAGGCCATGGAAGGCTAACAGTAGTTCCATAAGCCTTCCACTTCCGGATGATGCTCCCAACAGTGGAGACAGGTAGGCCCAACTCCTTGGAAAGGGTTTTGTACCCCTTGCCAGCCTTGTGACCCTCCACGATCTTGTCTCTGATGGCCTTGGAATGCTCCTTTGTCTTTCCCATGTTGACCATGTATGAGTGCTGTTCACAAGTTTGGGGAGGGTCTTAAATAGTCAGAAAAGGCTGGAAAAAGAGATAATTAATCCAAACATGTGAAGCTCATTGTTCTTTGTGCCTGAACTACTTCTTAATACTTTAGGGGAACCAAACAGAATTCTGGTGGGTTGAGGGGTTGAATAATAAATGACCCTCTGAAAAGACTTTTCACAATTTAAAAAAAAAATAAACAAAGAAACAACATTCTTTTTTGCTGCAGTGCATTTCACACTTCCAGGCTGATCTACAGTCCAAATGTCACAATGCCAAGTTAATTCCAAATGTGTAAACCTGCTAAATCTGCAGGGGGTTGAATACTACTTGTAGGCACTGTATATATATATATATATATATATATATATATATATATATATATATATATATATATATATATATATATATATACACATATACAGCTCTGGCAAAAACTAACAGACCACCACATCAAAACCCTGTCATGGGCATTCCAATCTCCAGACCTTAACCCCACTGAAAACCTCTGGAATTTAATCAAGGGGATGATGGATAGTCACAAGCCATCAAGCAATGAAGAACTGCTTAAATTTTTGCGCCAAAAGCAGTGTGAAAGACTGGTGGAAAGCATGCCAAAACGCATGAAGGCTGTGATTAAAAATCATGGTTATTGCCCAAAATATTGATTTCTGAACTCTTCCTGAGTTAAAACATTAATATTGTTGTTTCTAAATGATTATGAACTTGTTTTCTTTGCATTATTTGAGGTCTGAAAGCACTATTTGTTTTTTTTTTTCATTTTTACTATTTTTCTTTGTCAGAAAAAAAATACAAAATGTATTGCTTGGAAATTCGGAGATGTTGTCAGAAGTTTATTTAAAACTAAATTTATTTACAATTATCAAGACACCCTAAATAAAGGAGTGGATCTGCAGGTGGGGACCACAGACTACATTTCAGTACCAATGCTTTCTGGCTGATGTTTTGGTCACTTTTGAAAGTTGGTTGTGCTTTCAGACTCGAAGTAGCATGAGACGGACTCTACAACCCATACAAGTGACTCAGGTAGTGCAGCTGATCCAGGATGGCACATCAATGCGAGTTGTGGCAAGAAGGTTTGCTGTGTCTGTCAGCATAGTAACATAGTAACATAGTTAGTAAGGCCGAAAAAAGACATTTGTCCATCCAGTTCAGCCTATATTCCATCATAATAAATACCCAGATCTACGTCCTTCTACAGAACCTAATAATTGTATGATACAATATTGTTCTGCTCCAAGAAGACATCCAGGCCTCTCTTGAACCCCTCGACTGAGTTCGCCATCACCACCTCCTCAGGCAAGCAATTCCAGATTCTCACTGCCCTAACAGTAAAGAATCCTCTTCTATGTTGGTGGAAAAACCTTCTCTCCTCCAGACGCAAAGAATGCCCCCTTGTGCCCGTCACCTTCCTTGGTATAAACAGATCCTCAGCGAGATATTTGTATTGTCCCCTTATATACTTATACATGGTTATTAGATCGCCCCTCAGTCGTCTTTTTTCTAGACTAAATAATCCTAATTTCGCTAATCTATCTGGGTATTGTAGTTCTCCCATCCCCTTTATTAATTTTGTTGCCCTCCTTTGTACTCTCTCTAGTTCCATTATATCCTTCCTGAGCACCGGTGCCCAAAACTGGACACAGTACTCCATGTGCGGTCTAACTAGGGATTTGTACAGAGGCAGTATAATGCTCTCATCAGGTGTATCCAGACCTCTTTTAATGCACCCCATGATCCTGTTTGCCTTGGCAGCTGCTGCCTGGCACTGGCTGCTCCAGGTAAGTTTATCATTAACTAGGATCCCCAAGTCCTTCTCCCTGTCAGATTTACCCAGTGGTTTCCCGTTCAGTGTGTAATGGTGATATTGATTCCCTCTTCCCATGTGTATAACCTTACATTTATCATTGTTAAACCTCATCTGCCACCTTTCAGCCCAAGTTTCCAACTTATCCAGATCCATCTGTAGCAGAATACTACAGCATAGTGTCCAGAGGCTGGAGGTGCTTCCAGGAGACAGGCCAGTACACCAGGAGACGTGGAGGGGGCCATAGGAGGGCAACAACCCAGCAGCAGAACCGCTACCTCAGCCTTTATGCAAGGAGGAACAGGAGGAGCACTGCCAGAACCCAGCAAAATGACCTCCAGCAGGCCGCAAATGTGCATGTGTCTGCACAAATGGTTAGAAAGCAACTCCATTGAGATGGTCTGAGTGCCCGACGTGCACAGATGGGGGTTGTGTTCACAACCCAACACCATGCAGGACGCTTGGCATTTGCCACAGAAAACCAGGATTGGCAAATTCGCCTCTGGCACCCTGTGCTCCTCACAGGTGAAAGCAGGCTCACACAGAGCACATGTGACAGACGTGACAGAGTCTGGAGACGCCATGGAGAGCGATCTGCTGCCTGCAACATCCTTGAGCATGACCGGTTTGGCAGTGGGTCAGTAATGGTGTGGGGTGGCATTTCTTTGGAGGGCCAAACAGCCCTCCATGTGCTCGCCAGAGGTAGCCTGACTGCCATTAGGTACCAAGATGAGATCCTCAGACGTCTTGTGAGACCATATGCTGGTGCTGTTGGCCTTGGGTTCCTCCTAATGCCGGACAATGCCAGAGCTCATGTAGCTGGAGTGTGTCAGCAGTTCCTGCAAGATGAAGGCATTGAAGCTATGGACTGGCCCGCCAGTTCCCCAGACCTGAATCTGATTGAACACATCTGGGACATCATGTCTCGCACCATCCACCAACGTCACATTGCATCACACTGTCCAGGAGTTGGCGGATGCTTTAGTCCAGGTCTGGGAGGCTGCGACTGTCGATTGGTCAAGCCTGGCTGCGAGCAATCAGTGAAGCCAGGGCTGGCTCCAGGTTTTTGAGGGCCCTGGGTGAAAGAGTCTCAGTGGGCCCCCCTCTTTAACACATACCACGATTCATGATGCACAGATACAGCAGAGAAATATAGCACAGCCAAGTAGCTTATAACACAGCCCATGTAGTATATAGCACAGCCACGTAGTATATAATACAGCCCACGTAGTATATAACACAGCCACGTAGTATATAGCACAGCCACGTAGTATATTGCCCAGCCACGTATATAGCACAGCCCACGTAGTAAATAGCACAGCCACATAGTATATTGCCCAGCCACATAGTATATAGCACAGACACGTAGTATATAGCACAGCCCACATAGTATATAGCACAGCCCACATATTATATAGCACAGACACGTAGTATATTGCCTGTTATGATCCGAAAGAGACACAGGAGTAGGATTAAGTGTTACCAAAAATAATCAATATCTCAATAATCTATTCCCAAATAGTATATTTAGACAGTACACCAATCCACCACTAGTGCCAAAAAAGAAATAGTGAAACCACTACAGGAATGGAGAAAAGTAAACACCGAGTATGGATCAAGCCAAGAAAGAGAAACGGATAACAGGGAGTATTTAGAATAGTTCACTTTTATTTATGTGTAGTAGACAGTAACCAAAAATTTTTTTTATTTTTTATATAACATAAAAATAATAATGTATATGTATACTCTTAAAATACGCTTTTTTGTGCACATGTCAAAGAGAATATAACAATAGATTTGCACTAGGCAGGTCAAAAAATATATATTATTACAAAAATTATACTGGATACCCCAAGAAAAGGAAAATTCGTAAGCATAAAGGTAGAGATCATATATACGAAAAAATAATAATAATACGGATCATATGTAAAAATAAAAAATAATAAATAAAAAATATATCTAAAAATCTATAAAATATAAAGGGGAGCACAAAAAATACTAGTGTAAAAAAATATAATATATATAATAATATATCTCTCTCTCTCTCTCTCTCTCTCCCTCTCTCTCTCTCTATATATATATATAAAAAATTCATACATATATATATAAAAAAGCTAATAAGGTGTAAAAAAATTGTGTAAAAATTTGAAAAAAGGAATAAATGTGTTATACAAATTATTAAAGGTATGTATTGCCTCACAGATAACGTGATAAAATTTATATATTGAGATATTGACGAAAAGTGCTATGTGCTATTAAAAGGTGCTATAGAAATACTATATATATAAAGTACACTAAGTATGAATCAAAAAGTGCAATGTGCTATTATAAGTCAAATATAGTTAGTAGTATGTGCCCTGCACAGTCTCCATCAAAGAGACAGGAAAATGCTTGGTAAATGATCCGATATTACTTACTTCTAATCAAATAGGGTACATATATCCAGGACCGCCAGTATAGGACCGTGTGCACCCCGACGCGCGTTTCGGACCCAAAAAGTTCCTTTGTCAGAGAGGCATAACGCGGTCCGTTAACACTGCCATTAACCCTGTGTGAGCGCTGACTGGAGGGGATTATGGAGCGGGCACTGACAGCAGGGGAGTAGAGAGCGTCCATTTCGCGGCCGCACTGTGCCCGTCGCTGATTGGTCGTGGCCGTTTGACCGCGACCAATCAGCGACTTGGGATTTCCGTGACAGACAGACGGAAGCGACCTTTAGATAATTATATAGTAGAGATATATATATGACAGCTGTGTACTATATATATATATATATATATATATAGTACACAGCTGTCATGGTCACATAATGTTTAACAAAATGCATACTTTTTTTGTTGCAGACAGATGACTATTTAGGAGATTGTCGTTTCATTCAAGTATCCATGGGAAATCAGAGATACAAATTTCAATGTAAAGCCAAGCCGGAACTATATCTCTGCGTTCAAGGTGAAAATGGTGGAAATGAAGTGCAACTACGCAAACCAGGTCAACAACATGAGACCGTCTTTCAATTTTATTCTGCAGGTTTGGTTTAAATTGCATTATAATAGAAACTGTTTGTTAGTTTATTTTTTCATAAACGTTATATGAATAAAAGGGATAGTCAACTACTAAACTATGTAACAAAGCTGTCACACACGCATCATGGAGAGGTCTTGGGCCCCTTAGCCTGCACTATACAATGATAGTGCAGAGTCCTTGCTAACATATTCTTAAATTATTGTCTTTTTAACCCCTTCATGACATGCACTGAATATGTCTCTCCCTGCAATTTCCAGTCACCATGCCGAATTGCGCGGTGACTGTGTAATGACTGTAATGTAATGACGGTGTAATGATGGCTGCTGTGTCTGCACCTCGCCATGAGGGGTTGTACCACCTCCCCTCACCAGCATCAACGATCACTGTGATTGACTGGTCAGAATTCACAGGCCAATCATTGCGTGTTAGCATCAATCATAGCAGTGAAAATGGATTGGGAGATCACGGCATCACCTCTAATTATTAACCTTTTTGGTGCAAATTGGCTGATCAATACAATATTCAATGACCAATCTGCGCCAAAAGTGTAAATGTAAAATGACAATCACCGCTCTGCACGCCATACTGTATGTCCCTCAGATATGGCTTGCAGAGCAATTGTACGGCCCCTCTGTGTACCTGTGAGAGACACATTTGCAATCTACGCTGAGCATCTGTGCTCAATCTTTGGTGCACTTTTTTTTTTTTTACAAAACTAACATGTGCACTTCCAGCTGTCGCAGTGCTCTGATCAGTATTGCTAATCAAAGTCTGTGCAAAAGGTCTTTTTCTTCTTTTTTCTAGAAGTAGAATAGTATTCATCAGAGTTATTGAGCTTGTTTTTTCTTGTCGTAAAAAACAATGTAATAATTAATACCGAGTAGCTTTATAGGACGAGAATTTGGGGAGCAGATGTTACAGTGTTAGTGAATTAATAGTACTGAGTAGCTTCATAAGTAGGACATTAGTTGAGCAGACATCTGAGTGTTTGTGATGCCCTTTTTTCTTTTGCAAAAAAAAAAATACTACCTAGTAGCTTTAAAGGTAGGACATTAGTGTAGTGAATGTCGCTAATTTTTTTTTTATAAAAAGTTCCCATTACTTTTACTGATCATTTTTTTTTCTAAATTTTTCCTTTCTACTTTTGTTTTCCCTAATTTTCTCTATTTTTTCTCCACCTTTTATAGCAAATGTAATAATAAATAGTACCCAACACCAGGGGTGTCAAACTGCATTCCTCGAGGGCCGCAAACCATGTGTGTTTTCAAGACTTCCTTAGCATTGCACAAGGTGCTGCAATCATTATGTGTGCAGGTGATTAAATTATCACCTGTGCAGTACAAGGAAATCCTGAAAACATGGCCTGGTTGCAGCCCTCGAGGAATGCAGTTTGACACCCCTGCCCAACACAATGCACTTTGTAAAAGCACCACTTACACACACATTTCTACTGTATGAAAGCATTAATAAAAAAATGTCCTTTTCGTCAAGAAGATGCTAACAGAGGAAACATACATTTCCCTTGCCTCAGACACAGATTTAGGCAGTGAGGTGCTCCTTTTTTGTTCCTCCTCTTCATATGGTGAGGAGGGACCCACAGAAAGGCTCCCTAGGAACGAGTCAACCCCTTCAGCAATTGATCTCATATGGACTTCAGCCCCTGAAAATTATCAGCCTGTTATTCCGGAATTCATGGGCAGCTCAGGAATCTAAAGATGACTCTCTAGTTAATTTCAGTGGGAGGCTAAAATTCCGGCAATACCTGACCAGTAAGTGGGCAAAGTACGGAATTAAACTGTACAAGATGTGCGGGAGTATCTCAGGTTACACCCACAGAGTTAGGGTTTATGAAGTGAGGCACAACCGTGTTGAGCCCGCATCTTTCCCGACACATGACAGTTTATTAGTCATGGGAGGGAGGGACATGACCATTGATGTATCTATGTGCAATGATCATGAAGGGGTTAAAGCCAGAATTTTAGCTAGAATTTTAATACATGTTCAATACTTAAAGGGACTCTGTCACCTGAATTTGGCGGGACTGGTTTTGGGTCATATGGGCGGAGTTTTCGGGTGTTTGATTCACCCTTTCCTTACCCGCTGGCTGTATGCTGGCTGCAATATTGGATTGAAGTTCATTCTCTGTCCTCCATAGTACACGCCTGCGCAAGGCAAGATTACCTTGTGCAGGCGTGTACTATGGAGGACAGAGAATGAACTTCAATCCAATATTGCAGCCAGCATGCAGCCAGCGGGTAAGGAAAGGGTGAATCAAACACCCGAAAACTCCGCCCATATGACCCAAAACCAGTCCCGCCAAATTCAGGTGACAGGTTCCCTTTAAATAGCGCATTACAAATTTGGAGACATGTCGTCCTTTCCTGGCTGCAGCAAGACCATTACCAGTGCCTCCGTCATTGTCAGGAAACTTCCCTTACTTTAAAAAATTGTCTCAAAGAGCTTAAACAAATGTTGTTTAGCCAAATCACAATTAGTCTTGTACCAATCACCTACCAAACAATCAGATCCAGGAGTTTTCTCAGACGGTAGAGCTTTAATAGCATCTATTATTTCCTCTTCACTAATCGGGGCATCTAGTGCCTCTAATTGCTAATGGCACAAGCAGCAAAGGGGAAGACTGGATAGAAAAGAGCCTACCACCTGGCAGAGATGATCACATTTAGAAGTGCACAAATCTTGATAAAAATCCCCAAAAATCCCATTAGCACCATGTTAGTCAGTGTGCCATTTACCAATTAGATTCCTAATGCACTGAATGGATACAGGAAGCCACACAGCAGGAGCCAAATAAGCCAATAACTTCACATTTTTATCCCAAATCTCAAAAATGACAGACTCCTTAGCCAGCAGTTTCTTTCTACTCTGCTGTTTGGCTAGAATAAGTAATTCCCTGAGTCTGAGCCCAGTAACGCTTACATGAGGGCTGGGAATCAGCAATATATGCCTGCTCTGCCCTTAGGACCTCAGTAGTCAGGGATAACTTGCTATCTTTAAGGCCAGTCTCACACGTCCAGATAATTCCGGTACCAGAAAAATCGGTACCGGAATTATCCGTGTCTGTGTGCCGGTGCGTTTCTGTGGCACATCAGTGTGGCACACGTGCGGCACACGTGTGCCGCCCGTGTGCCCACTGGGTACCACATGCACCATGCCGGGTACCACACGCACCATGCCGGAGACAGCGCTAAAGTTTAGCGCTGTCCCCTGCATCTGGTGCTGAAGTCCCATTCATATCTTCCCTGCAGCAGCGTTTGCTGTGGAGAAGATATGAATAATTGTGTGTAAAATCAAGATCCAGGCACACGGAGATACGGTCTGCAAAAAATCAATGACATCTGCACAGATCCATTGATTTTTATGTGTCTACATGTGTCAGTGGCTCCGGTACGTGAGGAAACTGACACCTCACGTACCGGAGCCACTGACGTGTGAAACCGGCCTAAGGACATGTCTCTGCACAGCAATACCAGAAATAAACACCCCTCTAATTGTTGCTTTATAGATATTCCATGTGACGAACAGATTTGGGTGATCAGTTTTGTGAGCCCAGAAATCAACATACTTGGCGTGAACTGTTATGACCTGGTGGTTAGGACAATAATGGACCTGGTGGTTAAGAGCACACGGGAAGACCTGATAGTTACAATAATACAGGACCAGCTCTGGGACGTGGGAACTCTGCTGACCGCAATCCCTAATCCTATCACACACACTAGAAATAGCCGTGGATTGCTCCTAACGCTCCCTATGCAACTCGACACAGCCTAAGAACTAGCTAGCCCTAAAGATAGAAAAATAAAGCCTACCTTGCCTCAGAGAAATTCCCCAAAGGAAAAGGCAGCCCCCCACATATAATGACTGTGAGTAAAGATGAAAATCACAAACACAGAGATGAAATAGATTTAGCAAAGAGAGGCCAGACTTACTGAACAGACCGAGGATAGGAAAGGAAACTTTGCGATCAGCACAAAAACCTACAAAAGACCACGCAGAGGGCGCAAAAAGACCCTCCGCACCCCAGAGCTTCCAGCAAGCAAGACAAAAATCAAAATAGCAAGCTGGACAGAAAAATAGCAAACAAGAGAAAAACAAGCAGGAACTTAGCTTCTGCTGGAGAAGACAGGTCACCAGAACGATCCAGGAGCGAACTAGACCAATACTAGAACATTGACAGGTGGCATGGAGCAATGATCTAAGTGGAGTTAAATAGAGCAGCCAGCTAACGAATTAACCTCGTAACCTGTGGAAGAAAACTCAGAAGCCGCAGCCCCACTCACAACCACCAGAGGAAGCCCATGGACAGAACCAGCCGAAGTACCATTCATGACCACAGGAGGGAGCTTGACAACAGAATTCGCTACAGTACCCCCCCTTGAGGAGGGGTCACCGAACCCTCACCAGAGCCCCCAGGCCGACCAGGACGAGCCAAATGAAAGGCACGAACCAGATCGGCAGCATGAACTTCAGAGGCAAAGACCCAGGAATTATCTTCCAGACCATAACTGTTATGACCTGGTGGTCAGGACAATAATGGACCTGGTGGTTAAGAGCACATGGAATGACCTGATAGTTACTGATAATAAAGGACACGCTCTGGGACGTGGGAACTCTGCTGACCGCAATCCCTAATCCTATCAAACACACTAGAAATAGCCGTGGATTGCGCCTAAAGCTCCCTGTGCAACTCGGCACAGCCTAAGGAACTAGCTAGCCCTGAAGATAGAAAAATAAAGCCTACCTTGCCTCAGAGAAATTCCCCAAAGGAAAAGGCAGCCCCCCACATATAATGACTGTGAGTAAAGATGAAAATACAAACACAGAGATGAAATAGATTTAGCAAAGTGAGGCCCGACTTACTGAACAGACCGAGGATAGGAAAGGTTACTTTGCGGTCAGCACAAAAACCTACAAAAAGACCACGCAGAGGGCGCAAAAGACCCTCCGCACCGACTTACGGTGCGGAGGCGCTCCCTCTGCGTCCCAGAGCTTCCAGCAAGCAAGACAACAATAAAAATAGCAAGCTGGACAGAAAAATAGCAAACCAAAGAAATACAAGCTGGAACTTAGCTTCTGCTGGGAAAACAGGTCACAAGAACGATCCAGGAGTGAACTAGACCAATACTGGAACATTGACAGGTGGCATGGAGCAAAGATCTAAGTGAAGTTAAATAGTGCAGCAGCTAACGAATTAACCTTGTCACCTGTGGAAGGAAACTCAGAAACACCCACCAGAGGAAGTCCATGGACAGAACCAGCCGAAGTACCATTCATGACCACAGGAGGGAGCCCGACAACAGAATTCACAACACATAACCCTTCCACTTGACCAGGTACTGGAGTTTCCGTCTCGAAATACGAGAATCCAAAATCTTCTCCACCACATACTCCAACTCCCCCTCAACCAACACCGGGGCAGGAGGATCAACGGATGGAACCACAGGCGCCACGTATCTCCGCAACAACGACCTATGGAACACATTATGGATGGCAAAAGAAGCTGGAAGGGTCAAATGAAATGACACGGGATTGAGAACCTCAGAAATCTTATACGGACCAATGAAACGAGGCTTAAACTTAGGAGAGGAAACCTTCATAGGAACATAACGAGACGACAACTAAACCAAATCTCCAACCCGAAGTCGGGGACCCACACAGCGCCGGCGGTTAGCGAAACGTTGAGCCTTCTCCCGGGACAATGTCAAATTGTCCACCACATGAGTCCAAATCTGCTGCAACCTATCCACCACAGTATCTACACCAGGACAGTCCGAAGACTCAACCTGCCCTGAAGAGAAACGAGGATGGAAACCAGAATTGCAGAAAAACGGCGAAACCAAAGTAGCCGAGCTGGCCCGATTATTAAGGGCGAACTCAGCCAAAGGCAAAAAGGACACCCAATCATCCTGATCAGCAGAAACAAAGCATCTCAGATATGTTTCCAAAGTCTGATTAGTTTGTTCGGTTTGGCCATTTGTCTGAGGATGGAAAGCCGAGGAAAAAGACAAATCAATGCCCATCCTAGCACAAAAGGATCGCCAAAACCTCGAAACAAACTGGGAACCTCTGTCCGAAACGATGTTCTCCGGAATGCCATGCAAACGAACCACATGCTGGAAAAACAATGGCACCAAATCAGAGGAGGAAGGCAATTTAGACAAGGGTACCAAATGGACCATCTTAGAGAAGCGATCACAAACCACCCAAATGACCGACATCATTTGAGAGACAGGGAGATCCGAAATAAAATCCATAGAAATATGCTTCCAGGGCCTCTTCGGAACCGGCAAGGGCAAAAGCAACCCACTGGCACGAGAACAGCAGGGCTTAGCCCGAGCACAAGTCCCACAGGACTGCACAAAAGAACGCACATCCCGTGACAAAGACGGCCACCAGAAGGATCTAGCCACCAAATCTCTAGTACCAAAGATTCCAGGATGACCAGCCAACACCGAACAATGAACCTCAGAGATAACTCTACTAATCCATTTATCAGGGACAAACAGTTTCTCCGCTGGGCAACGGTCAGGTCTATCAGCCTGAAATTTTTGCAGCACCCGCCGCAAATCAGGGGAGATGGCAGACAAAATTACCCCCTCTTGGTCAAATCAGTCAACGGTTTAGCAACACTAGAAAAATTACTGATGAAGCGACGATAAAAATTTGCAAAGCCCAGGAACTTTTGCAGACTCTTCACAGATGTTGGCTGAGTCCAATCATAAATGGCCTGGACTTTAACAGGGTCCATCTCGATAGTAGAAGGGGAAAAAATGAAACCCAAAAATGAAACCTTCTGAACTCCAAAGAGACACTTTGACCCCTTCACAAACAAAGAATTTGCACGAAGGACCTGGAACACCATTCTGACCTGCTTCACGTGAGACTCCCAATCATCCGAAAAGACCAAAATACCATCCAAATATACAATCAGGAATTTATCCAGGTACTCTCGGAAGATGTCATGCATAAAGGACTGAAATACTGATGGAGCATTGGAAAGCCCAAATGGCATAACCAGGTACTCAAAATGGCCCTCGGGCGTATTAAATGCTGTTTTCCATTCATCGCCCTGTTTAATACGCGCAAGATTATACGCCCCTCGAAGATCTATCTTGGTGAACCAACTAGCCCCTTTAATATGAGCAAACAAATCAGACAGCAGCGGCAAAGGATACTGAAACCTGACTGTAATTTTATTAAGAAGGCGGTAATCAATACAAGGTCTCAAAGAGCCATCCTTCTTGGCCACAAAAAACAACCCTGCTCCTAACGGTGATGATGACGGGCGAATATGACCTTTCTCCAAAGATTCCTTTATATAACTCCGCATAGCGGCGTGTTCTGGCACAGATAAATTAAACAGTCGGCCCTTAGGAAACTTACTAACAGGAACCAAATCAATAGCACAATCGCAATCCCTATGAGGAGGTAGGGCACTGGATTTGGGCTCATCAAATACATCCCGGTAATCCGACAAAAACTCCGGGACTTCAGAAGGAGTGGACGACGAAATAGACAAAAATGGAACATCACCATGTACCCCCTGACAACCCCAGCTGGACACAGACATAGATTTCCAATCCAATACTGGATTATGGACCTGTAGCCATGGCAACCCCAAAACGACCACATCATGCAGATTATGCAACACCAAAAAGCGAATATCCTCCTGATGTGCAGGAGCCATGCACATGGTCAATTGGGTCCAGTACTAAGGCTTATTCTTGGCCAAAGGCGTAGCATCAATTCCTCTCAATGGAATAGGATACTGCAAGGGCTCCAAGAAAAAACCACAGCGCCTAGCAAACTCCAAGTCCATCAAATTCAGGGCAGCGCCTGAATCCACAAATGCCATAACAGAATAGGATGACAAAGAGCAAATCAGAGTAACGGACAAAAGAAATTTCGACTGTACCGTACCAATGGTGGCAGACCTAGCGAACCGCTTAGTGCGCTTAGGACAATCGGAGATAGCATGAGTGGAATCACCACAGTAAAAACACAGCCCATTCCGACGTCTGTGTTCTTGCCGTTCAGCTCTGGTCAAAGTCCTATCACATTGCATAGGCTCAGGTCTATGCTCAGATAATACCGCCAAATGGTGCACAGCTTTACGCTCACGCAAGCGTCGATCGATCTGAATGGCCAAAGACATAGACTCATTCAGACCAGCAGGCATGGGAAATCCCACCATGACATCCTTAAGGGCTTCAGAGAGACCCTTTCTGAAAATTGCTGCCAGGGCACATTCATTCCACTGAGTGAGTACAGACCACTTCCTAAACTTCTGACAATATATCTCTACCTCATCCTGACCCTGACACAGAGCCAGCAAGATTTTCTCTGCCTGATCCACTGAATTTGGTTCATCATAAAGCAATCCAAGCGCCAGAAAAAACGCATCAACATCACGCAATGCCGGATCTCCTGGCGCAAGGGAAAATGCCCAGTCTTGAGGGTCGCCACGTAACAAAGAAATAATGATTTTCACTTGTTGAACAGGGTCACCTGAGGAGCGAGGTTTCAAAGCAAGAAACAATTTACAATTATTTTTGAAATTCAGAAACTTAGATCTATCCCCAAAAAACAAATCAGGAATTGGAATTCTAGGCTCTGACATCGGATTCTGAACCACAAAATCTTGAATGTTTTGTACCCTTGCAGTGAGATTATCCATCCAAGAGGACAGACCTTGAATGTCCATATCTACACCTGTATCCTGAACCACCCAGAGGTCTAGGGGAAAAGAAAGGCAAAACACAGTGCAAAGAAAAAAAAATGGTCTCAGAACTTCTCTTATCCCTCTATTGAGATGCATTAATACTTTGGGCCACCTGTACTGTTATGACCTGGTGGTTAGGACAATAATGGACCTGGTGGTTAAGAGCACACGGGAAGACCTGATAGTTACAATAATACAGGACCAGCTCTGGGACATGGGAACTCTGCTGACCGCAATCCCTAATCCTATCACACACACTAGAAATAGCCGTGGATTGCTCCTAACGCTCCCTATGCAACTCGACACAGCCTAAGAACTAGCTAGCCCTAAAGATAGAAAAATAAAGCCTACCTTGCCTCAGAGAAATTCCCCAAAGGAAAAGGCAGCCCCCCACATATAATGACTGAGTTAAGATGAAAATGACAAACACAGAGATTAAATAGATTTAGCAAAGAGAGGCCAGACTTACTGAACAGACCGAGGATAGGAAAGGAAACTTTGCGATCAGCACAAAAACCTACAAAAGACCACGCAGAGGGTGCAAAAAGACCCTCCGCACCGACTCACGGTGCGGAGGCGCCCCTCTGCATCCCAGAGCTTCCAGCAAGCAAGACAAAAATCAAAATAGCAAGCTGGACAGAAAAATAGCAAACAAGAGAAAAACAAGCAGGAACTTAGCTTCTGCTGGAGAAGACAGGTCACCAGAACGATCCAGGAGCGAACTAGACCAATACTAGAACATTGACAGGTGGCATGGAGCAATGATCTAAGTGGAGTTAAATAGAGCAGCCAGCTAACGAATTAACCTCGTAACCTGTGGAAGGAAACTCAGAAGCCGCAGCCCCACTCACAACTACCAGAGGAAGCCCATGGACAGAACCAGCCGAAGTACCATTCATGACCACAGGAGGGAGCTTGACAACAGAATTCACAACAGTGAACTGCCAGACAATCTAGCCAGGCAGGATGCATACACCAGATTTTAGAACTATTTGAGGGACCTATCTTCACTTTAACCACTCTTGTGGAATGACTGGAAATGCCCCTAGGTGTATAATTATAATTATTATTAATAATATAAGATTTGGAGATTCATAGGCCAGATTTATCCATCAATGATTCTGTCAAGCGTCTGTGCTTTGCATTCAGCTTGTTTGTCTGCCAAACCACAACAGATACACCTTTTCTCTGGTTGTTTAGTTTCTGATATCCCTGCTTCAGTCTTTATAGACTTGGCGCCAGGCGCAGCCTCCTCAGCACTGTTTGTTTTGAAATCTGCACTCTTTTGTCTTGCCTGGGGCAGGCGCAGTGAGCGCTGCCCGTCTGTCCTCATATGCAGTCTCGCTGACTGCGCCTTTGCAGCCGCCCTGCTTGTGAATCCCAGCCCCTCAGTGTCTTATGATTTATTCACACTGCAGGGCTGGGATTCCTGGGCATGCGCACTGCGACCTGAGTGAGTGGCTTAGACACGCAGTGCGCATGCCCAGGAATCCCAGCCTCGCGCTGTGAATAAATCATAAGACACTGAGGGGCTGGGATTCACAAGTAGGGCGGCTGCAAAGACGCAGTCAGCAAGACTGCATATGAGGACAGACGGGCAGCGCTCACTGCGCCTGCCCCAGGCAAGACAAAAGAGCACAGGCGCAGGCAGATTTAAAAAAAAACAGCACTGAGGAGGCGACGCCCGGCGCCAAGAAGACTTGAGTGACGGCTGTGTGGCGTCTGTAGCAGGGGGGAAAGACCTGCCTCCAGGACTTGAAGACAGGTATTTCGGACAAATTAAAAAAACTGATTATTTCTGCATTTACAGCACCAGTAACTAAGAGCCACCTTGTCAGAATGCAGCCTTACTGCTGCACAAGGTGGCTCTTTTAGGTTCAAACGTCTGGTGGGGGTGACAGGTTCTCTTTAAGCACTAAGTCGCAATCTATAGTTGGAACCGCCCGCTAGGACCCTGGGGTACTGTCCTCGGGCCAGGTCCTGTGGTCGTTAAAGGGTAGTCACAGTGGCAGTAACCCAGTCTGTGTCCTTGGGTGTCGAAGTTAAAGGGAAGGTCTTTTAAGGGGTTGTTGTGAAAAAAGAGTGTTTGTGATGCCACCTGTGGTATTCGGTCAGGGATGACCGACAATGCTTAAAGGGGTTCTCTGGAGATGATGTTATTGCAGCAGAGATGGTATGGCTTCCCACAGGTGAGGCTTAGTCCCCAGGGCCCCCAGTGACAGGCGGTGTAGTGCTGAAAGAATTGTAGGACACTAGGTTGCAGTCTCTTTATCTTTTACTGGTAATATGCAGCCACAGTCCAGGGTACGGATCACAGGTGATGGTGAGGTCTGGCCAGCCTGGAAGCAATTTTGAATTCCCCAGCCAGGTGGGGTTGGAAGCCTTCCTTACTGTGCTGTGTTGTAGTCCCTTGCTGCCTAAGGCTTCACACAAGGTCCTCGCTTTCTCTCTCTCTGTCCTATTAATAGGACAATATCCTTATGGCAGGCAACTCGAGCCTTTTTACAGGCATCCCTATTTGCGGCAATTCCATCCTCTATATGCTGCTGTGCCTTCGGGTGTAGTTGTGAACAGGCAACTTGGAATCTCCTGCCCGCTGGTTTCTGCTATGGGGCATTCAGTTACCCCCACAACCTCGGAATTCCGTCCTCCGGTATTCTGCGCTGATCCTGGAGTGAGCCCTCTCGCAGCTCCACTCCCAGTATCTTTTGTTGTGAATTCCGTTCTGGAGCTCCCTCCTGTGGTTGCTAATGGTATTTTTGAGAGTTCTGCCCTTGGGCTCCCTCTGGTGGTTTCGAGTGGAACTGCTGCTCCTTTAGGTAGCTGTAGCAGCTGCCTTCACTAATCGCCTTGCCTGGGTTTGTTATTTAAACCTGCTCTGGGCTTTAGTCCATGCCTGCTGTCAATGTTCTTGGTTGGATTTGGTTCTCTCCTTGGAATTTTCATATGGCCAGTCCTTGTCTGCAAAAGATAAGTTTTTGCTAGTTTTTGTTTGTCCATTTGTTTGGACTCTATTGCTTTGCAAATATGTCTCTTTTTGTCCAGCTTGTCACTGTCTTATTCAGGCTAGCTGGAAGCTCTGGGAAAGCAGATTTGCCCCTCCACACCGTGAGTCGGTGTGCAGTTCATTTTTGTAAACTCTGCATGGATTTTGTAGTTTTTTATACTGACCGCACAGTATCCTTTTCTCTCTGTCTATCTAGTTTAGTATTGGCCTCCTTGCTGAATTCTGATTTCATTTCTATGTACGTCATTTCCCTCTCCATTCACAGTCAATATTTGTGGGGGGCTATGTTTCCTTTTGGGGGTTTTCTCTGAGGCAAGATAGCTTTCTATTTCCTTCTTTAGGGGTAGTTATTTCTTAGGCTGTGAAGAGGTGTCTAGGGAGAGTCAGGAACATCCCACGGCTATTTCTAGTGTTGTTGTTAGGATTAGGGACTGCGGTCAGTAGAGATACCACCTTCTCAGAGCTCGCTCCATGTTGCGTTTTAGCCACCAGGTCATATCAGTGTGGCCTCTTAACCACCAGGTCATAACAATCTTTCCTCTCCTTTGCCTCTGCTCCCCTCACAGTCTCTCACAGACTGCTCTGTCAAGAGCTGCAGAACAACGTGTCTGCACGGCTCCAGCTCTCCTCTCAACTGACTACCTAACTCCTCCTGTAGCCAGAATATATAGAATAGAATATACAAACTGGATAAGAGCTCCCCCTTCTGGCCTGGAGCCAGAACAGTGTTGTATGTACATGTTACCTGCTAAAGGAATCCTTGTCGCTCCCAGGCATGGCATCACCCTCCCCGTGAGGAAGGCAACACCACTGTAACAACCGGCTTCCTGGGGTGTTACATATACATGACCATTCAGTCCTATGGGGCATACACGGGAATCATGACTGTGAGCTTCGCACACTATAACAATTCAGCCATGTACAGTAATATAGCGAGAGGCCCGGCAATGCCTTGAAAAACAGTATCTCTCAGTAGATCAGCATTTTGGCTGCAGATAAATAACATTTTTTGACAGGTTCTCTTTGATTATATTACATTATAAACATTGAAACTAAAAGTACTAAATGCCATTATTGTTTCACTAACATCTAACTGTAATGCACAGTATATGAAAATATAAAGGGATTTTATGGTTCCAGAGAACCCCTGGTGCAATTTGTTGTTTTGTTTTGTTTCTTTAGCTTCCTTTCTTAATTTGTGTTTTTATTGAACATTTTTGCGTTTTAACAAAGTAGTAAAAATAGGCGCATATTGTAATGGAGTAAAGCAAGTTTTTACAATGATCTTGCCATGTCAGAAGGGCAATTTGTTTAAAAAAACAAAAACAAACAAACTGTGCTTCATTCACTTTCCCCATGTCCACCACTGAGCCTCTGCTATTTTTTGAAGCGCTGACGCCATTTTGACAGTGCTACAGCCAATTACTGAGCTCAGTGACCTTTCCCTTGTAGATGGCACAATCTGCTGACAGACACTGGGCTCATTGATTGGCTGCAGACTGCACCTGGGGACATGAGTTTTCTTAAAGCAGAAAACCTCCTTTAACTGCATGAGACTATGATTCCACTGATAATTCAACATGGACTTCTTTTTTTTTTAGAGAGAATGGTCATACCAGAAAATGAGACAAGATCAGCTGTTATCAATCCAGAAAGAGAATATCGTTATCAAACACGATCTAGAACAAGGAAGAATTCAGCAAAGATCAAAACCACATACACTACTTTTTTAGAGGAAGTGTACATAATAGAAAAAGAGGGAAAATGTGCTCTGGAGAATCCAGAAAGAGAATATCGATATCAAACACGATCTTCAGCAAGGAAGAATTCAGCAAAGATCAAAACCACATACATTACTTTTTTAGAAGAAGTGAACATAATAGAAAAAAAGAGAAAATGTGCTCTGGAGAATCCAAAAAGAGAATATCGTTATCAAACACGATCATCAGCAAGGAAGAATTCGCCAAAGATCAAAACCAGAAAATAGTGGTAAATATATCCTTCATTATTTTGACTTCTGAGATATCTAACCCCTTAGTGACTGAGCCAAATTTTTTAAATCTGACCAGTGTTACTTTGTGGTAATAACTCTGGAATGCTTCAACATATCCCATTTATTTTTAGATTGTTTTTTTCGTGACACATTGTACTTTATGATAATGGTAAAATTAAGTAGCTATGGTTTATGTTTATTTATAAAAAATATCAGACATTTTACAAAATTTCAAAAAATAGCAATTTTCAAACTTTGATTATGCCTTTAATCCACAGTCATACCACACAAAAATATTAACACATAACATTTCCCCCTTGTCTGCTTTACTTCAGCACCATTTGTGAAATGTTGTTTTATTTTGTTATCATTTTAGAAGGTTTAACAATTTTTTTCAAGGAAATTTTCAAAACCTATTTATTTGGGACCAATTCAGTTTTGAATTGACTTTGGGGGTCCTATATATTGGAAACCCACAAAATTGATACCATTTTAAAAACAGCAGCCCTCAGCATATTCAAAATTGCTTTCCGGTAGTTTATTAACCCTTCAAGTGCTTTTCAGGAAATAATGCAAAGTGGCAGGACAGGAGTGAAGAAATTTATTTTTACCATGTAAATGCTGATAACTTATGAATAGGTGACTATAGCCGGCAGACTCTAAGGCCTTTATGTGGCAATGAATTGCCATGGCAAACATCAGCACCACATGATCAAGATCTCAGGGTGCCGATGGGGTTAAAGAGGGTGCTCTCACACTCTGTTAACCATCTAGGTGCTGAAGTCATTATTGACGGCAGCATTAAAGGAGTTAAACGGCTATAGTCGGTACCAACATGGATCGTGACTGATGCAGCAAAAGTTGTCAGCTATAGTGTATAACCGATATGGCTTGTCACCCATCGGGGGCATGCTATTCTCTTATATCTCAGGTCAGTAAAAAGACGTATTGGTGGTCACTAAAGTGCTAACTTCACCTAAAGCAACACAAAACCTAGAAATGGCTAAGAAAATGAAACATGATAAACACATCTAAAGCATTTATCTAAAGGATAGGATTATACAATTTGAATAGAAACAGGGGTTATCTCCATCCCGTAGAAGCCTGTTTTCACATTTCTGATCAGGCATCATTTTTTCTCTGATTGTTCCACTCCTGATTTTGTCTTTCAAATACTGATGTAAAATACTCACCAAATAACGTGTGAACGTGGCCTTAGGCCTAATTCACCAACACGCACTTAAGCACATATGTGAATAAAATGGTGCCATCAGTGTTGTGCATCAGTGTGTCCATGGTGAGCATGCAGCTGTGACCGGAGTTAAAAAGTTTACCTCCAGTCACAGGCGTCGGCTGATGGGACTACTACTCCCATCAGGCTACGCCTGCTGTCACTAATAAAAGCGAGAGCAATCGCAGGCTTATGGGAGTATATAGTGCAGCGTCTGCACTACAACAGGTAACATCAACAAAAAATGATATGGGTTCCCTTCTGTGAGGAGATGGCCACTTACTAAAGACTATAGGATGAATGGACATAGAGTGGAGTTCAGGGCTCTAAGAGATACAGACTTTTTCCAGCATGGAACACCTGTTATATCGATATTATTGTAATTTAACCCCTTAACGACCAGAGGTATTTTTGGTATTTCATTTTTTGCTCCCCTTCTTCCCAGACCCTTTATCTTGTGTTGTACTTTTGAATGACACCATTGGTTTTACCATGCTGTGTACTAGAAAACGGGGAAAAAAATTCCAAGTGCGGTGAAATTTAAAAAAAAATGCAATCTCACACTTGTTTGGCTTTTTTACCAGGTCCATTAAATGCTAAAACTGACCTGCCATTATGATTCTCCAGGTCATTACGAGTTCATAGACATCAAACATGTCTAGGTTCTTTTGATCGCCCGTTATTGCATTTTAATGCAATGTCGCAGCAACCAAAAAAAATTTAATTCTGGCGTTTTTACTTTTTTATCGCTACGTCGTTTAGCAGTCAGGTTAATCTTAATTTACTTGATAGATCGGACGATTCTGAATGTGGCGATACCAAATTTGTGTATATTTGAATTTTTTTTTCTTATTTTATTTTGAATGGGGCAAAAGGGGGATGATTTGAACTTATGTTTTTTTATTTTTGTATATTTTTGTAAACATTTTTTTTTTACTTTTGGCATGCTTCAATAGTCTCCATGGGAGACTAGAAGCTGCCACAGCTCGATCGGCTCTGCTACATACCGGCGATGATCAGATCCCCTGTATGTAGTAGATTACTCACTTGCTATGAGCGCCAACCAGCGGGAGAATCACAATGGCAAGTCAGTTTTAGCATTTAGTAAACCTAGCAAAAAAGCCACAAAAAAAAAAGCCAAAGTGTGGGATTGCACTTTTTTTGCAATTTCACTGCACTTGGAATTTTTTTTCCCATTTTTCTAGTACACGCCACGGTAAAACCAATAGTGCTGTTCAAAAGTACAACTGGTCCTGCAAAATAAGCCCTCACATGGCCAGAAAAATTAAAAAAAAAGTTATGGCTCTTGGAAGGAGGGGAGCGAAAAATGAAAACGCAAAGCCGAAAAAAGCTTCGGGGGTCAAAGGGTTAATAAAAGAATGTTTTCAGGGAAAAAAATTGGTGTGGACTCATTCGCAATTTTCTGTGCCAGAGAGGGAAAGTCAGTGACTGGGGGACCAATGTTTGTAGCCTGGGAAGGGGTTAATACCCATGGATCTTCCCAGGCTATGAATCTCTGCCCGCAGCTGTATATATAGCCTTTACTGGCTATTAAAATAGGGGGACCCCCCAAAAAATGATGTGGGGTCCCCCTATAATTAATAGCCAGAAAAGGTTATGCAGACAGTTGCGGGCTGAGAATCATAGTCTAGGAAGGGACCATGGATATTGCCCCCCCCCCCCCCCCCCGGCTACAAACACCAGCACTCAGCCACCCCAGAAATGGCGCATCTGTAAGATGCGCCAATTACGGCACTTAGCCTCTCTCTTCCCACTGCCCTGTAGCGGTGGCATATGGGGTAATAAGGGGTTAATGTCACCTTTGTATTGTAAGGTGACATTAAGCCGGCTTAGTAATGGAGAGGTGTCAATAAGATACCTATCCATTACTAATCCTATAGTATGTAAAGGGATAAATAAACACACACACACACATGCAGAATAAAGTATTTTAATGAAATAAAACACTTAATAATATTTGCCCATGTTATTGTTATTGCCATTCCAAGCAAAGCCCTTGATCTCCTGTAAAAAATTAAAAATAATATACCAACATTATACAGTCAGTCCCACGCCGTAATCCATATCTGATGTATATACAGTTTACAACTGCTAATGCGACTGTCCTGGCTTTAAACTACTGGAGAATGAATGAAATGCTGGGAGCAGAGCTTCAGTGACTTGTCGTGCCATCAGTGAAGCTGCGCTCCCTGCCGGCATGAACTCAGATGAACTCTTCACGGTGGGAAAATCAGCTGCAATTGCGTTTAGTATGTGGAGAGTGGCAGGAACTTGCCGCTAGTATGTTATTGCTGGCTGTGGGTTTTCTATAAGGGGCAATTTGTACCCTTAGTTGTTATTTGCTGTCAATTTCAGATCTAAAAAAAATAATATTGTCCCTTATCAAAAAAAAGTGAATTTAAAATTAAAACTATTTCTATTTATGTAGTTAACAAAATCCACAACCTGCAGTTTAGTCCGTTTCCATACAAATATCAAGTCATCTATAAATCTGCTGAACCATATGATGTTTTTTCTAAAGGGATTATCATCATTAAGCAGATGCTAAGTTAAAACAAATTAAACAGACTAAATTTGCTAACATAGGTGAAAATTTAGCTCCCATGCTCCCACCACTTTTTTGTAGGAAGAATCGATTATCAAAATTGAAATAATTATATTTTAACAAGAAATTTGTTTTCAAGATGCCGACAATTCCATGCTCCTCCAAGGGAATCAGAGTTCAGAAGAGTTGCATACTTTATTCAGGGCTATAAAACTTTACTGTTTCTAGAAAAAGAAATCTGTGGCAGATTGCAAAAAATCTTTGTCGCAGTATCATAAGGCCTAAATTTATCCAAGTGATGTGACAAACTGGTTAGTGCTTATATCATGGGGAATGCAGGGGTAAAGTCCCACCACATCAAGAGTTAACCAGCTATAATCCTGATTCCATTTGAATGTCTCAAAAACCTCCACCACAGATTTAGTATCTTTAATGAAAGTAGGTGTATCAAAGGCTAGTGGTTGAAGGTGATGGTCTACCCAGGAGCCAATTCTTTCCCCCTGTGCTCCTATCCCTGCCACAATCGGTGTCCAAGGAGGGGGAAATGTGTCTTTATGAATCTTGGAGAGGGAATGATAAATTGGAACCACTGGATGTTCAACATAAAAATAATCTGCTAGCTTCGTATTGATAGCCCCTGTGCAGATTCCTTCCTGTATGAGGTTATACAATATTTTGTTGAACTCCTGGGTGGGATTATTTTTTAATTCAACATAAATGTTCGTGCTTTCCAAATCTTCCAATAAAGATTTTTTTATATAACCCAGCATTAAGCAGAACAATAGTGCCTCCTTTAACAGCTTGTCGAATGAGAAGGTCTTGATTATTTTTTATTTCAGACAGAGCTTTTCTTTCTTCGGGAGTTAAATTATTATAGGTGGTATTTCTTGTTTTTTCAATATTTTTTTTCAAAATAATCAATTCCTTCTCTACTAGTTCTTCGAATTGATCCAAAACCGCAGGGCGTGATTGTATCAGATAACAAAATCGTTCATTTGAAAATATACTATTTGGGATAACAATTCTTTCACAGTGGGGAAAAAAAGAATTGTCAGCCACCAATTGTGCAAGTTCTCCCACTTAAAAAGATGAGAGAAGCCTGTAATTGACATCATAGATAGACCACAACTATGCCAGTAAAAATTGAGAAATCAAATCCAGAAAATCACCTTTTCTGATTTGGCAAGATTTAATTTGCAAATTATGGTGGAAAATAAGTATTTGGTCATTAAAAAAAGTTCATCTCAATATTTTGTTATAAATTCTTTGCTGGAAATGACAGAGGTCAAACGTTTTCTGTAAGTCTTCACAAGATTGGCGCACACTGTTTGTGGTATGTTGTCCCATTCCTCCATGCAGATCTTCTCTAGAGCAGTGATGTTTTGGGCCTGTCGCTGGGTAACACGGACTTTCAACTCCCTCCAAAGGTTTTCATGTGGTTGAGATCTGGAGACTGGCTACGCCACTCCAGGACCTTCATATGCTTCTTACAAAGCCACTCCATTACTCCATTGTTGCCCTGGTGGTGTGCTTGGGATCATTATCATGCTGAAAGACCCATCCATGTTTCATCTTCAATGCCCATGCTGATGGAAGGAGGTTTGCGCTCAAAATCTCATGATACATGGCCCCATTAATTCTTTCATGTACACAGTATCAGTGATACTGGTACCTTTGCAGAGAAACAGCCCCAAAGCATGATGTTGCCACCCCCATGCTCCACAGTAGGTATGGTGTTCTTTGGATGCAACTCAGCATTTTGTCTCTTCCAAACACGATGAGTTTTGCTCCTACCAAACAGATCTACTTTGGTTTCATCATACAATATGACATCCCATCAATGCCCATGCTGATGGAAGGAGGTTTGCGCTCAAAATCTCATGATACATGGCCCCATTAATTGTTTCATGTACACGGATCAGTGATCCTGGTACCTTTGCAGAGAAACAGCCCAAAAGCATGATGTTGCCACCCCCATGCTCCACAGTAGGTATGGTGTTCTTTGGATGCAACTCAGCATTCTGTCTCTTCCAAACACGATGAGTTTTGCTCCTACCAAACAGATCTGCTTTGGTTTCATCATACCATATGACATCCCCATGCTGTACAAGTGATCAGTCTGCAAAAGATGATAGTCCCATTTTGGGACAAAAGTAGAAAAGTTTAAAAAAAAAATTGTAAAAATATTTAGTAAAAATATGAAAAATAATAATGAAAAATCAAAATATTTGTATAAAAAAAAAAAGCAATAAAGGTACACATATTTGGTATCACAATGTCCGCAACGACCCGACCTATAAAACTGTCCCACTAGATAACCCCTTTAGTGAACACCATAAAAAATAAATAAAAAACAAGACAAAAAACAATGCTTTATCATTATACCGTCGAACAAAAACTCAAATAAAAAACGCTAAAAAAATGGATATAAATAACATGGTACCGCTGAAAACATCATCTTGTCCCACAAAAAACAAGCCGCCTTACAGCTCCTTCAGCGGAAAAATAAAAAGTTCTAGTTCTTCTCAGGATAAAGGAATGCAAAAATAATTTTTTTCTATAAAATAGTTTTTATTGTGTAAAAGTGCCAAAACATAAAGAAACAATATAAATGAGGTATCGCTGTAATTGTTCTGACCCAAAGAATAAAACTGCCTCATCAATTTTACCACATGCAGAGTGGCATAAATCCGCCCCCCCACCCCCCCAAAAAAAAGGAAATTCCTGAATTGCTGTTTTTTATTAATTCTGCCTCCCAAAAATCGGAATAGAAAGTGATCAAAAATGCCCGAAAATGGTACCAATAGAAATGTCAACTCAAAATCAAAAATATTATCTCTCTCAAAATATGGTAATGCAAAAACTATTTTTTGCAATAAAAAGCATCTCTCAGTGTGTGACAGCAGCCAAACATAAAAACCCAATATAAATATGGTATCACTGTAATCGCACCAATGATAATAATAAAGTTGTCTAATCACTTACACAAGGAACGGCGTAAAAAATAAATAAAAACAATTATTCACCTGCTGTTGATTTTTTTCATTCTGCCTACTAAAGATCGCAGTAAGGCTCGTTGCACATTTATCCTGCGCTGAGCGCTTGCACCGAGGTTTCGTGTAAATCTCAGAAATGTGTGATTCAGACAAACCTATGGCTGAAGATTCCCTATAATGAGGCAGACGGAAGCACTGTGGATGCCATCTAACCCGTGATCTGGCAGTGTCTGTTTTTTTAGGATTGTTTAACAGTGCCGTCAGCCACAATTTTGTGCACTTCTGAAAAGGACACCACTGAACAGAGGCCAGACAGTGTCCAGCAGGGTCGCACTGGCCATCGGTCAGTTCTGGCATTTGCCAGAGGGACCGCCACCTGCCGTGGGCCGCTCCCTCTGCAGTAGCCCCTTTGATGTGGCGATAGGAGCCGCTCAGGAGCAGGAGAAGGAGGCGTGGCCTCAACTGCTCTTTTCATGCAAACATCAGCAGGGACTGGAGTCAGCAGTCAGGAGGAAGAGTGGAGGTAAGCTGGGCTGGGGGCAGGGAGGCATTAATCCCTGGGCTATCTCCCAGCTCCTGCTCATGGCTGGGGATAATTTACATACCTCTCCTAGAGGCTGCACCAGGCACAGCTGCTGTCTGTAGCACCCAGCCAATGAAATCAAGCAAGGGAGCTAGAGAAACCAATGGGAGGAGGTGGACGGGGCCAGTGCTGTGAGGAGAAAAAGACTATGGAAGATTACAGCACTGAGCTCCTCCAATAGAAGCTGCTGCCTTCCCTCCTCTGCTGTATCAGTGCTGGAGAATGCAGGGCTGAGGGTGAGAGGATTAGTGCTAGAGGATGCAGGGCTGAGGGTGAGATGATCAGTGCTGGAGGATGCAGGGCTGAGGGTGAGAGGATCAGTGCTGGAGGATGCAGGGCTGAGGGTGAGAGGATCAGTGCTGGAGAATGCAGGGCTGAGGGTGAGATGATCAGTGCTGGAGGATGCAGGGCTGAGGGTGAGAGGATCAGTGCTGGAGGATGCAGGGCTGAGGGTGAGAGGATCAGTGCTGGAGGATGCAGGGCTGAGGGTGAGAGGATCAGTGCTGGAGGATGCAGGGCTGAGGGTGAGAGGATCAGTGCTGGAAAATGCAGGGCTGAGGGTGAGAGGATCAGTGCTGGAGGATGCAGGGCTGAGGGTGAGAGGATCAGTGCTGGAGAATGCAGGGCTGAGGGTGAGATGATCAGTGCTGGAGGATGCAGGGCTGAGGGTGAGATGATCAGTGCTGGAGAATGCAGGGCTGAGGGTGAGAGGATCAGTGCTGGAGAATGCAGGGCTGAGGGTGAGATGATCAGTGCTGGAGGATGCAGGGCTGAGGGTGATAGGATCAGTGCTGGAGGATGCAGGGCTGAGGGTGAGAGGATCAGTGCTGGAGAATGCAGGGCTGAGGGTGAGAGGATCAGTGCTGGAGAATGCAGGGCTGAGGGTGAGATGATCAGTGCTGGAGGATGCAGGGCTGAGGGTGAGAGGATCAGTGCTGGAGGATGCAGGGCTGAGGGTGAGAGGATCAGTGCTGGAGAATGCAGGGCTGAGGGTGAGATGATCAGTGCTGGAGGATGCAGGGCTGAGGGTGAGAGGATCAGTGCTGGAGGATGCAGGGCTGAGGGTGAGAGGATCAGTGCTGGAGGATGCAGGGCTGAGGGTGAGAGGATCAGTGCTGGAGAATGCAGGGCTGAGGGTGAGATGATCAGTGCTGGAGGATGCAGGGCTGAGGGTGAGATGATCAGTGCTGGAGGATGCAGGGCTGAGGGTGAGAGGATCAGTGCTGGAGAATGCAGGGCTGAGGGTGAGATGATCCGTGCTGGAGGATGCAGGGCTGAGGGTGAGAGGATCAGTGCTGGAGGATGCAGGGCTGAGGGTGAGAGGATCAGTGCTGGAGGATGCAGGGCTGAGGGTGAGAGGATCAGTGCTGGAGAATGCAGGGCTGAGGGTGAGATGATCAGTGCTGGAGGATGCAGGGCTGAGGGTGAGATGATCAGTGCTGGAGGATGCAGGGATGAGGGTGAGAGGATCAGTGCTGGAGGATGCAGGGCTGAGGGTGAGAGGAGGGCTCAGGCCTGTGTGTGCAACCACTAGCAATGGAATTGAAATCCCCTGCTCTTAGAAAGTAATGTCACATGAAGAAATCCAGCTGCCTGCAGAAAGGAGTGAGTATATATGTGTATGCGCAATGTGTACAGTGTGTATATGGGCAAGTCATGTGTCTGTAGTTTATGTATGTGTATATATATATATATACAGTATATATATATATATATATATATATAAGCACCTTATGTGTCTGTATATGTAATATATATATATATATATACATACATATACACTGTATATGTGTATATACTGTAATGCTGCAGAATCATGACCCCCTGGTTGCCCACCCTTTATTTCTGCTACTTGCATTTTACTGCCCTGTGTTGCAGATTTGAGGAAACAAGTCTATTTTTAAAGGGAACTTATCTCCAGTGTTTAAGTCTTTCAACAAATTACGCCACCTTTATCACCTCTGTGCTGCATTACACTGACATGTATAATGACTCCTGACCCCCTGTTTACCCCCATACATAACATTTTATTTGCTCTCACGCTGTATTTAAGGTAAGGCTGGTCAGGCGTCATCTCTGTTGTATGCTGCTCACCTGTACTTAGACTATCTAGAGAGCAAGATTACCGAAGTTACAAGAAGAGTGCCTGTGTTCTTAAAAATGCCAGGGCTGAATTTAAGTCCCAGTCCGGCCCTGGAGTCCAGAGTAACTCTGCTGCCTCAATATGGTGAACAGATCCCTTGGGGGTTTCATCTGAATTATGTCACACAGAGATTTAGATGGAAACTGCAAATTAAGTGCTCAGTGTATAGCGCCGGATAAATGTGATCCCAAACATTATGTAATGTGTTCCCAATAAAAGCTTCAACTCAAGCCACAAAAAAAGCAAGCCCTCACTCAGGTCTGTCATCTGCTAACAAAAATATAGGTGGACTCCACATTACTGGTAGCACAAAGGCTCTGGAAAAGTGAAATGGCTCCTCAACCGCCAAAAGAAATTCAGCAAATTCTCCACTCTCAAATCCAAATGCCCCCCTCCCTTCTGAGCCCCACAGTGTGCCTAAACCACATATTGCGTCCACGTTTGGCATTTTTGAAGTGTTGAGAGCCAGCCTAACTTACGGGTGCATGCCTCCAGAAGCACGGGCTGGGCAAAACGTACTGGTGACTACAGCATACTGGTGACTACAGCGTACTGGTCACTACAACGGTAGTTTGCAAATTTCACTCGGCAACATTCATTGCTACTTGTTTCTGGAAAATACCCATGTAGTAAAAATCGTCACTTCACCTGTGCTACACCTGGTTCTGTACCTTTGCATGGTTCCCAGTGGGGCTCCCGCTCTGTGCTGGTCCCACACCATCCTACTGCAGCCCCGCCTTCTCTCTTCCCCCTGCTTCCTGTCGCGTGGTCAGCAGGTCCTCGGGTAGAGTACTTAGGTCACACACTCGTGCTCCCGGTCTCTTAAAGACACAGCATGCATTTTTCAAAAGTGCTTCTGACCAATGGCATGTTAGTAATTACTATTTCTAGCTCCGCCATAGGGAGGGTGCCAGAGCAACAAGTATCCTCTGTTGCTAGCTTCTGGTTTCAGCTAGTGTGTGCTTTAGCTTCTGAAGTGTTCTGCCAGTGCTCCGCTTACACTGTTTGTCTCTGTAGAATATCAGCTATCTTTTACCCGGCTATCCTGGACGACGACCGTTCTGTCTACACCAGTTCCGTTACGTCCCACCATTTAGCAATCTGCATCTCTGGACAATGCCAGTACCACCTGTGTCAGCTCCACGATATCTGTTAACTCTGCTTGTCCATCTGTCCCGCTGGGACAGCTGCCACGTGTCTGGGGTCTAACTGGAGGTAGCACCCGTGTCTCCCATTCTAACTCTGTATGAGGGGTCTTACCACGGGTGTCTGAGGCTCACGTAATCATGCCCCCGTCGGAGCCCCCGGACCGTGGTCCTGAGGTTCCACGATAAAAACCGAATGTCACCTTCACCACCTGTGCCTCCGCTTCCATTCATTACAACCTGTAGATAAATTCCCCAAGAGGTATAGTTTCAAAAATGGGGTCCCTTGAGGGGGATTCTGCTCTTCTATCAATTAGGGGAGTCCACAAACTGTCCTAGGAACATCTGCGCTCTAGGAGGCCAATAGTGCGCCGTTCCTTCCAAGTCTCTCCGTATGGCTAAGTAGTACTGTACAATCACATATGGGGTATTGACACGTTCAGTAGAAATTGTGGGACACATGTTGGTGCCATTTTTATCCACTTCTTGTATGAAAATGTAAAATCTGGGGCCAAAACAAAATTTTGTTGGTAAAAATGTAGTTATTTTTTCATCACTGCCTAATGGTATAAAATTCTGTGACATACCCATAGTGTCAATATGATTACTGCACCCCTAGATGAATTCATCGAGAGGTTTAGTTTGGAAAATGGGGTCACTTATAGGGGGTTCTGTTGTTCAGGCACCTCATGGGCTTTCCCAGTGGGTCATGGCACTTGCAAACCATAGCAGTAAAATCTGGTGCTCCTTGCCTTCTGAGCTTTGCACTGTGCCTGAAAAATACTTCCCGATTACATGTAGGGTATTGGCACACTCAGAAAAAAATGGACCTCAGTTTGTTGTAAAAAAATCCTATTATCCCTAAAAAAATTAAAAAAAACTTAAGACAAAAACAACATTTTAGTGGTAAAACTGTAATTCATTCCTTCTTCACAGCTCAGTGGTATAAAATTCTGTGAGGCACATGTGGTGTCAATATGATCAGTGCACCACTAGATTAATTCATTGAGGAGTGTAGTTTTTAAAATGAGTTCACATATAGGGGTTTTCTGTTGTTCTAGCACCTCAGGGGCTCTGACAGTGTGACATGACACCCTCAAACTATTTCAGCAAACTCTGAATTCCAATATGGCGCCTCTTCCCTTCTGAGCTTTGCACTGTGCCTCAAAAGTAGTATTCCCCCACATATGGGGTATTGGCGTACTCAGGAGAAATTGCACAAATTGTATGGTGCAATTTTTCCTCTTATACTTATGAAAATGTAAAATTTGGTGCCTAAATAAAATTTTTGTGGGGAAAATTTTATTTTATTTTTTTAATTTTCACGACTCAACGGTTATAAACTTCTGTTAAGCACCTGGGTGTTCAAGGTCTTCACCATGCTTCTAAATACATTCCTTCAGGGGTCTAGTTTCCAAAATGGTGTCACTTGTGTGGGGTTTCTACTGTTTAAGCACATCAGGGACTTTCCAAATGGGACATGACACCCATTAATTCCAGGAAATTTTACATTCAAAAAGTCAAATGACGCTCCTTCCCTTCTGAGCCCTGCCATGCGCCCAAACAGTAGTTTTCTTCTACATATGGGGTATCGTTGTACTCTGGAGAAATTGCACTATGAATTGTATGGTGCAATTTCTCTTATAACCCTTTATGAAAATGCAAAATTTGGGGCTAAAATACATTTTTGTTTTAGGAAAATCTGATTTTATTATTTTCACGGCACTACGTTTCAAACTTCTGTGAAACACCTGGTGGTTCAAGGTGCTCACCGCCCATCTAAATACATTCCTTGACATGTCTAGTTTCTAAAATGGGGTTACTTTTGGGGGGTTTCCGCTGTTTATGAACATCAGGGGCTCTCCAAATCAGACATGACATCCCTAATGATTCTTGGAAATTTTACATTCAAAAAGTCAAATGACACTCTTACTTTCCAAGCTTTGCTGTGTGCCCAAACAAAGTACCAATAGACAATTTAAATGTATATGTAAGTTGTGAAAGAGCTATGTTTGTAAAAGATAGATTCAATACTGGATGGTTTGTATTTGTTTCTTCTAAATTTTAAATTGGCTATACTGCCTCTACAGCCCTGGCAAAAATTAAGAGACCACCACATCAAAACCCTGTCATGGGCAGCCCAATCTCCAGACCTGAATCCCATTGAAAACCTCTGGAATATAATCAAGAGGATGATGGATAGTCAGGCTGCTGTCACACTATCAGTATTTGGTCAGTATTTTACATCAGTATTTGTAAGCCAAAACCAGGAGTGGGTGATAAATGCAGAAGTGGTGCATATGTTTCTATTATACTTTTCCCCTAATTGTTCCACTCCTGGTTTTGGCTTACAAATACTGATGTAAAATACTGACCAAATACTGCTAGTGTGACGGCAGCCTTACAAGCCATCAAATAAAGAAGAACTGCTTACATTTTTGCACCAGAAGCAGTGTGAAAGACTGATGGCAAGCATGACAAGATGCGTGAAAGCTTTTTTTTTAAAATAATGGTTATTCCACAAAATATTGATTTCTGAACTCTTTCTGAGTCAAAACATTAGTATTGTTGTTTCTAAATTATTATGAACTTGTTTTCTTTGCATTATTTGAGGTCAGAAAGCACTGTTTCAAAAAGCACCAGATCAGCTTACGCTGTACAGTATATTACAAAAGAAAAAACAGATTGAGCATGAGATTTCTAAAAATCCCATCCACTTTACTGAAACTGTAAAACGCTGCATTTTTTGACTAGCAATAATACACAGTGTCAAAGACACCCCAACAACTCATTGTGTGAATTTTTTTTTTAAGAAATATGAACAAAAAAGCACTACATCTGGAATTATTTTTAAATTTCCTAGAATTTACTATACAATGTACCGTATATACCCGAATATAAGTCAAGGCACCTAATTTTACCACAAGAAACTGGGAGAACGTATTAACTCAAGTATAAGCCTGGTAAACATTGGCCTGGTATGCATGGCTCCTCATTTGTATCCTGGTATGCATGGCCCCCTCATCTCTATCCTGACATACATGGCCCCCTCATCCGTATCCTGGTGTGTATGGTCTCCTCATCCCTATCCTGGTATGCATGGTCTCCTCATCTCTATGCTGGTATGCAGGGTCTCCTCAACCCCATCCTTGTATGCATGGCTCCTCATCCCTATCCTGGTATGCATGGCCCCATCATCCCTATCCTGTATGCATGGCCCAGATCAGAAAAACATAAAAAAATAAACCATTATACTTACTTTCCTGCGCTCTCTCACAGCGTCTTGTTCCAATGCCAGCAGCTGATTTATGCTTGTAAGCAGTGAATGGCAGTAACATCATGCGCTGCTTACAAGCAGAGCACAGCTGACAGATACTCACTGCTCTCCATGCCGGGACTATGTGTGTGGAGAGCAATAATGGTGAAATTTGGGATAAACCGCTGGTAATACCCCACAATTTCAAGAAACACCCTCACTTTCTTCTTCGAGAGTGGTTGCGGCCACTTCTGAATTGTCTCGATCTTATTTAACTGTGGTGTAATTTCACCACTCCTGATTATATAGCCTACCTAGCCTCTTCCTTCCCTATGGCACACTTTTTTTGATTTATGGTGAACCCAGCTTTTCTCAACGCATCCAGGATCGCCTGTACCTTTGGTAGATGACTACTCCAGTCAGGGCTGAAGAAGACAATGTCATCAAGGTAGGCTGCTGCATATTTCTTGTGTAACAAAGATCTGATCCATCTCTCTCTGGAAGGTAGCTGGTGCCCCCTACAGTCCAAAGGGCTTTCTAGTGTACTGGAAACACCAATCAGGTGTCGAGAAGGCTGTCATCTCCTTGGCACTCTGGGACATGGTAATCTGTCAGTACCCCTTTGGCAGGTCGAGGGTTGTGATATACCTCACAGGCCCAAGCCGCTCAATGAGTTCATCCACGCCACGCGGGGCTTCAGAATTGCTTCAAAACTAGACACCTCATTGAGTCTGCGGTAGTCGTTACAAAATCGCCACTTACCATTGGGCTTTGGCATGAGGATGATGAGACTTCACCATCCATATTTTGACTCCTGTATCACATTGAAGTCTAGCATTCTCTTCACCTCCTTTGATATTATCTTCTGGCATTCCTCGGGGATTCTATAGGGTTTGAGATTCACCCTTACATGCGGCTCTGTTAACACGTTGTGTTCCACCACCTGTGTACGCCCTGGCAACTCAGAGAATAGGTCACAGTTCCACTGCAGCAGTTCTTGACACTGTTGTTTCTGAGCTGGCATTAGAGTCTCAGCAGTTGTGACCTTCTCCCCTTTGGCTTCGGTATGCATCCCCAGGCAAGGAGCTTCCAGCGATTCCTGATCTCGCCATGGTTTGAGCAAGTACACAGGGTAAACCTGGTGCAGATTCCTGCGACCGGGATAGTGTACCTTGGAATTCACGTTACCCAGTTTTTCCAGCACCTCATAATGGCATTGCCACTTGGTTAGGAATTTGCTCTCCAACATTGGGATAAACACTAGCATGCAGTCACCGTGCTCGAATTGCCTCCGCTTTGCTGATTAGTTATATAACCTTGTCTGTGCCTCATGTATCTGCAGAAGATTTTCCATCACGAAAGGCATCACCTGCGCTATCCTCTCCTGCAACTGGGCGACATGCTCAATGACACATTGGTGTGGCGTAACCTAGGCATCCCAGGTTTCCTTGGCAATGTCCAGAAGCCCTCACGAATGTCAACCGTACAGGATGAGAAATCAGTGGAGGCTTGTGGGACTTCTCTGATGGAAAAGAGCAGAAGTGGAAGCAGATAGTCCCAGTCTCGACTGTCCTTCTAAATGACCTTCTTGAGCATGGCTTTCAAGGTCTTATTGAAGCGCTTCACCAGGCCGTTGGTCTACGGATCATAATCTGAGATTCACATCTGGGCAATCTGGAGGACTCTACACAGCTCCCTTATCACTTTGCTCATAAAGGGGGTTCCCTGGTCAAAATCTCCTTTGGCAGGCCTGTCATAGCAAAGATCTGGACAAGCTCTCGGGTGATACTCTTAGCTGAAAACTTCCTTAGTGGCACCTCGTTAGGGTACTGGGTAGGATGTACTGATGGCCCCATGCAGATTTAACTAGGGAACCTACTGGGTCCATGGTAGTCCTCTCAAAGGGGACCGCTATCACAAGCAACTGGACTAAGGAGCGTTGGAAGTGAGACGTTGGAGCCGTTATCTGACAGGTGGGGCAGGAACTACAATAAATTAGGATCTCTTGGTAACATCTTGACAAATAGAACCTCTGCATTACAGCATCAATAGTAAAAACATATAATGTTAAAAATAATTTTAAAAAATCATTATATTCTCACCTTCCGGCATCCACGGCACCTTTTCCCGCTTCTTGCGACGCTCCGGTTGCAACAATGCATTGCGGCAATGATCCGTGATGACGTAGTGGTCTCGCGAGACCGCTACATCATCACGGTTTATTGCCGCAAGGCATTACTGGGAATGAAGCATCGCGAGGAGCATCACTAAAGGCCTGGGCTGGATCCGGGAGCCGCTGGAAGGTGAGTATATAACTATTTTTTATTTTAATTCTTTTTTTTAACAGGGATATGGTGCCCACATTGCTATATACTACGTGGGCTGTGTAATATACTACGTGGGCTGTGTTACATACTGCGTGGGCTGTGTTATATACTACGTCGCTGTGCTCTACACTACGTGGGCTGTGCTATATACTACATGGCTGTGCTATATATTACGTGGCTGTGTTGTATACTACATGGGCTCTGTTATATACTGCATGGGCTGTGCTATATACTACGTGACCTGTGCTATATACTACATGGCCTGTGCTCTATACTATGTGGCTCTGCAATACACTAGGTGGCGGTGCTATATACTACGTGGCTGTGTTATGTACTACATAGCTGCACTATATACACTACATGCCTGTGCTATATACTACGTGCCTGTGCTATATACTACGTGCTTGTACTATATACTATGTGGCTGTGCTATGTACTACGTGGCTGTTATATGCTGTGTGGGCTGTGCTATATACTACGTGGCTGTGCTAGCTATATACTATGTGGCTGCTATATACTACGTGGCTGTGCTGTATACTACGTGGCTGTGTTATATACTACGTAGCTGTTCTATATACTATGTGGGCTGTGTTATATGCTACGTGAGCTGTGCGACTCTTTCGCCCGGGGCCCTCAAAAACCTGCAGCTGGCCCTGGCTTCACTGACTGGTCACGGCCATCCACGAACAATCAGCGACAGGCAAAGTCCGGCCACGAATTGCCGCGGGATTTGAACCACGCTTCGCTAATCGGTCGCGCCCGGCCGAATCCTGTGTATTCATTGCATTATTCTGAAATCTTCATAAATAAACTACATACATATGCTAGAATACCCGATGCGTTAGAATCGGGCCACCATCTAGTATTTCATATTTACAGTGGGGGAAATAAGTATTTGATCTCTTTCTGATTTTAAATTTTTCCACAGACAAAGACATCAACAGTATATAATTTTAAGGGAAGGTTAATTTTAACATTGACAGATAAAATATCAAAAATAAAATCCAGAAAATCACATTGTATAAATTATGTAAATGTATTTCCATTTTGCAGTGAGAAATAAGTATTTGAATCCCTACCAACCATTAAGAGTTCTGGCTCCTACAGACCAGTTAGACTCTCCTAATCAACTCGTTACCTGCATTAAAGACAGCTGTCTTACATAGTCACCTGTATAAAAGACTCCTGTAAACAGACTCAATCAGCCAGATTCTAACCTCTACAACATGGGCAAGACCAAAGAGCTTTATAAGGATGTCAGGGACAAGATCATAGACCTGCACAAAGCTGGAATGGGCTCCAAAACCATAAGTAAGATGCTGGTGGAGAAGGAGACAACTGCTGGTGCAATAGTAAGAAAATGGAAGAAATACAAAATGACTGTCAATCGACATTGATCTGGGGCACCACCCACAATCTCACCTTGTGGGTATCCTTGATCACGAGGAAGGTGAGAGACCAGCCTAAAACTACATGGGTGGAACCTGTTAATGATTTCAAGGCAGCTGGGACCAGAGTCACCAAGAAAACCATTGGTAACACATTACGCCGTAAAGGTTTAAAATCCTGCAGTGCCCGCAAGGTTCCCATGCTCAAGAAGGCACATGTGCAGGCCCATCTGAAGATTGTCAATGAACACCTGAATGATTCTGTGAGTGATTGGGAGAAGATGCTGTGGTCCGATGAGACAAAAAATTTGGCATTAAATCAACTACCCTTGTTTGGTGGAAGAGAAATGCTGCCTCTGACCCAAAGAACACCATCCCCACTATCAAACATGGTGGTGGAAACATTATGTTTTTGGGGGGTTTTCTCTGCTAAGGACACAGGACTACTTCACTGCATCAATGGGAGAATGGATGGAGCCATGTACAGTAAAATCCTGAGTGAAAACTTCCTTCCCTGTTATGACCTGGTGGTTAGGAGCACCCGGAACGACCTGATGGTTAAACTCACACAGGACAAGCTCTGGGAAGTGGGAGCTCTGCCGACCGCAACCCCTAATCCTATCACACAACTAGAAATAGCCGTGGAGCGTACCTAACACGACCTAGACGCCTCTTCACAGCCTAAGAGCTAACTAGCCCTAAAGATAAAAATAAAGCCTACCTTGCCTCAGAGAAATTCCCCAAAGGAAAAGGCAGCCCCCCACATATATTGACTGTGAGATAAGATGAAAGTCACAAACACAGAAATGAAACAGGTTTTAGCAAAGGGAGGCCAGACTTACTAAACAGACTGAGGATAGGAAAGGTATCTTTGCGGTCAGCACAAAACCCTACAAAAAGACCACGCAGAGTGTGCAAAAAGACCTCCGCACCGACTCACGGTGCGGAGGTGCCACTCTGCATCCCAGAGCTTCCAGCTAGCAGGGCAAGATCATGATAGCCAGCTGGACAAGGAAACAATGAACAAATAAATAACTAGCAGGGATTTAGCTTCTGCTGGAGTAGACAGGTCATCAGAAAGATCCAAGAGCGAACTGAACCAGTACAAGAACATTGACAGCTGGCATGGAGTAACGATCTGAGTGGAGTTAAATAGAACAGCCAGCCAACGAATAAACTACGTCACCTGTGGAAGGAACCTCAGAAGCAGCAGCTCCACTCACAGCCACCAGAGGGAGTCCATGGACAGAACTTGCCGAAGTACCATCCATGACCACAGGAGGGAGTTCGATAACAGAATTCACAACTGTACCCCCGCCTTGAGGAGGGGTCACCGAACCCTCACCAGAGCCCCCAGGCCAATCAGGACGAGCCAAATGAAAGGCACGAACCAGATCGGCAGCATGAACATCAGAGGCAAAAACCCAGGAATTATCTTCCTGACCATAACCCTTCCACTTGACCAGGTACTGGAGTTTCCGTCTCGAAATACAAGAATCCAAAATCTTCTCCACCACATACTCCAACTCCCCCTCGACCAACACCGGGGCAGGAGGATCAACGGAGGGAACCATAGGCGCCACGTATCTCCGCAATAACGACCTATGGAACACATTATGGATGGCAAAAGAAGCTGGAAGGGCCAAACGAAATGACACAGGATTGAGAACTTCAGAAATCTTATACGGACCAATGAAACGAGGCTTAAACTTAGGAGAGGAAACCTTCATAGAAACATGACGAGATGACAACCAAACCAAATCCCCAACACGAAGTCGGGGACCAACACAGCACCGGCGGTTAGTGAAACATTGAGCCTTCTGCTGGGACAATGTCAAATTGTCCACCACATGAGTCCAAATCTGCTGCAACCTGTCCACCACCGTATCCACAACAGGACAATCCGAAGGCTCAACCTGCCCTGAAGAGAAACGAGGATGGAAACCAGAATTACAGAAAAAAGGCGAAACCAAAGTAGCCAAGCTGGCCTGATTATTAAGGGCAAACTCAGCCAAAGGCAAGAAGGACACCCAATCATCCTGATCAGCAGAAACAAAGCGTCTCAGATATGTTTCCAAAGTCTGATTAGTTCGTTCGGTTTGGCCATTTGTCTGAGGATGGAAAGCCGAAGAAAAAGACAAATCAATGCCCATCTTAGCACAAAAGGACTGCCAAAACCTCAAAACAAACTGGGAACCTCTGTCCGAGACGATGTTCTCCGGAATGCCATGCAAACAAACCACATGCTGGAAAAACAATGGCACCAAATCAGAGGAGGAAGGCAATTTAGACAAGGGTACCAAATGGACCATCTTAGAGAAGCGATCACAAACCACCCAAATGACCGACATCCTTTGAGAGAGGGAGATCTGAAATAAAATCCATGGAAATATGCGTCCAGGGCCTCTTCGGGACCGGCAAGGGCAAAATCAACCCACTGGCACGAGAACAGCAGGGCTTAGCCCGAGCACAAGTCCCACAGGACTGCACAAAAGAACGCACATCCCGTGACAAAGAAGGCCACCAAAAGGATCTAGCCACCAAATCTCTGGTACCAAAGATTCCAGGATGACCCGCCAACACCAAACAATGAACCTCAGAGATAACTCTACTAGTCCATCTATCAGGGACAAACAGTTTCTCCGCTGGACAACGGTCAGGTCTATCAGCCTGAAACTTCTGCAGCACGCGCTGCAAATCAGGGGAGATGGCAGACAAAATTAACCCCTCTTTGAGAATACCCGCCGGCTCAGGAACACCCGGAGAGTCAGGCACAAAACTCCTTGACAGGGCATCAGCCTCCACATTCTTACAGCCCGGAAGGTACGAAACCACAAAATCAAAACGGGAGAAAAACTGCGAATATCGAGCCTGTCTAGGATTCAACCGTTTGGCAGACTCGAGATAAGTCAAATTCTTGTGATCCGTCAAGACCACCACGCGATGCTTGGCTCCTTCAAGCCAATGTCGCCATTCCTCGAATGCCCACTTCATGGCCAACAACTCTCGATTGCCAACATCATAATTGCGCTCAGCAGGCGAGAATTTTCTAGAAAAGAAGGCACATGGTTTCATCACCGAGCCATCAGAACTTCTTTGCGACAAAACAGCCCCTGCTCCAATCTCAGAAGCATCAACCTCGACCTGAAATGGGAGCGAAACATCTGGCTGGCACAACACAGGAGCAGAAGAAAAACGACGCTTCAACTCCTGAAAAGCCTCTACAGCCGCAGAGGACCAATTGACCACATCAGCACCTTTCTTGGTCAAATCAGTCAACGGTTTAGCAACACTAGAAAAATTAGCGATGAAGCGACGGTAAAAATTAGCAAAGCCCAGGAACTTCTGCAGGCTCTTCACAGATGTCGGCTGAGTCCAATCATAAATGGCCTGAACTTTAACAGGGTCCATCTCGATAGTAGAAGGGGAAAAAATGAAACCCAAAAATGAAACCTTCTGAACCACAAAGAGACATTTCGACCCCTTCACAAACAAGGAATTCGCACGAAGGACCTGGAACACCATTCTGACCTGCTTCACATGAGACTCCCAATCATCCGAAAAGACCAAAATATCATCCAAATATACAATCATGAATCTATCCAGGTACTCTCGGAAGATGTCATGCATAAAGGACTGAAACACAGATGGAGCATTAGAAAGCCCGAATGGCATAACCAGGTACTCAAAATGGCCCTCGGGCGTATTAAATGCTGTTTTCCATTCATCGCCCTGTTTAATTCGCACAAGATTATACGCCCCTCGAAGATCTATCTTGGTGAACCAACTAGCCCCCTTAATCCGAGCAAACAAGTCAGACAGCAGCGGCAAAGGGTACTGAAATTTGACTTTGATCTTATTGAGAAGGCGGTAATCAATACAAGGTCTCAAAGAGCCATCCTTCTTGGCCACAAAAAAGAACCCTGCTCCCAACGGTGATGAAGACGGGCGAATATGACCTTTCTCCAAGGATTCCTTTATATAACTCCGCATAGCGGCGTGCTCTGGCACAGATAAATTAAACAGTCGGCCCTTAGGAAACTTACTACCAGTAATCAAATTAATCGCACAATCGCAATCCCTATGAGGAGGTAAGGCACCGGATTTGGGCTCTTCAAATACATCCCGGTAATCTGACAAAGACTCAGGGACTTCAGAAGGAGTGGAAGGCGAAATTGACAACAATGGAACATCACCATGTACCCCCTGACAACCCCAGCCGGACACAGACATAGATTTCCAATCCAATACTGGATTATGGACCTGTAGCCATGGCAACCCCAAAACGACCACATCATGCAGATTATGCAACACCAAAAAGCGAATATCCTCCTGATGTGCAGGAGCCATGCACATGGTCAATTGAGTCCAGTACTGAGGCTTATTCTTGGCCAAAGGCGTAGCATCAATTCCTCTCAATGGAATAGGATACTGCAAGGGCTCCAAGAAAAAACCACAGCGCCTGGCAAACTCCAAGTCCATCAAATTCAGGGCAGCGCCTGAATCCACAAATGCCATAAAAGAATAGGACGACAGAGAGCAAATCAGAGTAACGGACAAAAGAAATTTAGACTGTACCGTACTAATGGTGGCAGACCTAGCGAACTGCTTAGTGCGCTTAGGACAATCGGAGATAGCATGAGTGGAATCACCACAGTAAAAACACAGCCCATTCCGACGTCTGTGTTCTTGCCGTTCAGCTCTAGTCAAAGTCCTATCACACTGCATAGGCTCAGGCCTATGCTCAGAGAATACCGCCAAATGGTGCACAGCTTTGCGCTCACGCAAGCGCCGATCGATCTGAATGGCCAAGGACATAGACTCATTCAGACCAGCAGGCGTGGGAAATCCCACCATGACATCCTTAAGGGCTTCAGAAAGACCCTTTCTGAAAATTGCCGCCAGGGCACACTCATTCCACTGAGTAAGCACAGACCACTTTCTAAACTTCTGACAGTACACCTCCGCTTCACCCTGACTCTGACACAAAGCCAGCAAGATTTTCTCTGCCTGATCCACTGAATTTGGTTCATCATAAAGCAATCCAAGCGCCAGAAAAAACGCATCTACATCACGCAATGCAGGATCTCCTGACACAAGGGAAAATGCCCAGTCTTGAGGGTCACCACACAACAAAGAAATAATGATCTTTACTTGTTGAACGGGGTCACCAGAGGAGCGGAGTTTCAAAGCTAGAAACAGTTTACAATTATTTTTGAAATTCAGGAACTTAGATCTATCCCCAGAAAACAAATCAGGAATTGGAATTCTAGGCTCTAACATCGGATTCTGAACCACAAAATCTTAAATGTTTTGTACCCTTGCAGTGAGATGATCCACACAAGAGGACAGACCTTGAATGTCCATATCTACACCTGTGTCCTGAACCACCCAGAGGTTAAGGGGAAAAGAAAGACAAAAAACACTGCAGAGAAAAAAAAAAGGTCTCAGAACTTCTCTTATCCCTCTATTGAGATGCATTAATACTTTTGGCCAGCTGTACTGTTATGACCTTGTGGTTAGGAGCACCCGGAACGACCTGATGGTTAAACTCACACAGGACAAGCTCTGGGAAGTGGGAGCTCTGCCGACCGCAACCCCTAATCCTATCACACAACTAGAAATAGCCGTGGAGCGTACCTAACACGACCTAGACGCCTCTTCACAGCCTAAGAGCTAACTAGCCCTAAAGATAGAAAATAAAGCCTACCTTGCCTCAGAGAAATTCCCCAAAGGAAAAGGCAGCCCCCCACATATATTGACTGTGAGATAAGATGAAAGTCACAAACACAGAAATGAAACAGGTTTTAGCAAAGGGAGGCCAGACTTACTAAACAGGCTATAAAGGCACAGATGATTGGCCTCGGGGAGACCAAAACATCAAAAACCCCGAAACAGCTGTCTGTGGATGGATACCATGCTTGGCATAGGTGGCTTTCCTTCATAGGATGCTGCCCTTCCCGTGGTTGTTCCTTCCTGGGGAAAGGCCTTGCTATTCACTGCTTGCGTCGAGAAACACGTGATGGTGTCTCCGCAACTTCTTTACTTGCATCTGCATATTTCCCATAAGGGATGGGGGCAGTGTTCTGGAATCACTGCGTTGAGAAACACGTGATGGTGTCTCCGCGGTGTTGGATGTTTTGGTCTCCCCGAGGCCAATCATCTGTGCCTTTATAGCCTTTTTACTAGGCACTGCTCCTAATAGCCAGATTCCTACTCCACACTGATGAGGAGCAAAAACCCCGAAACAGCTGTCTGTGGATGGATACCATGCTTGGCATAGGTGGCTTTCCTTCATAGGATGCTGCCCTTCCCGTGGTTGTTCCTTCCCGGGGAAAGGCCTGGCTATTCACTGCTTGCGTCGAGAAACACGTGATGGTGTCTCCGCAGCTTCTTTACTTGCATCTGCATATTTCCCATAAGGGATGGGGGCAGTGTTCTGGAATCACTGCGTTGAGAAACACGTGATGGTGTCTCCGCGGTGTTGGATGTTTTGGTCTCCCCGAGGCCAATCATCTGTGCCTTTATAGCCTTTTTACTAGGCACTGCTCCTAATAGCCAGATTCCTACTCCACACTGATGAGGGGCAAAAACCCCGAAACAGCTGTCTGTGGATGGATACCATGCTTGGCATAGGTGGCTTTCCTTCATAGGATGCTGCCCTTCCCGTGGTTGTTCCTTCCCGGGGAAAGGCCTGGCTATTCACTGCTTGCGTCGAGAAACACGTGTTGGTGTCTCCGCAGCTTCTTTACTTGCATCTGCATATTTCCCATAAGGGATGGGGGCAGTGTTCTGGAATCACTGCGTTGAGAAACACGTGATGGTGTCTCCGCGGTGTTGGATGTTTTGGTCTCCCCGAGGCCAATCATCTGTGCCTTTTATAGCCTTTTTACTAGGCACTGCTCCTAATAGCCAGATTCCTACTCCACACTGATGAGGGGCAAAAACCCCGAAACAGCTGTCTGTGGATGGATATCATGCTTGGCATAGGTGGCTTTCCTTCATAGGATGCTGCCCTTCCCGTGGTTGTTCCTTCCCGGGGAAAGGCCTGGCTATTCACTGCTTGCGTCGAGAAACACGTGATGGTGTCTCCGCAGCGTCTTTACTTGCATCAGACTTACTAAACAGACTGAGGATAGGAAAGGTATCTTTGCGGTCAGCACAAAACCCTACAAAAAGACCACGCAGAGTGTGCAAAAAACCTCTGCACCGACTCACGGTGCGGAGGTGCCACTCTGCATCCCAGAGCTTCCAGCAAGCAGGGCAAGATCATGATAGTCAGCTGGACAAGGAAACAATGAACAAATAAATAACTAGCAGGGACTTAGCTTCTGCTGGAGTAGACAGGTCACCAGAAAGATCCAAGAGCGAACTGAACCAGTACAAGAACATTGACAGCTGGCATGGAGTAACGATCTGAGTGGAGTTAAATAGAACAGCCAGCCAACGAATAAATACGTCACCTGTGGAAGGAACCTCAGAAGCAGCAGCTCCATTTACAGCCACCAGAGGGAGTCCATGGACAGAACTCGCCGAAGTACCATCCATGACCACAGGAGGGAGTTCGATAACAGAATTCACAACACTTACCTCCGCCAGGACATTAAAAATGGCTTGTGGCTTTGTCTTCTTTCAGGACAATTACCAAAAACATACAGCCGAGGCAACAAAGGAGTGGCTCAAAAAGAAGCACATTAAGGTCATGGAGTGGCCTAGCCAGTCTCCAGACCTTAATCCCATAGAAAACTTATGGAGGGAGTTGAAGCTCCATGTTGCCAAGCAACAACCTCAAAATCTTAATGATTTAGAGATGATCTGCAAAAGAGGAGTGGACCAAAATTCCTCCTGACATGTGTGTGTGCAAGCCTCACTATCAACTACAAAAAACATCTGACTGCTGTGCTTGCCAACAAGGGTTTTGCCACCAAGTATTACGTCTTATTTGCCAGAGGGATCAAATACTTATTTCTCACTTCAAAATGCAAATAAATTGATATAATTTATATGATGCGATTTTCTGGATTTTATTTTTGACATTCTATCTCTCATTGTTAAAATTAACCTACTCTTAAAATTATAGACTGTTCATGTCTTTGCCAGTGGGCAAACTTACAAAATCAGCAAGGGATCAAATACTTATTTCCCCTACTGTACAATGTGTACATGCCTTAGCACTACAGGTTGCAACTTTATTTTCTTATTATGTTTTTGTTGTGTATAGACATGGCTACTCTTAGTTAGCATCTGTTCACAGCAGTACTCTGATTTGGAAATGCCAGACATTCTTTTATTATTTAGTTTCAAAATGCTGATTCAGAATTTGTCATCTTTGCAATTTCTGTTTCCATTATCTCCACGTAGAAATTTTGGCATTCACCAAAATTTGTTATATACCTCAGCAAGAAATATTTCAAGTTTCTCTGGAACTTCATCTTTGCTGTGAAGCAGATACAGTAGACTACTTTTCTGATAATGTAGTACTATTCTTAGGAAAGAATTTTCTTGACATTTTCCCTTTAAGACAGCTAGAAATTTTCATTGTCTGATTACACAGATTGAATGTAATACCATCAGCAAGTTGTTTTTTAACTAACTTTCTTATTGCTTCTGAGTAGGGTTGAGCGAAACGGATCGGACAAATTTAAAATTCGCCGACTTTCGGCAAAGTCGGGTTTCGTGAAACCCGACCCGATCCTAGTGTGGGATCGGCCGTGAGGTCGGCGATCAGCTCACCAAAGTCGCGTTTCGTATGACGTTTTCAGCGCCATTTTTCAGCCAATGAAGGAGGACGCAGAGTGTGGGCAGCGTGATGACATAGGTCTCGGTCCCCACCATCTTAGAGAAGGGCATGACAGTGATTGGCTTGCTTTTTGCAGCAGCACAGGGGCTATAAAGGGACGTGCACGCCGACCTCCATCTTACTTCTGCCAATCGTAGCATAGGGAGAGCTTGCTGCAGCTGCATCAGAAGAAGGGATATAGTTAGGCAGAGAAGATTAAGCCCCGAAACTGCTTGTGCTGTAGCGATTTCCACTGTCCAACACCACCTTTTCTTTGCAGGGACAGTGGAGTTTATATTTTTGTGCATCAGCTCTGTAGCTTATTAGGCTGCTGAATAAGGCTCCCTGATAACTGAAATTGTACTACAGCCCTTGTATTTTTTGATATATCTTCCAGCCACGTTATGCCACTTACATTGTGTAGTGTAATACACTGGGCCTGAGTTTTGTTGCAGTCTCCCCCCCAAAAAAGGGAGATTTAAATTGGCACTAAGTGGATTTACGTCAGTTCTGTTAGTTTGTCGTATATCTTCCAGCCACGTTCTGCCACTTACATTGTGTAGTGTAATACACTGGGCCTGAGTTTTGGTGCAGTCTCCCCCCCAAAAAAGGGAGATTTAAATTTGCACTAAGTGGATCTACGTCAGTTCTGTTAGTTTGTCGTATATCTTCCAGCCACATTCTGCCACTTACATTGTGTAGTGTAATACACTGGGCCTGAGTTTTGGTGCCGTCTCCCCCCCCCAAAAAAAAGGGAGATTTAAATTCTCAACAAGTTTATATACACCTTCTACCTTGTTTTACAGTACCATATAATGGTTGTTATTTTGGTTAGATTTTTCCAAAAATGAGGAAGTCTGGTGGAAGAGGCTGTGGGCGGTCATTGCCAGCTGGTACTGATGGTGGTGGTGGTGGAGCATATGGTGGTAGTGGGAAAAGCAAAATAGCACCAAAGGCTCGAGGTGTTGAGCCAGCATCATCATCTGGCTACACAAGGCCTCGAAGACTCCATTATCTGGGAGTAGAAAAACAGCTTTTAAAGCCAGAGCAGCAGGAACAAGTTTTGGCTTTCCTTGCTGACTCAGCCTCTAGTTCTTTCGCCTCCTCTTCAGAAAGTTCGAAATATAAAAGCAGCGAGTCGTCAGTGGATGCTCCCGGTCAGGAACAAGTCACTTCCTTGTGTCCTTCACCCAAACCAAAAGTGAAGGATGCGGCAGGCGACACTACAGTTTACTCCATGGAGCTCTTTACACATACCGTGCCTGGGTTAGAGAGGGAAATTGTTAACAGCCCATTACAAGATGAATCGGACATGGAGTGCACTGATGCACAGCCACAGCTAGATTATTATGCTGTTCCATTTACTCAGATCACTACATTGCCCTCGCAGTGTACTGAGCCAGAATCTGACCCTGATGAGACTATGGTGCCCCGTCCCGAACGATATAGCACCTTACACGGTGACACAGAGGAAGGTGCACATGACATTGAAGAGGAGGTGATAGATGACCCAGTTGTTGACCCAGATTGGCAGCCATTGGGGAAAGAGGGTGCCGCTGCCAGTAGCTCAGAAGCGGAGGAGGATGATCCACAGCAGCCATCTACATCACAACAGCTTTCATCTGGCAGGCTCGTATCTGGCCCAAAAACGTTTGTCAAAACCAAAAACAGTTTTAGGACAGCGTGGCCATCCGGTGAAAGTAGCATAGCGTGCAATGCCTGAAAAGGTATTCCATAGTAGGAAGAGTGCAGTGTGGGAATTTTTTAACCAAGATCCGAATGATCAGTGCAAAGTTATCTATAAAAAGTGCTTAAAGACCTTTAGCAGAGGGAAGAATCTCCAAAATTTAAATAAAACGTGCATGCTTAGACATTTAACTAGCATGCACTTGCAAGCCTGGACTAACTACCAAACGTCCCGTACCGTTGGTGCACATGCTCAGAATGAAGGTAGTCAGCAGCGCTACTTTGCTTCCCTCACTGTAAGCCCACCGGTTAGGACACCACCAGCAGCAAATGTGGAGGTATCGTCGCAAGGCCAAAGCAGTCAGTGAATAATAATAATAATAATAATCTTTATTTTTATATAGCGCTAACATATTCCGCAGCGCTTTACAGTTTTGCACACATTATCATTACTGTCCCCGATGGGGCTCACAATCTAGAATCCCTATCAGTATGTCTTTGGAATGTGGGAGGAAACCGGAGTGCCCGGAGGAAACCCACGCAAACACGGAGAGAACATACAAACTCTTTGCAGATGTTGTCCTGGGTGGGATTAGAACCCAGGACCCCAGCGCTGCAAGGCTGGAGTGCTAACCACTACGCCACCGTGCTGCCCTGAATCACAAGTGAATCACAAGGTTCTTGATAGGAAACACTGTATGTAGGCCAACATCAAGAATAACATCACCAACCCTCTCTCAATCTGCCATGTCCACCACCACCCTCGCTAGTTCCACCATATGCAGCTCTCCAGTCCAGCTCACCCTAGAAGAGACTCTCGTTAGGAAAAGAAAGTACTCATCCTCTCATCCGCGTACACAGGGTTTGAAAGCAAAGCTTTCAAAGCCCTGATGGCCTATGCAGTACCACGCTATGACCTACCCAGTGAACACTTCTTTGCGAGAAAAGCCATCCCAGCCCTCCACCAGCATGTCAAAGACCGTATTGTCCATGCACTGAGGCAATCAGTCAGTAGAAAGGTGCACCTCACAACAGATGCATGGACCAGTAGGCATGGACAGGGATGTTACGTGTCCATCATGGCGCATTGGGTTAATGTGGTGGATGCAGTGTCCACAGGGGACAGCCATAGTGGGACAGTTCTGCCTAGCCCACGGTCTAGGAAACAGTTTGCTGTAGGCGTTCGCCACCCCTCCTCCTCCTCCTCAAAAGCGAAAGCTCGTCCACAGAGCGCAGTCGTACGACCACTCCATCCGCAGCTGCCAGTGTTGCACACGAGGTGTCCCATTATCGAACAGCTAGTGGTAAGCGTCAGCAGGCTGTACTACAAATGAAGTGTTTGGGCAACAACAGACACACCGTGGAAGTACTGGCCGAGTACTTGCAGCAAGAAACTCAGTCATGGCTGGGCAGTGTACATCTTGAGGCAGGCAAGGTAGTCAGTGATAACGGAAGGAATTTTATGGCTGCCATAGCCCTTTCAGAACTGAAACACATACCTTGCCTGGCTCACACCTTGAACCTGGTGGTGCAGTGCTTCCTGAAAAATTATCCGGAGTATGCCTTGCTGAGTATGCCTTGCGTATCCTAAAAAGGGACCCCCACATTATCAAAATGATGACCGATGACAATTATTGGTTGGCCTGCCTCCTGGATCCACGATATAAAGGAAAATTACAAAATATCATGCCACATGAGAACCTTGAGCAAATATTGGCTACCAAACAAGCAACTCTTGTAGACCGTTTGGTTCAGGCATTCCCAGCACACAGCGGCGGTGATGGTTCTCACACGAGCTGTAGGGGACAACATGGCAGAGGTGTAAGAGGTGCACAAATCCGAAGTGGCGTTGGACAGAGGGGTTTTATGACCAGGTTGTGGAGTGATTTCGCAATGACCGCAGACACGACAGGTACTACTGCATCGATTCAAAGTGACAGGGGACAGCATTTGCCCAGTATGGTTACGAACTATTTTTCCTCCCTTATCGATGTTTTCCCTCCCAGGTCATTCCCCTTTGAATACTGGGCATCTAAAAGAGACACCTAGCCTGAATTGGCAGAATATGCATTACAGGAGTTCGCTTGCCCAGCTGCTATTGTGCTATCAGAAAGAGTCTTCAGTGCTGCTGGTTCAATACTGACCGAAAAAAGGACACATCTGGCTACCTGAAATGTTGATGATCTAACCTTCATTAAATTGAACCAATCATGGATTTCAAATTATTTTGCCCCACCTTCCCTTGCTGAGACGTAGCTTGCCTGAAAAATGTCTTGCTTTTGGCCTCCTCTTACTGACTGCTCCAATTCCTCCATTTGCAGCTGCTGAATGTCCACCATAGGCCATTTTTATACCTTCCCTTCATTTAACGCTGCCTTTAAAGAACTAAATAAGGTTTATAAGGAGCAAATATCCTCGTGGTGGGAGGTACAGAGCCTGGACAATTATATCAAATCAGGCATTGTCCCACGGCACCTTAGAATAACACTATCGCCAGGATATCGTTATGAGTCCGAGTCTTTTGGCAAAGTGGGAAAAGGAAGCCACTGATAGTTCCATTAGATTGATGAGGCTCTTGTTGGATGAGGAGAAACAAAACCTTTCCATCTTAAACGAGTCCTTGAAAGAACAGGTAGAAATTACCAAGAAATTCTCAGCAGAACCGGATTTTGCAAAAAAAGAAACACAACTGCAAAATTCCTTAGAGAGGTTTCAGTACCACCTCAAAGAGAAAAAGCATAAATTCTTCATAAGAGACCTCCAAGAATTTAAAGAGAATAGAGCATATAGCTTCACCACAACTAGATTTCAACGTAAAACTGAGACAGATATTTCATCATCAGAGGCAGAATTATCAGAGAGTGACACGAGAAGTTATAATCAGAGAGGTAAAAGTAGAGGGAGAGGTAACGGACGTGGTCGTGAAGGTAACTCCCCCTAAAACCGGTTTTTTAGAACTCAGCTATCCCCTCAGGAACCGCACCACTGCACACAATCAAGTGTAGATACACAGGTTATTAATCTATCCTCAAAACTCCTCAACAGAGAAGAGATACATCTACTTAGCAGGGGTTTATCATTTGTGCCTACGTCCGACATGGACTGCTTTGAGGTCATAAAGGATTTGAACCTCTTTGTTAGACAACTTAAATGGAAAAAATTCTTTGTGAGGGAAAATAGAAAACAATGTGAGAGTTTGGGGATACCTGATGAACTACTTGAGGATGTGCAATTCTTGTTCCACCTGGCAGATACTGATCCTAACCAAGAGGGTAGGGGTCCCTTTACTGAATTAAAAAACAAAAGTTCTAGGATGCCCCCACCAATGGGGGATATTGGCTCTGTGGACATTTTTTTGAACTTGGTCACTGAGAACATAATGAAACTATCAGGGTCAATACACAGGAGCCCCTACAATCTCACAAAAATTGAGATCACTTGTCTTCGTAATCTAGAAAATGACCCTAATATCGTAATAAAGCCCTCTGATAAAGGGGGCAATGTGGTCGTCATGAATTCGATAGACTATAGACTCCTGTGTCTGGCTCTTCTGGAAAGAAGAGATGAATATCAGCTCCTCAAAACTAATCCTCTGACCAAGTTCTCGAATGAATTGAAGGTAATTGTTGAGCAAGGCTTTGCGGATGGAATTCTTGGGAGAGAGGAGAGAGACTTTTTACTTCCAAAATACCCTGTCTTACCCACTTTCTATTGTCTCCCTAAAATTCACAAGGGTACAAATCCCCTGAAGGGGAGACCAATTGTATCAGGGAACAATAGTCTTACTGAAAAATTGGGTATCTATATTGATAAGGTTCTCAAACCATTTGTGAGTTCATTGAATTCGTTTGTACGGGACACCACGGACCTTCTAAGTAAATTGGATGATGTTTTCCTGGACCCTGATATGGTATTAGGGAGCATAGAGGTCGAGGCCTTATACTCCTCCATTCCACATGACAAGGGCCTAATAGCTGTGGAATACTTTTTGAATACTAGAGGCACACAATTTGATGAACACAACAAATTCATACTGAAAATTTTAGAATTTTGCCTCACAAAAAACATCTTCCTTTTTGACCGGAAGCTCTACCACCAGCTATGGGGCACTGCGATGGGCAGCCCGTGTGCGCCCTCGCATGCAAATCTGCTCCTGGGCTGGTGGGAGGAGACAATAGTCTTTAGTGATGCTACACCATGTCTCGATGAGAAAGTAGTACTATGGCTACGTTACATCGATGACATTCTGGTCATTTGGAGGGGCAGTTCTTCTGATTTTGGCTTATTTGTGGACGGCCTGAATACCAACAACATAGGCCTCAGATTCACATATGAGGTCAGCACTACCAACTGTCCTTTTTGGACATATGTATCAAAAAGACTTCTAATGGGGCAATATCTACCAAAACGCACAGGAAAGATACCTCTACCAACTCCCTCTTGAGATGGGAGAGCAACCATCCTGTCCCACTCAAGAGGGGTATTCCAAAAGGACAGTACCTCCGCATGCGAAGAAAATGCTCACAAATGGAGACTTTCAAAGAACAAGCTAATGATTTACAAACAAGATTCCTTGAAAGGGGGTACCCACAGGAAATTTTGAATAGAGCTTACAAGGAATCAGTCAAAAAGGACAGGAGGGAATTGCTTATCCCCAAAACGAGGGAGCAAGCGGAAACTAAAGTCCACTTCATTACAAAATACTCTAATGGAGCAAATGATATTAGAACTATCCTCCAACTACATTGGTCGGTATTAGGTATGGACAATGACATCAAAGAGTTTCTTCCTGAAACACCCCAAATTACATACAGGAGGGGGAGATCCCTGGGGGATCGACTGGTCCACAGTCATTTCCAATCGAGCTCAGGGAACAATAATTTTTTGACTACCCAGACTATGGGCTGCTTTAGATGTGGAAAGTGTAAGGCTTGCGGCTCTATCCTCCCTAGCAGGTCCTTCCGCGGGAATGTGAATGGTGCCACGTACTCCATCCGACATTTTATAAACTGTCGATCTAAGGGTGTGATCTGTAAGGCCACCTGTGAGTGCGGTATGGAGTATGTTGGGAAAACCAAAAGGGAATTCCGCAGAAGGATATGCGAACACGTCCGTGACATTCTGAATAAAAGGGACACTCCAGTGGCTAACCATATGAATATACATCACGGTGGTGACCACAAAAAAATAAAATTTGTCGGGATCGACAAAATCATACCATCACCTAGGGGGGGTGATTGGGACAAACAAATACTGCAAAAAGAATGTAGATGGATTTTCAATCTTAAAACTACACAACCACATGGCTTAAATGAGCAAATATCATATGGGTGCTTTTTATAATACATCTATGAGCACTCTTATACATATGTTACATGTGTTAGCCTATGATTAGATATGCTGCTCTACCCACCGTCTTCCCTTCTTGCTTTCTATGTCTTATAGGGTGCAATAGGGACAGGATAGGGATAGTCGTCGTGGAGTGGGGGCGCCACTATGCGCAGGATTCTTAGGGTGCCAACCCCCGCGATAGGTAGGACATCAGTTTGTAGCATTACAGCACAGACATTAATAGGCTTTTTTCGACAGGTTATATATGTGCACTCCCGTGATTTACATTTTGGTTTTGGGATGACACTATAACCCAAATACCAATAACTGGGGCAGTCCGCATTATACATATTACCTTATACATCTCTTCCCCATCTCTTTATAATAGGGACACATAGGGATGGATAGTTAGGGATAGCCTTCGTTGAGTGGGGGCGCCATCTTCGCAGGTTTTAAGGGTGCCAACCTCCACGTAGGTAGGGGCCAGGTAGTGTAGTTTACCTATAGGGTATATAGGCTTTTGAAGGTTCTGTGGTGTCCCATATGTCGAAACAATGCTTGCATTTTTAAAAAGTACTCCCCATATTTTCATTCTGTCTCCTTTTGCTAGCCTATGCCTAATTTATGACATTTTTTTTTTTTTTTTTTTTTCTTTGACCTCACATCCCACTATTTTTTGGTTGGTACGATATGATACCGGAGCAAATTCCGGACCATGACCGATGGATAAACGGAGCAGTACCTTGGAAGCACAATTCAGGTTGCCTCCGCTTGGGCATGATTGCTTTATTATTATGCAAGTATATAGTCTGCACGGTAAAGCAGCCTTTTAGGCAATACCTCTCCTGGATCACATTTCTTCGGGGATATTGCCCTCCTTATATGAGTCCTTACATTATGTAAATGTTCCGCTATTTCTGTATGGTTAATCCTTACAGCGAGAAATTGTTTGCGCTCCACGGCATGGGTTGGATGCGTTCCACGCCGTGCGCATGCACAATTCCAGCATGGGACAAACCGGAACTGAGGGCACAAGGACCGGAAGTGCGGTGCACGCCGAGAATGATGAGCGGCGTTTAGCGGTCCGGCTGGTATGTACATAAGGGAGACACAGCGGGCGCCAGGTAACGCAGCCTCGCAGGTATCCCTGTCATTCCCCTGATGAGTCCTGAATAGGACGAAACGCGTCGGGAGACGCTATCTGATATGAATGAGGCCGGAAGCATTTCTCACATAAAGGCAAATGGGTGAGATCGTACCATGCTATTTGTGCCACTAGGCATTCAAGCTTAAACGGTTAAGACAGATTACACCTGTCAATTTTGATTGGAGCATAATACTATTGAAACACACGTGGAAACCCTGCTTATGAAAGGGTGTTTACATTTTCCTGGAATATGTGTATGTGATTTGATGGGCTCCATTATGACGGTGTTCTCACGGCCTCTATGCTGCTGAATTACATATGTTTACTCTTTGAGTTGTGGATACGTTGTCAGTCTGGAATAGTGGAAAAGACTAATTATATGGCTTTAAGAGGGTATTCTGTATATACATATGCAAGTAGGGTAACTGTGAATATATGACCCTATGCATCTCTAGCAGATACAGCGTATATATTTAATTTATATTACATTATACCACTCTTTCTTTTGTCAGCACTTGTTGATATACTGACGTATTCCTCTTTGAGTAACAACTAGCAGATGTGCTGGGTCTATGAGTTCTATCAGACCGGCACGAGTGTGTTAGTTATTCCCTTGTACCCTTTTGTGTCAATAAGAGTGAACGCAAGTCCCTCTTTTTTAATTTCCCCTTGTCTGTACATCACTTGGTGACGATATCACGTTGGTCTGTATTTTTAAGCATACTTATTAAAAGTTAATTTTTAGTCCAATTGCTTCATATATACATTTTTATACCTCCCTAAATGGGCTGACTCCCCCCACAGGGCCGTGGTCACCACTTGGCGCAAGCACCCGTGCGAGTGCCATTTGCCTGGACAGGTGGGTGTGCCCACTCTTGGGCGACAGCATTGGCACAGGGTCCCTCATAGTACAATGAAGTGTCTCTGATGGTGGTGGTGCACAACCAACGTCAGACACACCGTCGTAATATGAGCGGCCCTGTGCCAGTACCACCGCCCACGAGAGAGTGTTCCCCCCAGCTCAGACAGTGCTCTACCACTTGTAAAACTTACCTCTCCCTGTCTCCCTGCTCCACCACTGTGTAGTCTGTGCTGTTAAATCCTTCAATGGCACTGCCAATACAAATTTGTTGAAATGATAGTTGATAGTAAAAATATACAGGGGCCCTGGCCTCCATTTAGACCAGTTAATACTTTGCGCCAAATACCACTGTCTGCAACTCAGCAGAGGAGCCCACCCCTGTACCTAGCTATGCCACCTGTTTATTTATGAACAATTTTTTGGCAGACATTTAGCCCACTTTATTATTTTGGCCTACTAACTGTGTCAGCCACTCATTACAGTTGTCCTCCACTGAACAAAGCAATGCCGCCTGTGTACTCCTGTTACCAATTTTGAACTGCATTTAGCCTACTTTTTTATTTCAGGCCTACTAAGTCTGTCTGAGTCACTCATTACAGTTGTCCTCCTCCACTGAACAAAGCAATGCCGCCTGTGTACTCCTGTTACCAATTTTGAACTGCATTTAGCCTACTTCCTTATTTGGGCCTAGTAACTGTGTCAGCCACTCATTACAGTTGTCCTCCTCCACTGAATATAGCAATGCCGCCTGTGTACTCCTGTTACCAATTTTGAACTGCATTTAGCTTACTACCTTATTTGGGCCTAGTAACTGTGTCAGACACTTCTTACAGTTGTCCTCCACTGAACAAAGCAATGCCGCCTGTGTACTCCTGTTACCAATTTTGAACTGCATTTAGCCTACTTACTTATTTGGGCCTAGTAACTGTGTCAGCCTCTCATTACAGTTGTCCTCCGCTGAACAAAGCAATTCCGCCTGTGTACTCCTGTTACCAATTTTGAACTGCATTTAGCCTACTTTTTTATTTTAGGCCTACTAAGTCTGTCTGAGCCACTCATTACAGTTGTCCTCCTCCACTGAAAAAAGCAATGCCGCCTGTGTACTAATGTTACCAATTTTGATCTGCATTTAGCCTACTTCCTTACTTGGGCCTAGTAACTGTGTGAGCCACTCATTACAGTTGTCCTCCTCCACTGAACAAAGCAATGCCGCCTGTGTACTCCTGTTACCAATTTTGAACTGCATTTTAGCCTACTTTTTTATTTTGGGCCTATATCTGTGTTTCCTCCTCATCCTGCCCCTTGCCCAGCCACTGCTAGATGAGTCTGCTGGTACATTGACCCAGACCACTACATTCCCCTTGCACTCTACACAGCCAGAATCTGACCCTGCTGAAAGTCAGGTTCCCCTTTCCCGCATACTATACCACCTTACACAGGGACAAAGAGGAAGGTGCAGATGAAAGTGCAAGTTCCTTCATCAGGTGAAGGGGCATACTCGTTGGCACTGGCACAGGGCCCCTCATAGTACGCAAAAGTGTCTCTGGCAGTGGGAGGCGCCGCCCACCGTCAAACACACCGCCGTACTTTGAGGGGCCCTGTGCCAGTGCCAACTACTGCTTGCTCAGGATCACAGCACTTGCAAAGTTGAAATACTTACCTCTCCCTGCTCCACCGCCGTGACGTATTCCGCGTTTCCTGGGCCCACGAAAATCTTGAGCCAGCCCTACCCCCCCCCACACAACTTTAGCCAAATGACCCCCAGTTTTCAATGCCTAACTATTATTCTAAAGTAAATTAAGATTGACAAGCTTAAGTAATAAGAATTGATGTTTTTGGCGTTAACATGGGCACTGTAGGTGTTTTCCTGTCCTCCACTCACTGCCGACTTTGATTCCCCATTGACTTGCTGTGCTACAAATGAAGTGTTTGGGCAACAACAGACACACCGCGGAAGTACTGGCCGAGTACTTGCAGCAAGAAACTCAGTCATGGCTGGGCAGTGTACATCTTGAGGCAGGCAAGGTAGTCAGTGATAACGGAAGGAATTTTATGGCTGCCATAGCCCTTTCAGAACTGAAACACATACCTTGCCTGGCTCACACCTTGAACCTGGTGGTGCAGTGCTTCCTGAAAAACTATCTGGAGTTGCCAGCCCTGCTCCTGAAGGTGCGAAGACTTTGCTTGCACATCCGCCGGTCGCCCGTACACTCCAGCCGTATGCTGAACCATCAGCGATCGCTGAATCTTCCCCAGCACCACCTAATAATCGACGTTGCAACAAGGTGGAACTCCACACTGCACATGCTTCAGAGGCTGTGCGAACAGAGGCGTGCTGTCATTTATTTGTGGGAGGATACACATACACGGGCAGGCAGTTGGATGGCAGACATGAAGTTGTCTGGTGTGCAGTGGTCGAAGCTACAAGACCTCTGTCAAGTCCTTCAGTGTTTTGAGGAATGCACACGGCTGGTAAGAGCAGACGACGCCATCATAAGCATGAGCATCCCACTAATGCGTCTGTTGATGCAAAGTTTGACGCACATTAAGGAGCAGGCATCTGCAGCCGAGGAGGAGGGAAGCCTTGATGACAGTCAGTCATTGTCTGCTCAGGGAACTCTCCTGGACGAGGTGGCGGACGAAGAGGAGGAGGAGGAGGATGATGGGGATGAATATTTATGGGAGGAGGATGCTTCTCAGGGGGCAATAGAAACTGGTGGCGTTGCAAGGTCAGGTACAGGGTTTTTGCAGGCCACAAGTGATGGTAATTTGCAAGAAAGTGCTCCTCAACCCAGCACAAGCAGTGAATTGACTTCTGGAACATTGGCCCACATGGCTGAGTATGCCTTGCGTATCCTAAAAAGGACCCCCGCATTATCAAAATGATGACCAATGATGATTACTGGTTGGCCTGCCTCCTGGATCCACGATATAAAGGAAAATTACAAAATATCATGCCACATGAGAACCTTGAGCAAATATTGGCTACCAAACAAGCAACTCTTGTAGACCGTTTGGTTCAGGCATTCCCAGCACACAGCGGCGGTGATGGTTCTCACACGAGCTGCAGGGGACAACATGGCAGAGGTGTAAGAGGTGCACAAATCCGAAGTGGCGTTGGACAGAGGGGTTTTATGACCAGGTTGTGGAGTGATTTCGCAATGACCGCAGACACGACAGGTACTGTTGCATCGATTCAAAGTGACAGGGGACAGCATTTGCCCAGTATGGTTACGAACTATTTTTCCTCCCTTATCGATGTTTTCCCTCCCAGGTCATTCCCCTTTGAATACTGGGCATCTAAAAGAGACACCTAGCCTGAATTGGCAGAATATGCATTACAGGAGTTTGCTTGCCCAGCTGCTATTGTGCTATCAGAAAGAGTCTTCAATGTTGCTGGTTCAATACTGACCGAAAAAAGGACACATCTGGCTACCCGAAATGTTGGTGATCTAACCTTCATTAAATTGAACCAATCATGGATTTCAAATTATTTTACCCCACCTTCCCTTGCTGAGACGTAACTTGCCTGAAAAATGTCTTGCTTTTGGCCTCCTCTTACTGACTGCTCCAATTCCTCCATTTGCAGCTGCTGAATGTCCACCATAGGCCATTTTTATACCTCCCTAAATGGGCTGACTCCCCCCACAGGGCCGTGGTCACCACTTGGCGCAAGCACCCGTGCGAGTGCCATTTGCCTGGACAGGTGGGTGTGCCCACTCTTGGGCGACGGCACTGGCACAGGGTCCCTCATAGTACAATGAAGTGTCTCTGATGGTGGTGGTGCACAACCAACGTCAGACACACCGTCGTAATATGAGCGGCCCTGTACCAGTACCACCGCCCACGAGAGAGTGTTCCCCCCAGCTCAGACAGTGCTCTACCACTTGTAAAACTTACCTCTCCCTGTCTCCCTGCTCCACCACTGTGTAGTCTGTGCTGTTAAATCCTTCAATGGCACTGCCAATACAAATTTGTTGAAATGATAGATGATAGTAAAAATATACAGGGGCCCTGGCCTCCATTTAGACCAGTTAATACTGTGCACCAACTACCACTGTCTGCAACTCAGCAGAGGAGCCCACCCCTGTACCTAGCTATGCCACCTGTTTATTTATGAACAATTTTTTGGCAGACATTTAGCCCACTTTATTATTTTGGCCTACTAACTGTGTCAGCCACTCATTACAGTTGTCCTCCACTGAACAAAGCAATGCCGCCTGTGTACTCCTGTTACCAATTTTGAACTGCATTTAGCCTACTTTTTTATTTCAGGCCTACTATGTCTGTTTGAGCCACTCATTACAGTTGTCCTCCTCCACTGAACAAAGCAATGCCGCCTGTGTACTCCTGTTACCAATTTTGAACTGCATTTAGCCTACTTCCTTATTTGGGCCTAGTAACTGTGTCAGCCACTCATTACAGTTGTCTTCCTCCACTGAATATAGCAATGCCGCCTGTGTACTCCTGTTACCAATTTTGATCTGCATTTAGCCTACTCCCTTATTTGGGCCTAGTAACTGTGTCAGCTACTCCTTACAGTTGTCCTCCACTGAACAAAGCAATGCCGCCTGTGTACTCCTGTTACCAGTTTTGAACTGCATTTAGCCTACTTACTTATTTGGGCCTAGTAACTGTGTGAGCCACTCATTACAGTTGTCCTCCTCCACTGAAAAAAGCAATGCCGCCTGTGTACTCCTGTTACCAATTTTGAACTGCATTTAGCCTACTTTTTTATTTTAGGCCTACTAAGTCTGTCTGAACCACTTATTACAGTTGTCCTCCACTGAACAAAGCTATGCCGCCTGTTTAATCCTGTTTCCAATTTTGAACTGCTTTTAGCCTACTTTTTTTTATTTTGGGCCTATATCTGTGTTTCCTCCTCATCCTGCCCCTTGCCCAGCCACTGCTAGATGAGTCTGCTGGTACATTGACCCAGACCACTACATTCCCCTTGCACTCTACACAGACAGAATCTGACCCTGCTGTAGGTCAGGTTCCCCTTCCCGCATACTATACCACCTTACACAGGGACAAAGAGGAATGTGCAGATGAAAGTGCAGGTTACTTCATCAGGTGGGGGGGCATACTCGTTGGCACTGGCACAGGGCCCCTCATAGTACGCAAAAGTGTCTCTGACAGTGGGAGGCGCCGCCCGCCGTCAAACACACCGCCGTACTTTGAGGGGCCCTGTGCCAGTGCCAACTACTGCTTGCTCAGGACCACAGCACTTGCAAAGTTGAAATACTTACCTCTCCCTGCTCCACCGCCGTGACGTATTCCGCGTTTCCTGGGCCCACGAAAATCTTGAGCCAGCCCTACTCCCCCCACAACTTTAGCCAAATGACCCCCAGTTTTCAATGCCTAACTATTATTCTAAAGTAAATTAAGATTGACAAGCTTAAGTAATAAGAATTGATGTTTTTGGCGTTAAAATGGGCACTGTAGGTGTTTTCCTGTCCTCCACTCACTGCCGACTTTGATTCGCCATTGACTTGCATTGGGTTTTGTGTTTCAGTCGGCCCCCAACTTTTCAAAAATAATCGGCCGATTTCACCCGACCCGACTTTTGACAAAGTCGGGTTTCGTGAAACCTGACTCGATCTTAAAAAAGGAAAAGTCCCTCAACTCTACTTCTGAGTCTATATGTAAGACGCCTGTGCTACAGATGGATAGAGTTCTTGTGCTGTTCATGTTTAGCAGAATATACACGTTTCTTGCATTTTAGCTGGCACAGCTCCTCTTTGATTTTTCCTTTTGCTAGTGTTTGACCTTCTTTTGAGATGATACAGCTGTCATCTTGAAATATAACTTCTTTTTCTTGACTTGTGAATTTCTTCACAGATTACAGATTGCTTTGAAGATTACGGGTATAAATCACATCCTATACAGGTATCTTTCTGCTTTGTATTTTAGCAGACTTGACAATTAATGTAACAATGTGCAACATCCAGTATGTAGGTTGCACCACAGGCCCCCTAAAAAATGCATCCAACGGCATGCGCTAATCACAATGCAGTACATATATCAACAGGTTCCAGACACTTTTTACACGCCCATAAAGGGGATACTACCTCATTAAAGTTCATGGGTATCAAGAAGATATATAGATCTGTCAGTGGTGGTGATTTAAAAAGAAAACTCACAAATCGGGAATCATTTTGGATATTTAAAATAGAAGCTAGAGCTCCATAGGGTTTTAACATTAGTCCAGACCTTATTTTACAATATTAACTGCCATTAGATGATGTGAAATTTCGTCAGTTTTTTCTATCATGTACATGTGATTTTTTCATCATTATGTCCATTTTATACTTTATACTTTTTTACTTTTTCCTAATTGGTCTTTTACGTTACATGTGACATCCTCACCTGTTATCCTTGTGAAAAGGGTAATTTTTTTGTGAGAAATTTATTTTTTCATTTTCACATCTCAATGTTATAAGATTCTGTTTAGCACCTGGGTGTTTAAGGTGCTTACTACACCTTTAGAAGTCTGTTCCTTGAAGGGTGTAGTTTCCAAAATGTCATCACTTGTGGGGGGTTTCCACTGTTTAGGTTATCAGCAGCTCTGCAAACACCACAAAAGTCAAGTGGCACTCCTTTCATTCTGAGCCCTGCCATGCACCCTAACCATAGTTTTAACCCACATATGGGATATCAACGTACTCTGGAGAAATTGCACAACAAATATTGTGGTTAATTTTTTCCTGTTACCCTTGTAAAAATAAAAAAAATTGGGGCTATAATTTTAGCTAAAATAAAATGTTTATTTTTCCTTCCACATTCCTTTAATTTCTGTGAAGAACTTGGTTTTAAGCACTTTGAGGAATGCAGTTTTTAGAATGGTGTCACTGTTTGACATTTTCTGTCAAACAGGCCCCTCAAAGTCTATTCAAATGTACTGTGGTCCCCCCAAAAATTGTTGGAAAAATGAGGAATTGCTGATCAACCGTTAACCCTTCTACCTTTCTAAGAAATTTTTTTTTTTTTTAAATGATGCAGGTGTAAAGTAGACATGTGGGAAATGTTATTTATTAAATATTTTGTGTGGTAACCCCATCTGATTTTAGAGCATAACATTTTAAAAATTGCAACATTTTTTATATTTTCATAAATAAATGCAAATTATAATCAACCAACATTCACCACTGACATGAATTTCAATATGTCACGAAAAATACGGTCTCAAAATAACTAGGATATGTAAAAGTGTTCCAGAGTTATTACCACAGAAAGTGACACTGGTCAGATTTGGAAAGTGAGGCTCGGTCAGTAACATACAAAGTGGCTCAGTCCTTAAGGGGTTAATTATGATGCAAGTAAATTCTTTAATTATTTATGTCTATTTTTTTTTATTGTAGACTGATCCGTGCTCTAAGGACAACACTAAGAAGCATTTGGCAAAACTATTTTAAGAGTATGATATTGGCAATACATATTTTAGTAAGATTATCATACTTGGCTTATATTAGTATTATACCTGTTACCTTCATCTACAATGTTAAACTAAAGCTACTGTCACTTGCACACCCGTTATCTGCTTAATAGATGGTACACATGCAGTGTTTTGTTAGATCAAATTTTGCAATAATTTTTGGATACTTTTAACATTCCAGAAAGAAGTCTATATCATTGATACAAGATATCATTTTAATGTAAAAATAGCAACTGTACTAAGACAGAATTAAAAAAAGCAATAAAAACAGGAGTCATAATACTATAAAAAAAAGTACACCATTTGATTCAGAAACAAAAGCAAACATGAAGTTGAAAATACTACTACCAGCAAAATTAGTTAAGTAGAACTGCAGAAATACACATACATGAATCCATCCATATTGTGACATTGGTGCCAATGCCTTTCCCCTCTGTGTCAGCTTTGATTAGTAGGCAATGCCAATAAGTATTTAATACTAATAAGTGATGAAAAATCTGCACCATAAACGCATGTAAAAAATGTGCATATTTTACGCTGCATTTTTCCTGCCAAGAGATGCAGAAATTTCTGCACCAATTACTTTATATGTGCACATACCCTTAAGGCCGGGATCACAAATGCGAGAAACACGTCCGTGTCTCGCATGTGAAATCCAAGCTCTGGCGCCGGCACTCCAGAGTGGAGCGTGCGGCCGCATAGCAACACATGGAGCTGCACGCTCCGCTCCCAAGTGTTGGTGCCAGAGCTTGGATTTCACATGCGAGACACGGACGTGTTTCTCGCATGTGTGATCCCGGCCTAAAGGGGCATTCCAATGACTTAACATTTTACTGAAATCACTGAGATCAGTATAAAATGCTAAAACAAATAATACTCCCCTTCATTGATCCTCTGTAGGTGTTGTTTTGGCACTACTACTGTCTCTGCTAGCCAATGATTCTGCGTCCCATACTCGACACAGATAGAGGCAGGAAAAGACTGGCTGAGGCGGGTCTGTCACCACTGTTCCTAGCGATTTACTCACAGACATTTTGCAGCCACTTCCAGTGTGCTGAGGATGGGGCCGGGATACATGTAAGAACATGTTCTCACGTTCAGTATTTTGTCAGTATTTTACCTCAGAATTTATAAGCCAAAACCAGGAGAGGAACAATCAGAGGAAAAGTATAATAGAAACACCTCACCACTTCCAGTGCCGTATTTGGCATTCATGCTCTATTGGTTAGTCAGACAACAGTCTCATGCAGCTGTCAGTTTTACACGTACAAATTCTATCTGTATTTTTCACAACTACAGGTAACGATTATAGTCTATGAGGCAGTCCACATATCCGTGATTTTTCACGGACTGTGTGCCTGTGCAAAACTTACGGAGATTTGTTGTTTTTTTTTTACAGTAAAACATATGAAAAATGCTAATACAAGTCTATGTGTCCAGAAAAAAAAATATCACACGGGTACTATTAATATACAGTCTATGCAACATCCGTGTGCTGACTGTGATTAACATTGCAAAGTATAGCAGAGGCTTCGTCATTTATTTATCCATCTGTGAAAACCACCAACGATAATTGATGGTAAAAATGGGCACACGGACCGTACACTGATGATACACGGACTGTACACTGATGACACACGGACTGTGTACTGATGACACACAAACCATAAACTGATGACGCACGGACTGTACACTGATGAAACATGGACCGTTCACTGATGACACACGGACCGTATACTGATGATACACAGACTCTGCTTACACTGATGATGCACATATTGTACGTACACTGATGAAGCACAGACCGTACGTACACTGATGATGCACAGACCGTACACTGATGACATACAGACCATACACTGATGACATACAGACCGTACACTGATAACGCACGGACCGTACACTGATGAGGAATGGACCGTATACTGATGACAAATGGACTGTACACTGATGACATACAGACTGTACACTGATGACATACAGACCGCACACTGATGACATACAGACCGTACACTGATAACGCACGGACCGTACACTGATGAGGAATGGACCGTATACTGATGACAAATGGACTGTACACTGATGACATACAGACTGTACACTGATGACATACAGACCGCACACTGATGACATACAGACCGTACACTGATGACGCATGGACCGTACACTGATGACACACGGACCGTACACTGATGACACACGGACCGTACACTGATGACAAATGGACTGTACACTGACATACGGACCGTACACTGAAGACGCACGGACCGTACACTGATGATGCACGGACCGTACCCTGATGACAGATGGACTGTACACTGATGACGCACGGACCGTACCCTGATGACGCACGGACCGTACACTGATGACACACGGACCGTACACTGATGACAAATGGACTGTACACTGATGACACCGGAACCATTTTACACATGCTTGTTTAAACACAGACGAGTGAAAGATGACGAAAAATGCCCATTACCATTAAATAGTAGTTAATGTACCCATACACATTAAACTAAGGTCAGCCAAACCCGCAGATATCAATGTGCTCGGCCGACAATCTGATCCTAGATTAACACATCCATGTGCTACAATCTGAGAGAAGCCGAATGATTTTTTTCTCAGTGGTCATCCAGGTTGCTTAATTTTTTTTCTCCCGTTTTGTTTCACTAAAGAGGCGCTCACTTCTAGCCAATACAAAACCCTTGGAGTGTCACATTTTTATTCAAGTTTATCACTAAGAAACAAATGCAATCAATTCACTTTTATTAAGAGAAGCCAAATACATTGAATTGGCATGTGAACCCAGGTATGCAAATCACATGCATAAGGTCACGGGATCGCTTTCTTGTAACAGGGAATCGTAATAGCGTGAATACAGACTCTTTTTCTAAGTCTGGACTGCCCCTTTAATGGTATTGGCTATATGTTTGGGCTCCTTGTCCTGCTGCAAAATTTGGAGCCACATGCATCCTTGCCACCTGCCTGAACTACAGCCAAAAATGATGCATGACCGAGCACGTGCTGACTCTGTCTGCATCAATGACTCCATCAGCGCATATCACTGAAAGCTGTTTTGTGGAGAAAGAAAGAACCTAGAATATAAGACATATTTTCAGTTGTTTCACACTTTTTTGTTAAGTATATAATTCCACATGTGTTAAATCATAGTTTTGATGCCTTCAGTGTGAATGTACAATTTTCATAGTCATCAAAATACAGAAAATTCTTTAAATGAGAAGGTATGTCCAAACTTTTGGTCTGTACTGTATATATATATATATATATATGTGTGTGAATGCTGTTACAATAGGAAGAGTTGTAAAAGAGGAAAAAAGGATAACAGACAAGCAAATAACAGGTTCTCAATGTGGGGAAATTTTCAGCATTTTCATTAAAAAAATAAACATTTGTTATTTCATTAGCATTTTTATATTAACTGTGGTTTACTTTGTTTCATAATCTAATGTACACGTGAAAAATAAGAAAATACACAATAAATCTTGTCAGAGAAATTATGCTTATTATTCCTACTCGACTGATCATTTACTTTTGATTCACAGGTCTGTCTGCAGTGAATACAGATTTTCACTTTATTGAGTGATAGAGATGGGTGGACACCTGGATGTTCGGGTCCGGCGGGTTCGGCTGAATCGTTATAGTAAGTTCGGGTACCAGAACAGTACCCTGACCCGAACCCGAACCCTGACCACATTCAATTACATGACAGCGTGGCAAACACCGCTTCTGATTGGCGGGGAAATCATCCCCACCGGTCAGAGAATTGCGGTTCCCATGCTGTCAAAAGCTCAGCTGTGATCAGATGTACAAAGTTTACCTCTGGTCATTGGCGTCCGCTGATGGGACTACAGCTCCCATCTTCCCACCTGCTGCTGCTAATAAGGCCAGTCTCACACGTCCAGATAATTCCGGTACCGGAAAAATTGGTACCGGAATTATCCGTGTCCGTGTGCTTACGTTGAACATCAGTGTGGCACACGTGCGGCAGCCGTGTGCCGACTAAGGACCACACGGACCGTGCAGGAGACAGCGCTAGAGTTAAGCGCTGTCCCCTGCGTGCGGTGCTGAAGCCGGTATTCATCCCTTCTTCCCAGCAGCGTTCGCTGGAAAGAAGGAATGAATAATATTGTTTTTTATTTATTTTTGTTTTTAAAATAAAGTTGCCGGTAATCTGCCCCCTCCCACCCACTGTGCGCCCCCCCGCCCCCCCGCTGGCATTAAAATACTTACCCAGCTTCCTCGGCGCTTACATCCTCTCAGCGTCGCTGCTTGTCCTGTACGAGCGGTCACGTGGTGCCACTTATTACAGTAATGAATATGCGGCTCCACCCCTATGACCAGGGTCCTGGTTGTCGCTGTGGTATTGCTTTCCTCTCGAGGAGAGTGATGCTACGTTTGAAGGCAATGAAGGAGAACTCTTTGTCAGGTAACACAATGCATGCAACATGTTCACACTCCAAACCAGAAGGGGGAGCTCTAAGCCTGTTTAAGGTGAACTCCCCTATAAGAACATCCTGATCTGGAGAGAAAGGGTTCAGTTCCTGTCAGAAAGACAGAGGGGAAAGGAAGCAGAGGAACCCTGTGGCCTGAAGTGCTGCAGTTCGTAGGTAACAGATGGATAGAAAGCAGAATATATTGCAGCAAGCTTGAAGGAAAGCAAAGCAAAAATGAGGATATCAGAGGGAGATCAGCCAGGAGCAGGCTGCTTCCTTCTGAGGCGCAGAAATCCGGTGGCCGGAATACCGAGGGAGGAAGGAACTCTACGCTTTACTTCAGAGACCAGCAGGACAGCTAATTCCACGTTAACTGTCTGACCTATACCCAGGAGGCACAGTGGCAACTCTCAGAGGCTGGGGCATGCTAGAGTCCCTATAAACCGCCTCAAGCCACCAGTCATACGGGTTTGTCCTATCCTGTCTGGGGGACAGAGAGAGAGACATAACATCTACAACAGTTGTGAGGACTTTATGAAAAGCTTAGCAGTAAGGGACTACAACACTGCAGCGCAAAGGAAGGCTGCTGATTTCCACCTGGATGAGGGGACTCTGGACTTGCCTCCAAACCGGCCGGACTCTGCCTGCCCTGTGGTCTGGTACACTGGACTGTGGATGCTGAAGCCTTCAGTAAATGTTAAAGAGACTGCAACCTTGTCTCCTCGTTCTTCACTGCAACTCTCACCATCCACCATCTACACACTGGGAAGCCCTGGGGACATACTTTACCTGTGGAAGGTATACCATCTAGCTGCCATAACATCATCCCAGTAGACCCCTTAAAGCTAGGGCAGCACGGTGGCTCAGTGGTTAGCACTGCAGCCTTGCAGCGCTGGGGTCCTGGGTTCTAATCCCACCTTGGACAACATCTGCAAGGAGTTTGTATGTTCTCCCCGTGTTTGCGTGGGTTTCCTCCGGGTACTCCGGTTTCCTCCCACATTCCAAAGACATACTGATAGGGAATTAAGATTGTGAGCCTCATCGGGGACAGTGATGATAATGTGTGCAAAATGTAAAGCGCTGCGGAATATGTTAGCGCTATATAAAAAATAAAGATTATTATTAAAGCAGCGTCGGCCATCCTGACCGAATATCACAGGTGGCTTCACGAACACAAACTTTATCCCTTTAAAGACCTTTCCCTTTTTCACGGACGTCCCAGGGCCACGGACCGGGTCAGCCACCGTGACATCCCCCTGTGAACCGAAGGACCCGGGACCGAGTACCCTACGGCTCCATGGGGGCACTCCATATGCATGGCTCCCCATCCCTGTCCTTGTATGCATGGCTCCCCATCCCTGTCCTTGTCTGCATGGCTCCTCATCTCTGTCCTTGTCTGCATGGCTCCTCATTCCCATCTTCTTTTGCATGGCTCTTTATCCCCTATCCTTGTCTACATGACTCCCCAACCCTGTCCTTGTATGCATGGTTCCTTATCCCCATAAAAAAGAAAAACACATCCTACTTACCTTCCCTGTGTGCCCTCTCAGAATCTCGTTCCGGTGCCAACAACTCTTCCGGCAGAGCGATCACTTGTCCCCGCTCATTAAGGTAATGAATATTCACCTATGGGAGTGGAGAGTGATGAATATTCATTACCTGAATGAGCGGGCAACCATACTAACCCAACCACGGACCGGGTCAGCCACCGTAACATCCCCCTGTGAACCGAAGGACCCATGGGGGCGCTCCCGGAATTTGTCTGCGAGCATGCTCTAAACTAAAAGGTAATTGCCGCAGCTGCTGTTATAATTTCCTCATTACTTATGTATTTAAGGATACAAGGCAGAGTACATGCTCAGCCCCTGACGAAGCCACCTTGCGGTGGTGATACGCGTCGGGCATCTCCACAGGCTCCCCCATTTTTTGGCTCTGTGCACTCTGGATGGTGTTTTCTGGTCTGTATTTACTGCCTATTTAATCGGTGCAGTAGGTATTACTTCTTTGCACCAGTTTACTTGGTATTAACTGCTTTTCTTCATTCTAGCAGTCAGTGGGGATTTTATCCCTTTATTGCATACATTCTCTAGGCATAAGTTCCCCTTTCTATATTTGTCAGCATAGCTATTTTTTTACGGTATTGTGCAGTTATTTGACTAGTTGGTTGATGCAGTGCATTTCACAGGGACATCTATACGTTATGGTGTGTATTATTGCCTTCTAGGGACATTTTCCACATGATCATTTGTTCATCCAGCACATCCAGTGTATGCCCAGCTATGCTCTTAACATTAACAGGTTATCTAATATATAAAGCTGAATGTGTGTTTGTATATATGTATGTGTGTGTGTGTATGTCTGGGATTGGCATCTGCACCGTCGCAGCTACAGCCACAAAATTTTGCACAGTCACACGTCTGGACCCCGAGAGCGTCATAGGCTATGTTCTGAGGCGAAATTTTAACCCCGCGCATTCCAATTCACCAAACAATTTTGCCCCTTTCTACATAATGGGGAAAAAGTGAAAGGAAAAGTGTTGGAGGCAAATTGACAGCCAGGAGGAGATGACATACACATACCTCCCAACCGTCCTGGATCCAGCGGGACTGTCCTGATTTTGACAGTCAGCCCCGCTATCCCGGGCGGGACATTAATTGTCCCGCACTGGTTGGGAGGTATGTGATATCACCAGGTCAGCTTAGAGCTCCCTGAGTCCCTGCACAGGCTGCACCCGCAGAGCAGCACACCAAGTAATGGCTGCTCTGTGCGAACAGGACCTGTGATGAGGTCACAGGATGGGAGGAGTCAGGGATCAAATGATAGATCGGGAGGACCTCCGTGTACAGGACTCTGCTGGTTGCCATGGCGCCAGAGGATGGTAAGTGTATGTGTGAGGTCAGGAGGTGTTTACAGTGTGGATGTAGCAGAGCCGTGTATGTACGAGGTGTATGGAGCCGTGTGCATGAGGTGTACAGAGTGCAGCCGTGGGTGTACGAGGTGTACGGAGCGGAGTCGTGTGTGTAAGACGTGTATGGAGCGGAGCCGTGTGTGTAAGAGGTGTACGGAGCCATGTGCATGAGGTGTGCAGAGCACAGCCATGTGTGTACGAGGTGTACGGAGTGGAGCAGCATGTGAAAGGTGTACGGAGCGGAGTCGTGTGTAAGAGGTGTACGGAGCACAGCCGCGTGTGTACGAGGTGTACAGAGCGGAGCAGCGTATGAAAGGTGTACGGAGCGGAGCCATGTGTGTAAGAGGTGTGCGGATCAGAGCAGAGTGTGAAAGGTGTATGGAGCAGAGTCGTGTGTGTACGAGGTGTATGGAGCAGAGCCACGTGTGTACGAGGTGTACAGAGCAGAGCCACGTGTGTACGAGGTGTGCGGAGCAGAGCCATGCGTGTACAAGATATACGGAGTGGAGCAGCATGTGCAATGTGTATAGAGCGGAGCCGTGTGTGTACGAGGTGTACGGAGTAGTGCCGCGTGTACGAGATGTATGGAGAGGAGCCATATGTGTATGAGGTGTACGCAGTGGAGCCATGTGTGTGCAAGGTATACAGAGCGGAGCAGCGTGTGCAATGTGTATGGAGCGGAGCGGTGTGTGTATGAGGTGTACGGAGTAGTGCCATGTGTACGAGATGTATGGAGAGGAGCCGTGTGTGTATGAGGTGTACGGAGCAGAGCCATGTGTGTACAAGATGTATGGATAGGAGCCGTGTGTGTATGAGGTGTATGGAGTGGAGACGTGTGTGTACGAGGTGTACGGAGCGGAGCCGTGTGTGTATGAGGTGTATGGAGTGGAGCCCTGTGTGTACGAGGTGTATGGAGCGGAGCCGTGTGTGTATGAGGTGTATGGAGTGGAGCTGAATGTGTACGAGATGTAAGGAGTGGAGCCTTGTGTGTATGAGGTGTACGGAGTGGAGCTGAATGTGTACGAGGTGTATGGAGCGGAGCCGTGTGTGTATGAGATGTATGAAGTGTAGCCGTGTGTGTATGAGGTGTATGGAGCGGAGCCTTGTGTGTATGAGGTTTATGGAGCAGAGCTGAATGTGTACGAGGTGTATGGAGCAGAGCTCAATGTGTACGAGGTGTACAAAGCGGAGCCGTGTGTGTATGAGGTGTATGGAGTGGAGCTGAATGTGTATGAGGTGTATGGAGCGGAGCCATGTGTGTACGAGGTGTATGGAGTGGAGCCATGTGTGTACGAGGTGTATGGAGCGGAGCCGTGTGTGTACGAGGTGTACGGAGCGGAGCCGTGTGTGTATGAGATGTATGGAGTGGAGCCGTGTGTACAGAGCGGAGCCATGTGTGCAAAGTGTACGGAGCACAGCCGCATGTGTAGGAGTAGCTATGTGTGGCCATTATACGGTACGAAGTATCATGTGCGGCCAATATACAGTATGGAGCATCATGTGCGGTCATTATACAGCATGGAGCATCATGTGCGGCCATTATACAGTATGGAGCATCATGTGTGGCCATTATACATTATGGAGCATCATGTGCGGCCTTTATACAGTATGGAGCACCATGTGCGGCCGTTATACAGTATGGAGCATCATGTGCAGTCATACAGTATGGAGCATCATGTGCGGCCATTACACAGTATTGAGCATCATGTGTGGCCATTAAACAGTATGGAGCATCATGTGTGGCCATTATACAGTATTGAGCATCATCTGTGGCCATTATACAGTATGGAGCATCATGTGTGGCCTTTATACAGCATGAAGCATCATGTGTGGTCATTATACAGTATGGAGCTTCATGTGCGGCCATTATATAGTATGGAGCATCTTGTGCGGCCATTATACAGTATGGAGCATCATATGCCGTCATTATACAGTATGGAGCATCATGTGTGGCCATTTTACAGTATGGAGCATCATGTGCAGCCATTATACAGTATGGAGCATCATGTGCGGCCATTATACAGTATGGAGCATCATATGCAGTCATTATACAGTATGGAGCATCATGTGTGGCCATTATACAGTATGGAGCATCTTATGCGGCCATTATACAGTATGGAGCATCATCTGTGGTCATTATACAGTATGGAGCATCATGTGTGGTCATTATACAGTATGGAGCATCATGTGCAGCCATTAAACAGTATGGAGCATCATGTGTGGCCATTATACAGTATGGAGCATCATGTGCGGCCATTATACAGTATGGAGCATCATGTGCAGTCATTATACAGTATGGAGCATCATGTGCGGCCATTATACAGTATTGAGCATCATCTGTGGCCATTATACAGTATTGAGCATCATCTGTGGCCATTATACAGTATGGAGCATCATCTGTGGCCATTATACAGTATGGCGCGTCATGTGTGGCCATTTTACAGTATGGAGCATCATGTGCAGCCATTATACAGTATGGAACATCATGTGCGGCCATTATACAGTATGGAGCATCATATGCAGTCATTATACAGTATGGAGCATCATGTGTGGCCATTATACAGTATGGAGCATCATATGCGGCCATTATACAGTATGGAGCATCATCTGTGGTCATTATACAGTATGGAGCATCATGTGTGGTCATTATACAGTATGGAGCATCATGTGCGGCCATTAAACAGTATGGAGCATCATGTGTGGCCATTATACAGTATGGAGCATCATGTGCGGCCATTATACAGTGTGGAGCATTATGTGCAGTCATTATACAGTATGGAGCATCATGTGCGGCCATTATACAGTATTGAGCATCATCTGTGGCCATTATTGTTATGAATAGGTAATTCAGAACCACAATGGACCTTGAAGTTCAGAGCACACAAAGTGACCTGACAATAACCAAAAACATAGGACGAGCTCTGAGACGTGGGAACTCTGCTGACCGCAATCCCTAATCCTATCACACCACACTAGAGGTAGCCGTGGATTGCGCCTAACGCTCCCTATGCAACTCGGCACAGCCTGAGAAACTAGCTAGGCCTGAAGACAGAAAAATAAGCCTACCTTGCCTCAGAGAAATTCCCCAAAGGAAAAGGCAGCCCCCCACATATAATGACTGTGAGTAAGATGAAAACACAAACACAGAGATGAAATAGATTTAGCAAAGTGAGGCCCGACTTACTGAATAGACCGAGGATAGGAAAGATAGCTTTGCGGTCAACACAAAAACCTACAAACAACCACGCAGAGGGGCAAAAAGACCCTCCGCACCGACTAACGGTACGGAGATGCTCCCTCTGCGTCTCAGAGCTTCCAGCAAGCAAGAAAAACCAATAAAGCAAGCTGGACAGAAAATATAGCAACAAAAGTAACACAAGCAGAACTTAGCTTATGCTGAGCAGACAGGCCACAGGAACGATCCAGGAGGAAGCAAGACCAATACTAGAACATTGACTGGAGGCCAGGATCAAAGCACTAGGTGGAGTTAAATAGAGCAGCACCTAACGACTTAACCTCATCACCTGAGGAAGGAAACTCAGAAGCCGCAGTACCACTCGTGACCACAGGAGGGAGCTTGATCACAGAATTCACAACACATTATACAGTATGGAGCATCATCTGTGGCCATTATACAGTATGGAGCACTGTGTGGCCATATTTTTTTGTTTATAATTATTCTTTATGAACAGTGTGATCAGCAGTGCTAAATGGGTGTGGTTGGGAAGTGGATATGGGTGTGACTAGTGAATGGGTGTGGTTAGAGGCGTGGCCTAAAACTTGCCACGGCGCGCAACGCGCGCCGCAAACTTTGTCCCTCTGTCCCAGCTTCAAAAGTTGGGAGGTATGCATACATGTATATACTATATACAGGGGAGATGATATACAGCTATATATTATATACAGGAGGAGATGACATACAGGTATATACTATATACAGAGGAGATGACTTACAGGTATATCTAATATATAAAGCTGAATGTGTGTGTGTATGTCCGGGATTGGCATCTGCACCGTCGCAGCTACAGCCACAAAATTTTGCACAGTCACACGTCTGGACCCCGAGAGCGTCATAGGCTATGTTGTGACACAAAATTTTAACCCCGCACGTTCCAATTCACCAAACAATTTTGCCCCTATCTACATAATGGGGAAAAAGTGAAAGGAAAAGTGTTGGAGGCAAATTGTCAGCTACCAGATGTGAACAAGGGGGACTTAAAGAGTGAGAGTGATGGCGCCAAAGAGTATATGTCGTACAGTTGCTAAGGTGGGGACCCGACATGGGATACCACACACGGGGATATGAACACACACACAAAATGCGCCACACACTACCACATGCTTGAACACATATACCACCCTCAGCACACATTTCAACACACATACACCAACCTCGCCACATAAAAGTCGAAACACAAAAGTCGCCGCTCAAAACTCGCCACGTGCAAAACATGCCACATGCAAAACTAGGCTCACGCAAAACTCGCCACACATGCAAAACTCACCTCATGGAAAACTCGTCACATGCGGAAAAATTGCCACATGCACAAAACTTGCAACACATGCAAAAGTCGTCTCACACAAAACTTGCACATACTCAAAACGCACCACACAGAAAACTCGCCACGCACAAAACTCGCCATGCGCAAAACTTGCTGCACACAACTTGCTACACTAACCTGTCACATGCAACTCAACACAAAAAGTTGCTACACGCATGTCGCCACACAAAACTCATCTCACAAAAGTCGCTACATGCATGTCGCCACACACAACTCAACACACACAACTTGACACATGAAACTTGCCCTAAAGCACACACAAGTCTGGTATTATCCTTCAAAAATAAAAATTTGATTAATAAGCAGACAAACTACAAGAGCAACAACTGTACCATATAGAAAATTGTTATGATCTGGTGGTTTAGGAGCAACATGGGATGAGCTCTAAAGGAAGTGGTACCTGTACTGACCGCAGTCCCTAAGCTCAACACAACACTAGAAGTAGCCGTGGGATGCTCCTGACACTCCCTAGGCACCTCGTCACAGCCTAAGATCTAACTACCCCTAAAGATAGAAACAGGAAAACTATCTTGCCTCAGAGAAAATCCCCAAAGGATAGCTAGCCCCCATAAGTAATGACTGTGAGTGGAGAGGGAAAAGACATACACAGAATGAAACCAGGATGAGCACAGGAGGCCAGTCTAGCTAGATAGATAGGACAGGATGGAATATGTTGTGAATTTTGTGATCGAACTCCCTCCTGTGGTCATGAATGGTACTTCGGCGAGTTCTGTCCATGGACTCCCTCTGGTGGCTGTGAGTGGAGCTGCTGCTTCTGAGGTTCCTTCCACAGGTGACGTAGTTTATTCTTTGGCTGGCTGCTCTATTTAACTCCACTCAGATCGTTACTCCATGCCAGCTGACAATGTTCTTGTACTGGTTCAGTTGCTCTTGGATCTTTCTGGTGACCTGTCTACTCCAGCAGAAGCTAAGTCCCTGCTAGTTAATTATTTGTTCATTGTTTCCTTGTCCAGCTTGCTATTATGATTTTGCCTTTCTAGCTGGAAGCTCTGGGATACAGAGTGGCACCTCCGCACCGTGAGTCGGTGCGGAGGTCTTTTTGAACACTCTGCGTGGTCTTTTTGTAGTTTTTTGTGCTGACCGCAAAGATACCTTTCCTATCGTCAGTCTGCTTAGTAAGTCTGGCCTCCCTTTGCTGAAACCTGTTTCATTTCTGTGTTTGTGACTTTCATCTTAACTCACAGTCAATATATGTGGGGGGCTGCCTTTTCCTTTGGGGAATTTCTCTGAGGCAAGGTAGGCTTTATTTTCTATCTTTAGGGCTAGTTAGCCCTTAGGCTGTGAAGAGGCATCTAGGCAGTGTTAGGTACGCTCCACGGCTATTTCTAGTTGTGTGATAGGATTAGGAGTTGCGGTCAGCAGAGCTCCCACTTCCCAGAGCTTGTCCTGTGTGAGTTTAACCATCAGGTCGTTCCGGGTGCTCCTAACCACAAGGTCCATAACAGTACAGCTGGCCCAAAGTATTAATGCATCTCAATAGAGGGATAAGAGAAGTTCTGAGACCATTTTTTTTTCTCTGCAGTGTGTTTTGTCTTTCTTTTCCCCTAAACCTCTGGGTGGTTCAGGACACAGATGTAGCTATGGACATTCAAGGTCTGTCCTCTTGTGTGGATCATCTCACTGCAAGGGTACAAAACATTCAAGATTTTGTGGTTCAGAATCCGATGTTAGAGCCTAGAATTCCCATTCCTGATTTGTTTTCTGGGGATAGATCTAAGTTCCTAAATTTCAAAAATAATTGTAAACTGTTTCTAGCTTTGAAACCCCGCTCCTCTGGTGACCCCGTTCAACAAGTAAAAATCATTATTTTTTGTTGCGTGGTGACCCTCAGAACTGGGCATTTTCCCTTGCGCCAGGAGATCCTGCATTGCGTGATGTAGATGCGTTTTTTCTGGCGCTTGGATTGCTTTATGATGAACCAAATTCAGTGGATCAGGCAGAGAAAATCTTGCTGGCTTTGTGTCAGGGTCAGGATGAAGCGTGTATTGTCAGAAGTTTAGAAAGTGGTCTGTGCTTACTCAGTGGAATGAGTGTGCCCTGGCGGCAATTTTCAGAAAGGGTCTTTCTGAAGCCCTTAAGGATGTCATGGTGGGATTTACCACGCCTGCTGGTCTGAATGAGTCTATGTCCTTGGCCATTCAGCTCGATCGGCGCTTGCGTGAGCGCAAAGCTGTGCACCATTTGGCGGTATTCTCTGAGCATAGGCCTGAGCCTATGCAATGTGATGGGACTTTGACCAGAGCTGAACGGCAAGAACACAGACGTCGGAATGGGCTGTGTTTTTACTGTGGTGATTCCACTCATGCTATCTCCGATTGTCCTAAGCGCACTAAGCGGTTCGCTAGATCTGCCACCATTAGTACGGTACAGTCTAAATTTCTTTTGTCCGTTACTCTGATTTGCTCTTTGTCGTCCTATTCTGTTATGGCATTTGTGGATTCAGGCGCTGCCCTGAATTTGATGGACTTGGAGTTTGCCAGGCGCTGTGGTTGTTTCTTGGAGCCCTTGCAGTATCCTATTCCATTGAGAGGAATTGATGCTACGCCTTTGGCCAAGAATAAGCCTCAGTACTGGACTCAATTGACCATGTGCATGGCTCCTGCACATTAGGAGGATATTCGCTTTTTGGTGTTGCATAATCTGCATGATGTGGTCGTTTTGGGGTTGCCATGGCTACAGGTCCATAATCCAGTATTGGATTGGAAATCTATGTCTGTGTCCGGCTGGGGTTGTCAGGGGGTACATGGTGATGTTCCATTGCTGTCAATTTCGCATTCCACTCCTTCTGAAGTCCCTGAGTTTTTGTCAGATTACCGGGATGTATTTGATGAGCCCAAATCCAGTGCCCTACCTCCTCATAGGGATTGCGATTGTGCTATTAATTTGATTACTGGTAGTAAGTTTCCTAATTGCCGACTGTTTAATTTATCTGTGCCAGAGCACGCCGCTATGCAAAGTTATATAAAGGAATCCTTGGAGAAAGGTTATATTCGCCCGTCGTCATCACCGTTGGGAGCAGGGTTCTTTTTTGTGGCCAAGAAGGATGGTTCTTTGAGACCTTGTATTGATTACCGCCTTCTTAATAAGATCACAGTCAAATTTCAGTACCCTTTGCCGCTGCTGTCTGATTTGTTTGCTCGGATTAAGGGGGCTAGTTGGTTCACCAAGATAGATCTTCGAGGGGCGTATAATCTTGTGCGAATTAAACAGGGCGATGAATGGAAAACAGCATTTAATACGCCCGAGGGCCATTTTGAGTACCTGGTTATGCCATTCGGGCTTTCTAATGCTCCATCTGTGTTTCAGTCCTTTATGCATGACATCTTCCGAGAGTACCTGGATAGATTCATGATTGTATATTTGGATGATATTTTGGTCTTTTCGGATGCTTGGGAGTCTCATGTGAAGCAGGTCAGAATGGTGTTCCAGGTCCTATAAAACTATAGGGAGAAAAATACTTTATCTAAAAAACTAATTAAAGCTGCCAAAAAGGAAACAGAGAAGCACATTGCTAAGGAGAGTAAAACTAATCCCAAACTGTTCTTCAACTATATCAATAGTAAAAGAATAAAAACTGAAAATGTAGGCCCCTTAAAAAATAGTGAGGAAAGAATGGTTGTAGATGACGAGGAAAAAGCTAACATATTAAACACCTTCTTCTCCACGGTATTCACGGTGGAAAATGAAATGCTAGGTGAAATCCCAAGAAACAATGAAAACCCTATATTAAGGGTCACCCATCTAACCCAAGAAGAGGTGCGAAACCGGCTAAATAAGATCAAAATAGATAAATCTCCGGGTCCGGATGGCATACACCCATGAGTACTAAGAGAACTAAGTAATGTAATAGATAAACCATTATTTCTTATTTTTAGGGACTCTATAGCGACAGGGTCTGTTCCGCAGGACTGGCGCATAGCAAATGTGGTGCCAATATTCAAAAAGGGCTCTAAAAGTGAACCTGGAAATTATAGGCCAGTAAGTCTAACCTCTATTGTTGGTAAAATATTTGAAGGGTTTCTGAGGGATGTTATTCTGGATTATCTCAATGAGAATAACTGTTTAACTCCATATCAGCATGGGTTTATGAGAAATCGCTCCTGTCAAACCAATCTAATCAGTTTTTATGAAGAGGTAAGCTATAGGCTGGACCACGGTGAGTCATTGGACGTGGTATATCTCGATTTTTCCAAAGCGTTTGATACCGTGCCGCACAAGAGGTTGGTACACAAAATGAGAATGCTTGGTCTGGGGGAAAATGTGTGTAAATGGGTTAGTAACTGGCTTAGTGATAGAAAGCAGAGGGTGGTTATAAATGGTATAGTCTCTAACTGGGTCGCTGTGACCAGTGGGGTACCGCAGGGGTCAGTATTGGGACCTGTTCTCTTCAACATATTCATTAATGATCTGGTAGAAGGTTTACACAGTAAAATATCGATATTTGCAGATGATACAAAACTATGTAAAGCAGTTAATACAAGAGAAGATAGTATTCTGCTACAGATGGATCTGGATAAGTTGGAAACTTGGGCTGAAAGGTGGCAGATGAGGTTTAACAATGATAAATGTAAGGTTATACACATGGGAAGAAGGAATCAATATCACCATTACACACTGAATGGGAAACCACTGGGTAAATCTGACAGGGAGAAGGACTTGGGGATCCTAGTTAATGATAAACTTACCTGGAGCAGCCAGTGCCAGGCAGCAGCTGCCAAGGCAAACAGGATCATGGGGTGCATTAAAAGAGGTCTGGATACACATGATGAGAGCATTATACTGCCTCTGTACAAATCCCTAGTTAGACCGCACATGGAGTACTGTGTCCAGTTTTGGGCACCGGTGCTCAGGAAGGATATAATGGAACTAGAGAGAGTACAAAGGAGGGCAACAAAATTAATAAAGGGGATGGGAGAACTACAATACCCAGATAGATTAGCGAAATTAGGATTATTTAGTCTAGAAAAAAGACGACTGAGGGGCGATCTAATAACCATGTATAAGTATATAAGGGGACAATACAAATATCTCGCTGAGGATCTGTTTATACCAAGGAAGGTGACGGGCACAAGGGGGCATTCTTTGCGTCTGGAGGAGAGAAGGTTTTTCCACCAACATAGAAGAGGATTCTTTACTGTTAGGGCAGTGAGAATCTGGAATTGCTTGCCTGAGGAGGTGGTGATGGCGAACTCAGTCGAGGGGTTCAAGAGAGGCCTGAATGTCTTCCTGGAGCAAAACAATATCGTATCATACAATTATTAGGTTCTGTAGAAGGACGTAGATCTGGGGATTTATTATGATGGAATATAGGCTGAACTGGATGGACAAATGTCTTTTTTCGGCCTTACTAACTATGTTACTATGTTACTATGTTACTATGTCCTTCGTGCGAATTCCTTGTTTGTGAAGGGGTCAAAGTGTCTCTTTGGAGTTCAGAAGGTTTCATTTTTGGGTTTCATTTTTTCCCCTTCTACTATCGAGATGGACCCTGTTAAAGTTCAGGCCATTTATGATTGGACTCAGCCGACATGTGTGAAGAGCCTGCAGAAGTTCCTGGGCTTTGCTAATTTTTACCGTCGATTCATCGCTAATTTTTCTAGTGTTGCTAAACCGTTGACTGATTTGACCAAGAAAGGTGCTGATGTGGTCAATTGGTCCTCTGTGGCTGTAGAGGCTTTTCAAGAGTTGAAGCGTCGTTTTTCTTCTGCCCCTGTGTTGTGCCAGACAGATGTTTCGCTCCCGTTTCAGGTCGAGGTTGATGCTTCTGAGATTGGAGCAGGGGCTGTTTTGTCGCAAAGAAGTTCTGATGGCTCGGTGATGAAACCATGTGCCTTCTTTTCTAGAAAATTCTCGCCTGCTGAGCGCAATTATGATGTTGGCAATCGAGAGTTGTTGGCCATGAAGTGGGCATTCGAGGAGTGGCGACATTGGCTTGAAGGAGCCAAGCATCGCGTGGTGGTCTTGACGGATCACAAGAATTTGACTTATCTCGAGTCTGCCAAACGGTTGAATCCTAGACAGGCTCGATGGTCGCTGTTTTTCTCCCGTTTTGATTTTGTGGTTTCGTACCTTCCGGGCTCTAAGAATGTGAAGGCTGATGCCCTGTCAAGGAGTTTTGTGCCTGACTCTCCGGGTGTTCCTGAGCCGGCGGGTATTCTCAAAGAGGGGGTAATTTTGTCTGCCATCTCCCCTGATTTGCGGCGGGTGCTGCAGAAGTTTCAGGCTGATAGACCTGACCGTTGTCCAGCGGAGAAACTGTTTGTCCCTGATAAATGGACTAGTAGAGTTATCTCTGAGGTTCATTGTTCGGTGTTGGCTGGTCATCCTGGAATGTTTGGTACCAGAGATTTGGTGGCTAGATCCTTTTGGTGGCCTTCTTTGTCACGGGATGTGCATTCTTTTGTGCAGTCCTGTGGGACTTGTCCTCGGGCTAAGCCCTGCTGTTCTCGTGCCAGTGGGTTGCTTTTGCCCTTGCCGGTCCCGAAGAGGCCCTGGACGCATATTTCCATGGATTTTATTTCAGATCTCCCTGTCTCTCAAAGGATGTCGGTCATTTGGGTGGTTTGTGATCGCTTCTCTAAGATGGTCCATTTGGTACCCTTGGCTAAATTGCCTTCCTCCTCTGATTTGGTGCCATTGTTTTTCCAGCATGTGGTTCGTTTGCATGGCATTCCGGAGATCATCGTCTCTGACAGAGGTTCCCAGTTTGTTTCGAGGTTTTGGCGGTCTTTTTGTGCTAAGATGGGCATTGATTTGTCGTTTTCTTTGGCTTTCCATCCTCAGACAAATGGCCAAACCGAACGAACTAATCAGACTTTGGAAACATATCTGAGATGCTTTGTTTCTGCTGATCAGGATGATTGGGTGTCCTTCTTGCCTTTGGCTGAGTTCGCCCTTAATAATCAGGCCAGCTCGGCTACTTTGGTTTTGCCTTTTTTCTGTAATTCTGGTTTCCATCCTCGTTTCTCTTCAGGGCAGGTTGAGCCTTCGGACTGTCCTGGTGTGGATACTGTGGTGGACAGGTTGCAGCAGATTTGGACTCATGTGGTGGACAATTTCACATTGTCCCAGGAGAAGGGTCAACGTTTCGCTAACCGCCGGCGCTGTGTTGGTCCCCGACTTCGTTTTGGGGATTTGGTTTGGTTGTCGTCTCGTTATGTTCCTATGAAGGTTTCCTCTCCTAAGTTTAAGCCTCGTTTCATTGGTCCGTATAAGATTTCTGAAGTTCTCAATCCTGTGTCATTTCGTTTGGCCCTTCCAGCTTTTTTTGCCATCCATAATGTGTTCCATAGGTCGTTATTGCGGAGATACGTGGCGCCTATGGTTCCCTCCGTTGATCCTCCTGCCCCGGTGTTGGTCGAGGGGGAGTTGGAGTATGTGGTGGAGAAGATTTTGGATTCTCGTGTTTCGAGACGGAAACTCCAGTACCTGGTCAAGTGGAAGGGTTATGGTCAGGAAGATAATTCCTGGGTTTTTGCCTCTGATGTTCATGCTGCCGATCTAGTTCGTGCCTTTCATTTGGCTCGTCCTGATCGGCCTGGGGGCTCTGGTGAGGGTTCGGTGACCCCTCCTCAAGGGGGGGTACTGTTGTGAATTCTGTGATCGAACTCCCTCCTGTGGTCATGAATGGTACTTCGGCGAGTTCTGTCCATGGACTCCCTCTGGTGGCTGTGAGTGGAGCTGCTGCTTCTGAGGTTCCTTCCACAGGTGACGTAGTTTATTCTTTGGCTGGCTGCTCTATTTAACTCCACTCAGATCGTTACTCCATGCCAGCTGACAATGTACTTGTACTGGTTCAGTTGCTCTTGGATCTTTCTGCTGACCTGTCTACTCCAGCAGAAGCTAAGTCCCTGCTAGTTAATTATTTGTTCATTGTTTCCTTGTCCAGCTTGCTATTATGATTTTGCCTTGCTAGCTGGAAGCTCTGGGATGCAGAGTGGCACCTCCGCACCGTGAGTCGGTGCGGAGGTCTTTTTGCACACTCTGCGTGGTCTCTTTGTAGTTTTTTGTGCTGACCGCAAAGATACCTTTCCTATCCTCAGTCTGTTTAGTAAGTCTGGCCTCCCTTTGCTGAAACCTGTTTCATTTCTGTGTTTGTGACTTTCATCTTAACTCACAGTCAATATATGTGGGGGGCTGCCTTTTCCTTTGGGGAATTTCTCTGAGGCAAGGTAGGCTTTATTTTCTATCTTTAGGGCTAGTTAGCCCTTAGGCTGTGAAGAGGCGTCTAGGCAGTGTTAGGTACGCTCCACGGCTATTTCTAGTTGTGTGATAGGATTAGGGGTTGCGGTCAGCAGAGCTCCCACTTCCCAGAGCTTGTCCTGTGTGAGTTTAACCATCAGGTCGTTCCGGGTGCTCCTAACCACCAGATCCATAACAGGCATACTGTGCGGTCAGTATAAAACACTACAAAAAAATCCACACAGAGTTTACAAAAATCTCCACACCTGACTAAAGGTGTGGAGGGTAAATCTGCTTCCCAGAGCTTCCAGCTACACTGAATTAATTCATACTGACAAGCTGGACAAACATAGAAAGCACAGAATGGATTAGTCCACAACCTGTGGACAGAAAGGAGCAAGCAAGGACTTAACTTTGCTGAACTGATCAGGATAACAGGGAAATCCAAAGAGATGTGAATCCAACCAGGAACCATTGACAAGTGGCACAAGCTGAAGGAAAAAGCCAGGCTAAATAGCCGAGCAGAATAGACAATCAGTGGAAGCAGCTGCTGAATGCTAAATCCAAGGAGCAGCCATTCCACTTAAAACCACCGGAGGGAGCCCAAGAGCAGAACTCACAAAACTGCCACTTACAACCACCGGAGGGAGCCCAAGAGCGGAATTCACAACAGTACCCCCCCCCTTGAGGAGGGGTCACCGAACCCTCACCAGAGCCCCCAGGCCGATCAGGACGAGCCAAGTGAAAAGCACGAACCAAATCGGCGGCATGGACATCGGAGGCAACAACCCAAGAATTATCCTCCTGGCCATAACCCTTCCACTTCACAAGATACTGAAACCTCCGCTTCGAAAAACGAGAATCCAAAATTTTCTCAACCTCATATTCCAACTCTCCCTCAACCAACACCGGGGCAGGAGGATCAACCGAGGGAACAACGGGCACCACATATCTCCGCAACAAAGATCTATGGAAAACATTATGAATTGCAAAAGAGGCTGGAAGAGCCAAACGAAAAGACACCGGATTGATAATTTCAGAAATCTTATAAGGACCAATAAACCGAGGCTTAAACTTAGGGGAAGAAACCTTCATAGGAACATGACGAGAAGACAACCAAACCAAATCCCCCACACGAAGCCGGGGACCAACACACCGACGACGGTTAGCAAAACGTTGAGCCCTTTCCTGAGACAACGTCAAATTGTCCACCACATGAGTCCAAATTTGCTGCAGCCTGTCCACCACAGAATCCACACCAGGACAATCAGAAGGCTCAACCTGCCCAGAAGAAAAACGAGGATGAAAACCAAAATTACAAAAGAAAGGTGAAACCAAAGTAGCCGAACTAGCCCGATTATTAAGGGCAAACTCGGCCAACGGCAAGAAAGCCACCCAATCATCCTGATCAGCAGACACAAAGCATCTCAAATAGGTCTCCAAGGTCTGATTAGTTCGCTCAGTTTGGCCATTAGTCTGAGAATGAAACGCTGAAGAAAAAGACAAATCAATGCCCATCCTAGCACAAAAGGCCCGCCAAAACCTAGAGACAAACTGAGAACCTCTGTCAGACACAATATTCTCCGGAATGCCATGCAAACGAACCACATGCTGAAAAAACAATGGAACCAAATCTGAGGAGGAAGGCAACTTAGGCAAAGGTACCAGATGGACCATTTTAGAGAACCGGTCACAAACAACCCAGATAACAGACATCTTCTGGAAAACAGGAAGATCCGAAATAAAATCCATGGAAATATGCGTCCAGGGCCTCTCAGGGACCGGCAAAGGCAAAAGCAACCCACTAGCGCAGGAACAGCAAGGCTTGGCCCGGGCGCAAGTCCCACAGGACTGCACAAAAGCACGCTCATCGTGCGACAAGGAAGGCCACCAAAAGGACCTAGCAACCAAATCTCTGGTACCAAAAATCCCAGGATGACCAGCCAACACTGAACAATGAACCTCAGAAATCACCTTACTTGTCCATCCATCAGGAACAAACAGCTTCCCCACTGGACAGCGGTCAGGCCTATCAGCCTGAAATTCCCGAAGCACCCGCCGCAAATCAGGGGAAATGGCAGAAAGAATCACCCCTTCCTTAAGAATGCCAACCGGCTCAAGGACTCCAGGAGAATCAGGCGAAAAACTCCTAGAGAGGGCATCAGCCTTAACATTCTTAGATCCCGGAAGATACGAGATAACAAAATCAAAATGGGAGAAAAACAGGGACCATCGAGCTTGTCTAGGATTCAGCCGCTTGGCCGACTCGAGGTAAATCAGATTCTTATGATCAGTCAAGACCACAACGCGGTGCTTAGCTCCCTCAAGCCAATGTCGCTACTCCTCAAATGCCCACTTCATAGCCAACAACTCCCGATTGCCGACATCATAATTGCGTTCCGCAGGCGAAAACTTTCTGGAAAAAAAAGCACACGGTTTTATCAAAGAACCATCAGAATCCCTCTGAGACAAAACGGCCCCTGCCCCAATCTCAGAAGCGTCAACCTCAACCTGAAAAGGAAGAGAAACATCCGGCTAACGCAACACAGGGGCAGAAGTAAATCGGCGTTTAAGCTCCCGAAAGGCCTCAACAGCCGCAGAGGACCAATTCGTCACATCAGCGCCTTTCTTCGTCAAATCAGTAAGGGGCTTAACCACACTGGAAAAGTTGGCAATGAAACGGCGATAGAAATTAGCAAAGCCCAAAAATTTTTGAAGGCTCTTCACAGATGTGGGTTGAATCCAGTCATGAATAGCTTGGACCTTAACAGGATCCATTTCCATAGACGAGGGAGAAAAAATAAAACCCAAAAAAGAGACCTTCTGAACTCTGAATAGGCACTTAGACCCCTTCACAAATAAAGCATTATCACAAAGGATCTGGAATACCATCCTGACCTGCTTCACATGAGACTCCCAATCATCGGAAAAAATCAAAATATCATCCAAATATACAACCATGAATTTATCAAGATAATTGCGGAAAATATCATGCATGAAGGATTGGAACACAGATGGAGCATTAGAGAGCCCGAATGGCATCACAAGGTATTCAAAATGGCCTTCGGGCGTGTTAAATGCAGTTTTCCATTCATCACCCTGTTAATACGAACAAGATTATATGCCCCTCGGAGGTCAATCTTAGTAAACCAACTAGCCCCCTTAATCTGAGCAAACAAATCAGAAAGCAAAGGCAAGGGGTATTGGAATTTGACCGTGATCTTATTAAGAAGACGATAATCTATACAGGGTCTCAAGGAGCCATCCTTCTTAGCAACAAAAAAGAAACCCGCTCCCAATGGTGACAAAGACAGCCGAATATGCCCCTTCTCCAAAGATTCCTTAACATAGCTCCGCATGGCGGCATGCTCTGGCACAGACAGATTGAAAAGTCGACCCTTAGGGAACTTACAACCAGGAATCAAGTTAATAGCACAATCACAGTCCCTATGTGGAGGAAGGGAACTGGACTTGGGCTCATCAAATACATCCTGGAAATACGACAAAAACTCAGGGACCTCAGAAGAGGGGGAAGAGGAAATTGACATCAAAGGAACGTCACTATGTACCCCTTGACAACCCCAACTAGTCACAGACATAGTTTTCCAATCCAGCACCGGATTATGTTCCTGTATCCATGGAAAACCCAGTACAACAACATCATGCAGGTTATGCAACACCAGAAAACGGCAATTTTCCTGATGTGCTGGAGCCATGTACATGGTCATCTGCGTCCAGTACTGAGGTTTATCCTTGGCCAATGGTGTAGCATCAATGCCCCTCAAAGGAATAGGCCTCTGCAAAGGCTGCAAGGAAAAACCACAGCGCCTGGCGAATTCTAAGTCCATTAAGTTCAGGCCAGCGCCCGAATCCACAAATGCCATGACAGAAAAGGATGACAATGAGCAAATCAGGGTCACAGATAAAAGAAATTTAGACTGTACAGTACTAATGGTAACAGACCTAGCGACCCTCCTAGTACGTTTAGGGCAATCAGAAATAACATGAGCAGAATCACCACAGTAAAAACACAGCCTATTCTGACATCTGAATTCCTGCCGTTCTGTTCTAGTCAAAATCCTATCACATTGCATAGGTTCAGGACTCTGCTAAGAGGATACTGCCATAAGGTGCATAGCTTTGCGCTCGCGCAGACGCCGATCAATCTGAATGGCTAGAGACATAGATTCGCTCAAACCAGTAGGCATAGGGAAGCCCACAATAACATCTTTAAGGGCTTCAGAAAGACCTTTTCTGAAAATAGCAGCCAGAGCATCCTCATTCCATTTAGTGAGCACAGACCATTTCCTAAATTTCTGGCAGTATAATTCTGCCGCTTCCTGACCTTGACACAGGGCCAACAGGGTTTTTTCTGCATGATCCACAGAATTAGGTTCGTCATACAATAATCCGAGCGCTTGAAAAAATGCGTCTACATTCAGCAATGCCGGATCCCCTGATTCAAGGGAGAATGCCCAATCCTGAGGGTCACCACGCAGCAAGGATATGATGATTTTAACTTGCTGAATGGGATCACCAGAAGAACGGGGTTTCAAAGCAAAAAACAATATGCAGTTATTTTTAAAGTTCAAAAACTTGGATCTGTCCCCAAAAAACAAATCAGGAGTAGGAATTCTAGGCTCCAAAGCCGGAGTCTGGACAACATAATCTTGGATACTCTGTGCTCTTGCAGCAAGTTGATCCACACGAGAAAACAAACCCTGAACATCCATGCCAGAGCATAAATCCTGAACCACCCAGAGATCAAGAGGGAAAAAAAAGACAAAATAGAGCACAGAAAAAAAAATGGCTCAGAATTTTTTCCTTCTTTTGAGATGCATTTAATTCATTTTTGGCCACTTGTACTGTTATGATCTGGTGGTTTAGGAGCAACATGGGACGAGCTCTAAAGGAAGTGGTACCTGTACTGACCGCAGTCCCTAAGCTCAACACAACACTAGAAGTAGCCGTGGGATGCTCCTGACACTCCCTAGGCACCTCGTCACAGCCTAAGATCTAACTACCCCTAAAGATAGAAACAGGAAAACTATCTTGCCTCAGAGAAAATCCCCAAAGGATAGATAGCCCCCCATAAGTAATGACTGTGAGTGGAGAGGGAAAAGACATACACAGAATGAAGCCAGGATGAGCACAGGAGGCCAGTCTAGTAGATAGATAGGACAGGATGGAATACTGTGCGGTCAGTATAAAACACTACAAAAAAATCGACACAGAGTTTACAAAAATCTCCACACCTGACTAAAGGTGTGGAGGGTAAATCTGCTTCCCAGAGCTTCCAGCTACACTTATTTAATTCATACTGACAAGCTGGACAAACATAGAAAGCACAGAACGGATTAGTCCACAACCTGTGGACAGAAAAGAGCAAGCAAGGACTTAACTTTGCAGAACTGGTCAGGATAACAGGGAAATCCAAAGAGATGTGAATCCAACCAGGAACCATTGACAAGTGGCACAAGCTGAAAGAAAGAGCCAGGCTAAATAGCCGAGCAGAATAGACAATCAGTGGAAGCAGCTGCTGACTGCTAAATCCAAGGAGCAGCCATTCCACTAAAAACCACCGAAGAGAGCCCAAGAGCAGAACTCACAAAAGTACCACTTACAACCACCGGAGGGAGCCCAAGAGCGGAATTCACAACAGAAAATACAGCAGCTGTCAGTCACATGACCTGTCTATTATGTGTATGTGTGAGCTAATATATACTGCTAGGAGGGAGGGCTTCCTTTCGGCTGGGGATTTATCAGGCTGCCAATTTAGCTTACAAATACTGAGGTTAAAATACTGAGCAAATAACGTGTGAACGAGGTCTAATACAGGAGGAGATGACACACAGATATATACTATATACAGGAGATGACACACACATATATACTATATACAGGGGAGATGACAGAGGTATATACTATATACAGGAGGAGATGACACACTTATATACTATATACAGGGGAGATGACACACAGGTATATACTATATACAGGAGGAGATGACACACTGGTATATACTATATACAGGGGAGATGGCATACAGGTACATACTATATACAGGGGAGATGACACACAGGTATATACTATATACAGGAGGAGATGACACACAGGTATATACTATATACAGGAGCAGATGACACACAGGTATATAGTTTATACAGGAGGAGATGACTTACAGGTATATACTATATACAGGAGGAGATGACACACGTATATACTATGTACAGAAGATGACATACATGTATATACTATATAAAAAAGGAGATGACACATTGGTATATAGAGGAGGAGATGACATACAGCAGGTATATACTATATACAGGGGAGATGACATACAGGTATATACTATATATAGGAGGAGATGACATACAGGTATATAGTATATACAGAAGAGATGACATACAGGTATATACTATATACAGGAGGAGATGACATAGGTATACACAATATACAGGAGGAGATGACATACAGCATGTATATACTATTTACAGGGGAGATGTCATACAGGTATATACTATATACAGGAGATGACATACAGGTGTATACTATATAAAAGGGAGATGACAAACATGTATATACTGAGGGGAAAATGAGAGGTGTGAGGTGAAAATGAGGGGTGGGAGGTGAAAATGAAAAGGTGTGAGTGCAAAATGAGAGGAGTGAGGGAAAATAGTGGAGTAATCGGAAAATGACAGATATGAGGTCGAAATCACAAGTGTTAGGGGGGAATGAGAGGAGTGAGGGGGAAAATGAGAGGAGTGAGGGGGAAAATGAGAGGTGTAAGGGAGAAAATGAGAAATGTGAGGGGGAAAATGAGAGGCGTGATGGGAAAATAAGAGAAGTGAGGTGCTATAACTAGCCACAGATATTTACTATGCCCAGGCAATGCCGGGCTCTTCAGCTAGTCAATTTTTAAGTGTATAGTGGGTAGCTAATATTCTATGTTGTTACATGGGCCAAGGGAGGGGTAGCTCTAAGCTTTATTGTAAGCTATTTTGGGTTTTTCCATCTGTCATGTTTTTGTGACTTTTAATTGTTTTTATACTGTGTGCCTGTTTTTTGTATTCAATAAAAATATATATAGTATGTATTTTGGTGATCTCCTGTTTTGGTCTACTGCTCTCTCTTCTTCTGATGGTTCTTATGTGTTTGTGTAGACCTAGGGTGTATCCCTATGTATTTATTTATTGTGGTGCCCTCTCATACAATTGGTGTTTCCTGCTTATCCCTTTAAAGACCTTTACCTTTTCCACGGACGTCCCAGGGCCACGGACCGGGTCAGCCACCGTGACATCCCCCTGTGAACCGAAGGACCCGGGACCGAGTACCCTACGGCCCCATGGGGGCACTCCATATGCATGGCTCCCAATCCCTGTCCTTGTATGCATGGCTCCCCATCCCTGTCCTTGTCTGCATGGCTCCTCATCTCTGTCCTTGTCTGCATGGCTCCTCATTCCCATCTTGTTTTGCATGGCTCTTTATCCCCTATCCTTGTCTACATGACTCCCCAACCCTGTCATTGTATGCATGGTTCCTTATCCCCATAAAAAAGAAAAACACATCCTACTTACCTTCCCTGTGTGCCCTCTCAGAATCTCGTTCCGGTGACTGCAGCTCTTCCTGCAGAGCGATCACTTGTCCCCGCTCATTAAGGTTATGAATATTCACCTATGGGAGTGGAGAGTAATGAATATTCATTACCTGAATGAGCGGGCAACCATACTAACCCAACCACAGACTGGGTCAGCCACCGTAACATCCCCCTGTGAACCGAAGGACCCGGTACCGAGTACCCCACGGCCCCATGGGGGCGCTCCAGTTTTGGCGTCACAAACAGGATCTACTAAAGCCTGAAAATTGGGTCATGTGCGCCTAAAAGACTGTGCCTAACCATGATTGGTTCTAAAAGACTGTGCATTGCACCTTGCCACCAAGAATTGCCGCCAAAATCCACCATTGCCACGCAACGTGGAGGGCGAGGGGGAGGAGACGTACCTTCGTGGGCAGAGCTAGCCAAAAAGAGTGTGAAGCAGGAAGAACGGGTGCCGCGCTGCTGTCTGGAACACCGGAAGTGAAGACATCATCCAGCGGAGCCGAAAGAAGAGATGCTGCAAAGAGCGGAGCACCAGAGGAACCACTGCTGATTCCGGAGAGGAGCCCTGACTTCCACCAGGTTAGCGAGGAGGAGGAACAATGTCTATCCCAGGAGGGGAGTTGGTGGCGTTCGCAGCTGCAAACCTAATGGCACCCCCAGGCCTCGCCACAGATGTGCCTGCAGGCCCCGCGATAGATGCAGCCGCAGGCCTTGTACCGCAGCCAAGACCCGCAGAGCCCGCTGCTCCCATCAGCCAGTCAGGCACCGCCCCAGCTATAGCAGCCATCATGCCCCTCTCCATGCTGTACATACCTGGAGCAGCCTGGCTCCTGCAATATTCTGGAGAATCGCATACGTTAGCTGACTTTAAAGAAAGACTCTGCAGCCTGCTTGAAGTTTATCCCCTGACAGAGCATCAGAAAGATCACATTGTAACGGGCCAACTGTTTGGAGCGGCCCTGAGGGAGGTGAAATCCTGGCCAGTTGTGGATAAAGGGACTGTGCAGCGGATCTTTGCTAAGCTTAAAAACCACCTTTGACACCTGCACCGCTACAGAAATTGAATTGAAGTTTTATGGGTGCGAGCAGACTATGCCCTTAATCTCCAGGAAGCACTGCGGGCAATCAGGCAGGTTGATCCAACCAGCGTGCAAAATGAAGACAGACTCTTAAAAGAGCAATTCATTTAGGGGCTCCTGTGCAATATCCAAAGGGCCCAACTGCCCTCCTGGTCTTGCAGAATCCGGACCTAGCCTTTGCGCAATTCAAAGACAAAGCCATCCAGGTGTTACAGGAACGGCAGCCAAGCCGTGCAGTACCCCCCTGGCGTCAAGTCCTCACGTACCACCGGGAGGTGGCACCAGATTCTCAAGTCCCTGCTGAGGCTGATGCCCAGATCCTTGAAGATGATTCTCCCGCAGGAGTACGCCTCCAGCTGCAGGAGCTGACCAAGTACTTTGCTGCGCTAGCCTGCGCCGTGCAGTCCCTACAGGAGGCTCACAAGGAGAAGATCAAGCTGGCTTCCAGACTGGAGGATGTTCCCTGGCGACGACAGAAGAGGATCCCACCGACCAAAGGAAGAGACGACAATCGCTATCATCAGGACGTCTGTCTCCGCTGCAATCAGGCAGGCCACATTGCAAGGTACTGTCATTTAAACGAGCGACCCCTGGGGCAGAGGGCCAATCCCCAGGAGTAGGACCACCAGGCCCACAAAACTGGAGAGCCAAGTACGTTGGAGGACGACCTGTTCTCCCCATTGTGATCGACGGTATCCCCATGAACGCTCTGTTGGACACCGGTTCTCAGGTGACAACTGTGCCTTACATCCTTTATAAACGTTATTGGGCTGACACAGACATTACTCGTGGCCCTGATATTGATTTCACCATAGTAGCCAGTAACGGTCAGCCATTACCACAAGTGGGATACAAAGAGGTCACCATTAAAGTGGGGCGGGTAGAGTTAAAATCCCAAGGGATAGTGGTTGTTGATATTGATCACCGTGAATGTAACCCTATGATGACCATTGGTACTAATGTCATAGAAAATTGTCTTGCAGAGTTTATTGTCTTATTACAACAGGTGGCCGAAACTGCTGGTTCCAGTGAGCAACATGTTTTGCAGAAAGAAATCAGAGCTCTGGTACAGAGACAGCAGGTAGAACTATCTGGTGGAGAAATTGGCCATGCCACAGTGAGTGATTCAATCCCCATAGCAATACCCCCCAGGAGCGAAATGTTAATATGGTGTTGGGCAGCAATAGGCCTCAAAGGTAAAGACTACCAAGCCCTAGTAGAACCTGTGTATTCAGATAGTAGGCCCACAATCCTGACAGCCAGAGGGGTGGTTGAAGTCCGTAAGGGGAGGGTGCCAGTATGTGTCCTTAACTGGGGAGAGAAAGAGATCCACCTAACCAAATATGTCACACTTGCCAAACTGTTTACTGTTGATAATAATGTGATACAGGCAACAGAACCCTTGGTCCTGTCCAACCAGGCGGAGGACAATGGCTCTGCAGGACAAAATGGAAGATTGGTGTCAGAAATTTCACGTGGGCACTGACTCTACACCATCACACCCAAAACAAGAGGCTTACAGGGTGGTCCATGATTATGAGAGAGTATTCAGCAAACACCCACTAGATTTTGGACAGGTAAAAGGGATTCAACATCATATCCCCACGGGAGATCATCCGCCCATTAAAGAGAGATACCGTCCTGTACCTCCAGCTCATAATCAGTGTGCAAAGGACATGTTGTGAGACATGAAGGAGGCCGGGGTAGTTAGAGACAGTTGTAGCTCCTGGGCAGCTCCATTAGTCCTCGTCAGGAAAAAGGACGGCACGATGAGAATGCGTGTTGATTATAGGCAGATAAACCGCATTACACACAAAGATGCATACCCACTGCCCAGAATAGAAGAGTCATTAGCTGCTTTAAAATCTGCTAACTACTTTTCTACCTTGGATCTCACCAGTGGGTACTGGCAGGTTCCCGTAGCAGAGGCGGATAAGGAAAAGACGGCCTCCACCATACCGATGGGTCTCTGACCGATGGGTCTCTGTGAATTCAACTACATGCCGTTCGGACTGTGCAACGCCCCAGGAACGTTTCAGAGGATGATGGAGTGCTATCTTGGACACAAGAATTTTGAAACTGTCTTGCTGTATCTGGACGATGTCATCGTCTTCTCCAAGACTTATGAGGACCACCTGAAGCACCTGGCAGAGGTGTTCGAAGCCCTGTCCAACGTTGGCCTAAAGGTAAAACCATCCAAATGCCATCTGTTAAAGCCCAAAGTGCAGTACCTGTGCCATGTAGTGAGTGCCGAATGAGTGGCTCCAGACCCTGATGAGGTTACTGTGATCAGAGACTGGCCGAAACTCAGCAATCTCCACGAAGTCCGGCAGTTCCTCGGGTTGGTAGGCTACTACCGAAGATTTATCAAAGACTTCACCAAGAAAGCCATGCCACTACAAGACCTGTTAGTGGGCCAATCCAAGAAAACCAAGGGTAAAAATACCCCATTTTACTGGGACGATGGACTGGAGAGATCCTTCACTCATTTGAAGTTGGCTCTGATGGGAGATGAGGTGCTGGCTTACCCTGAATATGACCAACCATTTGTGCTGTACATGGACGCCAGTAACATGGGACTAGGAGCCTTGTTGTCCCAGGTCCAGAGAGGCAAAGAAAGGGTAATCGCCTACGCCAGCAGGAAACTTCGTCGCACTAAAAGGAACCCTGAAAACGACAGTTCCTTTAAGCTGGAGTTCCTCGCCATCGTCTGGGCAGTGACGGAGATTTTCAAGCACTACCTAGCCTAGGCAAGATTCACCGTCTTCACTGATAACAATCCTCTGACACACTTGGACACAGCAATACTTGTGCCCTGGAGCAACGGTGGATGGCCCGGTTGTCCAATTATGATTTCACCATCAAGTACCGCGCAAGGCACAAGAATGTGAATGCCGATGCATTGTCCAGAATGTCCAACTTGCCAGAGATGGGAGAAGATTCAGAAACACTCGAAGAAATAGAATTGCCAGCTTTCCATCGCCCCAAGGTAACTCAGTATTCTCATCATGTGAGGAACCGGCACAGAAACAAACCAGAAGCCACGCTGAATCCCCTGCCCCACCATGGATGGGCAGAGACCCAGGACAGTGACCCCACGGTCCGTTTGGTGAAAGAACTCCTGACGCAGGCAGGTGCACGTCTTGGTCCAGATGATCCACAAGGGACGCAACAACTGTGGAGGGAGAAAGGCAAGTTATTTCTCTACGATGTAAACTGTGCCGGAGAAACATCGACCCACACACCCATGAGTTGGTTTGGCAGATAGTGGTCCCAAGGCAAGATGCGCCAATGGTTCTGGAAGCGTACCACGACAGAGCAGGACACTTCGGATGGAAGAAGTTGGAGAGACTACTTCGTGGAAGGTTCTACTGGGTTGGCATGAGAAAAGCCATCGAAAAGTTGTGCCGAGAGTGTGGCCCATGTAGTCTATGCAGGAAAGACCGTGACAGTCAGAGGGCTCCCCTATAGCCCATAGTCACCAAACAGCCACTTGAACTGGTGGTCTTAGACCACGTGAAGCTAACGCCCAGCAGATCAGGCTATGTTTATGCTGTGACAATTGTGGATCACTATTCCAGATTCCTGGTAGTTGTACCTGTCAAGGATCTGACGGCAAGAACAGCAGCCAAGGCCTTCCAACACCACTTCTGTAGACCACATGGATATCCTGAGAAGGTACTTACTGATCAAGGACCAGCCTTTGAAGTGGAAGTGTTTCAAGAGTTCTGTAACCTGTACGGATGCAAAAAGATCAGAACAACACTGTACCACCCACAAACCAACGGAATGTGTTAATAGATGAACCAAGTAGTGATTGACCTACTAAAGACCTTACCTATCCAAGAAAGGAACTTATGGCCAGAAAAGTTGCCAGACTTGGTAGATTTGTACAACCACATTCCAGCGAATTCCACCAACTGTACTCCAGCATACCTGATGCGAGAAAGATCCAGAAAACTACCTGTGGATCTAGACATGGGAGTCCTAACCCCAGAAAATACCTCACCAGATGCGAATTGGGATACAGAAAGACAGAAAAAGTACCGCCAAGTACAAGAGTGTGTAGAAAGAAGTCTATCTCAAGCCAGACAAAAACAAGAGAGAGACTACAATCAGCGTGCTCCTGCAATTCCATTGTCACCAAGTAAACAAGTGTTAAAGCGTAAAAGGAGAATGAACAAACTTGATGATCAGTGGGAAGCAGAAGCATATACTGTTAGGGCTAGCGGAACGCACCAAATAATAAGACAGATGGAGTATGGTGCGTTCGCAGCCCGGGGTCCACAGTGCAGAGATGGAACCTGCTGCCAAGTAATGACGGACTATATGGCAGTACTCATAAGTATACACACGTGGGTTAAACTTCACCCAGCGTGAAGGAAGCGATCCTGTTGCGTCACAGGACCGCGGTACCGCACATAGAGCGTGAGCAAGTAGTCAGCGAACTCAACCCCAACTAGGATTGAAGTCCAATTAGACACTTGCTGGCACAACACCGCAACTGGGTGTGTAAGGAAACTAAATAATAATATTAAAGCACAAGAGTGCATGCGGTGCCGCACTGACGAACGCCACTAACCACCCAGGCTTGGGTAAGGAAAGCACAGAGGAAGTGCACGGCGCCGTACTGGCGGACACAGCAACTGGACGCTGTAATGTGTGATTAGTGCTGTAGGATAAGTCGGGCGCTAGATAGCAAACATACACCTTCCGCGAACAGACATTCAATAGGGAGGGTTATTTAAAGATCGACTTTCACTCACAACATACACACATTAACAATTGTACACTAGTGCATGGCCGTGCGGTCATGCGCAGTTTATATAGTTGCAGCACAGGAAGTGGCCACAGAAACTTTGCCCATCCAAGACCTGCCAAGAGGACCAATGGAATGTGCTGCAGAGCCTGAGCACATGACCCTCAATCTCCAACGGGAGATCTTGCCCTGGGCATGCTCAGTGTGTGCAGACAAGGACTTAGGGTACCGTCACACTATAACATTTCGATCGCTACGACGGTACGATTCGTGACGTTCCAGCGATATCGTTACGATATCGCTGTGTCTGACACGCAGCAGCGATCAGGGATCCTGCTGAGAATCGTACGTCGTAGCAGATCGTTTAGAACTTTCTTTCATCGCTGGATCTCCCGCTGTCATCGCTAGATCGGTGTGTGTGACACCGATCTAGCGATCTAGCGATGCGATCCAGCGATGCGTTCGCTTGTAACCAGGGTAAACATCGGGTAACTAAGCGCAGGACCGCGCTTAGTTACCCGATGTTTACTCTGGTTACAAGCGTTAAACTAAAAAAAAACAAACAGCACATACTTACATTCCGGTGTCCGTCAGGTCCCTTGCCGTCTGCTTCCCGCACTGTGACTGCCGGCCGTAAAGTGAAAGCAGAGCACAGCGGCTGTGCTTTCACTTTCACTTTACGGCCGGCAGTCACTGAGTGCGGGAACCAGACTGCAAGGGACCTGACGGACACCGGAATGTAAGTATGTGCTGTTTTTTTTTTTTTAGTTTAACGCTTGTAACCAGGGTAAACATCGGGTAACTAAGCGCGGTCCTGCGCTTAGTTACCCGATGTTTACCCTGGTTACCCAGGGACCTCGGCATCGTTGGTCGCTGGAGAGCTGTCTGTGTGACAGCTCCCCAGCGACCACACTACGATTTACCTACGATCACGGCCAGGTCGTATCGCTGGTCGTGATCGTAGGTAAATCGTATAGTGTGACGGTACCCTTAGTCCCAGAGAAGTCCGCTCGCTGCTGACCAGCACTGGCTTCAATGGCAGAAGCTGAAGAAGCAGCAGTAACTCTCTGTACAGAGTGAGACTGAGCAAGACGCTGGGACCGACGTACCTGCTGAGCAGACTCCACTGCGGCTGGATAAGAATGGGAGACCGCAGCGGAGATGGCTCGAGATTCCCCCTGTGCAGAAGTGGGAACTCGAGACCTAACATTACTCCCCCTCCTAGGGCCCCCCCCCCCTTGGGCCTCGCTACGCTCGAAGGCAGCAATGAGCTGTGGGGCCCGAATGTTTTCAGCAGGCTCCCATGACCTGTCCTCTGGGCCATAACCCTTCCAATCCACCAGATAGAACTTTTTGCCGCGTACCACCTTGCACCCCAAAATAGCGTTCACCTCGTAATCGTCCATAGACGAACCCGATGTCCCGGCAGATGACTCGGAAAACCGGGACATGTATACGGGTTTCAAGAGGGACACATGAAAGGTGTCGGTGATACCCAAGCGTGGAGGAAGAGCCAAACGGTAGACCACAGGATTAACCCATTCGAGAACCTTGAAGGGACCCAAGTAGCGAGGAGCAAACTTAGTGGACTCAACTCGCAGCCTGATGTTACGGGCGGAGAGCCACACCAAGTCGCCAGGAGCAAAGGTCGGAGCGGGGCGCCGATGAACATCGGCGGAGGACCTCATTCTCTCCTTGGAGGCCCGAATGGCATCCTGCGTGCGGTCCCAAATGTCCCGTGCCTCCACAGCCCAGTCTGCCACCCTGGAGTTAGCAGAAGACACAGGCATGGGCACAGGAACACGCGGATGCTGGCCGTAATTTAGGAGGAATGGAGTCTGACCGGTGGAGTCGGCTACGGCATTGTTAAGTGCAAACTCTGCCCACGGTAGCAATGATGCCCAGTAGTGTTGAGCATTCCGATACCGCAAGTATCGGGTATCGGCCGATATTTGCGGTATCGGAATTCCGATACCGAATTCCGATACTTCCCGCGTATCGGATACCGGAATCGGAAGTTCCCAGAATTCAAACAGAACGCAGCAGCCAATGAGGAATGATTGGAAGTGTGGGCACATCCTGTTTAGCATGGTGGGCATGTAAGTACTGGCAAGGCTGTGATTGGCTGCTGAAATGGTGTCACTCTGCACTATAAAAAACGCTGCCGCCATTTTGCGCTCACTCTGCTGTGATTTCAGTTAGGGACAGGACGCTGTGTTCTAACTGAGGGCCAGTTGAGCTAGCTAATTGCTTTATTTTCCTTTCCAAAGGCTAATTTAGCAAAACGCTGTGTGTTCTTCACTGTTCACCTTGCTCTTGCCTTGCAGCGCTGTTTTAACAGCGTTCTGCAAGGTCTCTGTGTGTGTGTGTGTGTGTGTGTGTGTGTGTGCAGCTCACTCTGTAGTCTGTGTGCAGCCATATACCCGGTTGTATTCAGCTCAGGGGGGTTTTTTCTCAAATTTCCTATTAGTGTTTTTCCACCCGTCTCCAGCGAAATTGTGGAAAAACACTACATAGGATAACCTAGATGGGGGTTTTTGGGCCTTGCAGCGCCGTTTACGGCTGTCTGCACGGTCTCCGTGTGAGCCCAGCTCGCCCTGTAGTCTGTGTGCAGCCATAGCCGGTTGGATTCAGCTCAGGGTTCGTTACTGGCTCATACCTTGAGAAAAATTTTCCTTTCTTTCAAATAGTGCAGCCTGTTTAAAAATTTAAAAAAAAATTCCCTATTAGTGTTTTTCCACCCGTCTCCAGCTAAATTGTGGAAAAACACTACATAGGATAACCTAGAGGGGGGTTTTTGGGCCTTGCAGCGCCGTTTACGGCTGTCTGCACGGTCTCCGTGTGAGCCCAGCTCGCCCTGTAGTCTGTGTGCAGCCATAGCCGGTTGGATTCAGCTCAGGGTTCGTTACTGGCTCATACCTTGAGAAAAATTTTCCTTTCTTTCAAATAGTGCAGCCTGTTTAAAAATTTAAAAAAAAATTCCTATTAGTGTCTTTCCACCCGTCTCCAGCTAAATATTGGAAAAACACTACATAGGATAACCTAGAGGAGGGTTTTTTGGCCTTGCAGCGCCGTTTACGGCTGTCTGCACGGTCTCTGTGTGAGCGCAGCTCGCCCTGTAGTCTGTGTGCAGCTATAGCCGGTTGGATTCAGCTCAGGGTGCGTTACTGCCTCATACCTTGAAAAACAATTTCCTTTTTTTCAAATAGTGCAGCCTGTTTAACCCCTTCCCGACCCATGACGCCACGTAGGCGTCATGAAAGTCGGTGCCATTCCGACCCATGACGCCTATGCGGCGTCATGGAAAGATCGCGTCCCTGCAGATCGGGTGAAAGGGTTAACTCCCATTTCACCCGATCTGCAGGGACAGGGGGAGTGGTAGTTTAGCCCAGGGGGGGTGGCTTCACCCCCTCGTGGCTACGATCGCTCTGATTGGCTGTTGAAAGTGAAACTGCCAATCAGAGCGTTTTGTAATATTTCACCCATTATAACGGGTGAAATATTACAATCCAGCCATGGCCGATGCTGAAATATCATCGGCCATGGCTGGAAATACTAGTGTGCCCCCACCCCACCCCTCCGATCGCCCCCCCAGCCCTCCGATCTGGCCGGTACACTGCTCCGGCTCCCCTCCGTCCAGTGCTCCGCTCCCCCCCGTGCTCGTGTCCGCTCCCCCCGTGCTCCAATCACCCCCCCGTGCTCCAATCACCCCCCCTGCACTCCGATCCACCCCCCCCCGTGCTCCGTTCCACCCCCCCGTGCTCCATTCCAGCCCCCCCGTGCTCCGTTCCACGCCCCCCGCGCTCCGTTCCACCCCTCCCGCGCTCCGATTCCCCCCCCCGTGCTCCGATCCCCTCCCCCGTGGTCCCCCCCCACCCTATCATACTTACCGATCCAGCCGTGGTCCCGTCCGTCTTCTCCCGGGCGCCGCCATCTTCCAAAATGGCGGGCGCATGCGCAGTGCGCCCGCCGAATCTGCCGGCCGGCAGATTCGTTCCAAAGTGCATTTTGATCACTGAGATATAATCTATCTCAGTGATCAAAATAAAAAAAATAATAAATGACCCCCCCCCTTTGTCACCCCCATAGGTAGGGACAATAAAAAAATAAAGAAATTTTTTTTTTTCCACTAATGTTAGAATAGGGTTAGGGTTAGGGTTAGGGGTAGGGCTAGGGTTAGGGGTAGGGTTAGGGTTAGGGGTAGGGTTAGGGGTAGGGTTAGGGTTAGGGGTAGGGCTAGGGTTAGGGGTAGGGTTAGGGGTAGGGTTAGGGGTAGGGTTAGGGTTAGGGGTAGGGTTAGGGTTAGGGGTAGGGTTAGGGATAGGGTTAGGGTTAGGGCTAGGGTTAGGGTTAGGGTTTCGGTATGTGCACACGTATTCTGGTCCTCTGCGGATTTTTCCGCTGCGGATTTGATAAATCCGCAGTGCTAAACCGCTGCGGATTTATGGCGGATTTACCGCGTTTTATTCTGCGCATTTCACTGCGGTTTTACAATTGCGATTTTCTATTGGAGCAGTTGTAAAACCGCTGCGGAATCCGCACAAAGAAGTGACATGCTGCGGAATGTAAACCGCTGCGTTTCCGTGCAGTTTTTCTGCAGCATGTGTACAGCGATTTTTGTTTCCCATAGGTTTACATTGAACTGTACACTCATGGGAAACTGCTGCGGATCCGCAGCGTTTTCCGCAGCGTGTGCACATACCTTTAGAATTAGGCTATGTGCACACGGTGCGGATTTGGCTGCGGATTCGCAGCAGTGTTCCATCAGGTTTACAGTACCATGTAAACATATGAAAAACCAAATCCGCTGTGCCCATGGTGCGGAAAATACCGCGCGGGAACGCTGCGTTGTATTTTCCGCAGCATGTCAATTCTTTGTGCGGATTCCGCAGCGTTTTACACCTGTTCCTCAATAGGAATCCGCAGGTGAAATCCGCACAAAAAACACTGGAAATCCGCGGAAAATCCGCAGGTAAAACGCAGTGCCTTTTACCCGCAGATTTTTCAAAAATGGTGCGGAAATATCTCACACGAATCCGCAACGTGGGCACATAGCCTTAGGGTTAGGGTTGGAATTAGGGTTGTGGTTAGGGTTAGGGGTGTGTTGGGGTTAGTGTTGGGGTTAGGGGTGTGTTGGGGTTAGGGTTGTGATTAGGATTATGGCTACAGTTGGGATTAGGGTTAGGGGTGTGTTGGGGTTAGTGTTGGAGGTAGAATTGAGGGGTTACCACTGTTTAGGCACATCAGGGGTCTCCAAACGCAACATGGCGCCACCATTGATTCCAGCCAATCTCGTATTCAAAAAGTCAAATGGTGCTCCCTCACTTCCGAGCCCTGACGTGTGCCCAAACAGTGGTTTACCCCCACATATGGGGTACCAGCATACTCAGGACAAACTGCGCAACAATTACTGGGGTCCAATTTCTCCTGTTACCCTTGTGAATCTAAAAAAATGCTTGCTAAAACATAATTTTTGAGGAAAGAAAAATGATTTTTTATTTTCACGGCTCTGCGTTGTAAACGTCTGTGAAGCACTTGGGGGTTCAAAGTGCTCACCACATATCTAGATAAGTTCCTTGGGGGGTCTAGTTTCTAAAATGGGGTCACTTGTGGGGGGTTTCTACTGTTTAGGCACACCAGGGGCTCTGCAAACGCAACGTGACACCCGCAGACCATTCCATCAAAGTCTGCATTTCAAAAGTCACTACTTCCCTTCTGAGCCCCGACGTGTGCCCAAACAGTGGTTTACCCCCACATATGGGGTATCAGCGTACTCAGGAGAAACTGGACAACAACTTTTGGGGTCCAATTTCTCCTGTAACCCTTGGGAAAATAAAAAATTCTGGGCTAAATAATTATTTTTGAGGAAAGAAAACGTATTTATTATTTTCACGGCTCTGCATTATAAACTTCTATGAAGCACTTGGGGGTTCAAAGTGCTCACCACACATCTAGATAAGTTCCTTTCAGGGTCTAGTTTCCAAAATGGGGTCACTTGTGGGGGGTTTCTACTGTTTAGGCACATCAGGGGCTCTGCAAACGCAACGTGACGCCCGCAGAGCATTCCATCAAAGTCTGCATTTCAAAACGTCACTACTTCAATTCCAAGCCCCGGCATGTGCCCAAACAGTAGTTTACCCCCACATATGGGGTATCACCGTACTCAGGAGAAACTGGACAACAAATATTGGGGTCAAATTTCTCCTGTTACCCTTGGGAAAATTAAAAAATTCTGGGCTAAATAATTATTTTTGAGGAAAGAAAACGTATTTATTATTTTCACGGCTCTGCATTATAAACTTCTATGAAGCACTTGGGGGTTCAAAGTGCTCACCACACATCTAGATAAGTTCCTTTGGGGGTCTAGTTTCCAAAATGGGGTCACTTGTGGGGGGTTTCTACTGTTAAGCCACATCAGGGGCTCTGCAAACGCAACGTGACGCCCACAGAGCATTCCATCAAAGTCTGCATTTCAAAACGTCACTACTTCACTTCCGAGCCCCGGCATGTGCCCAAACAGTGATTTACCCCCACATATGGGGTATCAGCGTACTCAGGAGAAACTGGACAACAACTTTTGGGGTCAAATTTCTCCTGTTACCCTTGGGAAAATAAAAAATTGCAGGCTAAAAGATCATTTTTGAGAAAATAATTTTTTTTTTTATTTTCATGGCTCTGCGTTATAAACTTCTGTGAAGCACTTGGGGGTTCAAAGTCCTCACCACACATCTAGATTAGTTCCTTTGGGGGTCTAGTTTCTAAAATGGTGTCATTTCTGGGGGATCTCCAATGTTTAGGCACACAGGGGCTCTCCAAACGTGACATGGTGTCCGCTAATGATTGGAGCTAATTTTCCATTTAAAAAGCCAAATGGCGTGCCATCCCTTCCGAGCCCTGCCGTGCGCCCAAACAGTGGTTTACCCCCACATATGGGGTATCAGCGTACTCAGGACAAACTGGACAACAATATTTGGGGTCCAATTTCTCCTATTATCCTTGGCAAAATAGGAAATTCCTGGCTAAAAAATCATTTTTGAGGAAAGAAAAATTATTTTTTATTTTCATGGCTCTGCGTTATAAACTTCTGTGAAGCACCTGGGGGTTTAAAGTGCTCAATATGCATCTAGATAAGTTCCTTGGGGGGTCTAGTTTCCAAAATGGGGTCACTTGTGCGGGAGCTCCAATGTTTAGGCACACAGGGGCTCTCCAAACGCGACATGGTGTCCGCTAACAATTGGAGCTAATTTTCCATTCAAAAAGTCAAATGGCGCGCCTTCTCTTCCGAGCCCTGCCGAGTGCCCAAACAGTGGTTTACCCCCACATATGAGGTATCGGCGTACTCGGGAGAAATTGCCCAACAAATTTTATGATCCATTTTATCCTACTGCCCATGTGAAAATGAAAAAACTGAGGCGAAAAGAATTTTTTTGTGAAAAAAAATTACTTTTTCATTTTTACAGATCAATTTGTGAAGCACCTGAGGGTTTAAAGTGCTCACTAGGCATCTAAATTAGTTCCTTGGGGGGTCTAGTTTCCAAAATGGGGTCACTTGTGGGGGAGCGCCAATGTTTAGGCACACAGGAGCTATCCAAACGCGACATGGTGTCCGCTAACGATGGAAATAATTTTTCATTCAAAAAGTCAAATGGCGCTCCTTCCCTTCCGAGCCTTACCATGTGCCCAAACAGTGGTTTACCTCCACATGTGAGGTATTGGTGTACTCAGGAAAAATTGCCCAACACATTTTAGGATCCATTTTATCCTGTTGCCCATGTGAAAATGAAAAAATTGAGGCTAAAAGAATTTTTTTGTGAAAAAAAAGTACTTTTTCTTTTTTACGGATCAATTTGTGAAGCACCTGGGGGTTCAAAGTGCTCACTATGCATCTAGATAAGTTCCTTGGGGCGTCTAGTTTCCAAAATGGGGTCACTTGTGGGGGAGCTCCAATTTTTAGGCACACGGGGGCTCTCCAAACGTGACATGGTGTCCGCTAAAGAGTGGAGCCAATTTTTGATTCAAAAAGTCAAATGGCGCTCCTTCCCTTCCAAGCCCTGCCGTGCGCCAAAACAGTGGTTTACCCCCACATATGAGGTATCAGCGTACTCAGGACAAATTGGACAACAACTTTCGTGGTTCAGTTTCTCCTTTTACCATTGGGAAAATAAAAAAATTGTTGCTAAAAATAATTTTTGTGACTAAAAAGTTAAATGTTCATTTTTTCCTTCCATGTTGCTTCTGCTGCTGTGAAGCACCTGAAGGGTTAATAAACTTCTTGAATGTGGTTTTGAGTACCTTGAGGGGTGCAGTTTTTAGAATGGTGTCACTTTTGGGTATTTTCAGCCATATAGACCCCTCAAACTGACTTCAAATGTGAGGTGGTCCCTAAAAAAAATGGTTTTGTAAATTTCGTTGTAAAAATGACAAATCGCTGGTCGAATTTTAACCCTTATAACTTCCTAACAAAAAAAAATTTTGTTTCCAAAATTGTGCTGATGTAAAGTAAACATGTGGGAAATGTTATTTATTAACTATTTTGTGTCACATATCTCTCTGGTTTAACAGAATAAAAATTCAAAATGTGAAAATTGCGAAATTTTCAAAATTTTCGCCAAATTTCCGTGTTTATCACAAATAAATGCAGAATTTATTGACCTAAATTTACCACTAACATGAAGCCCAATATGTCACGAAAAAACAATCTCAGAACCGCTAGGATCCGTTGAAGCGTTCCTGAGTTATTACCTCATAAAGGGACACTGGTCAGAATTGCAAAAAACGGCAAGGTCTTTAAGGTCAAAATAGGCTGGGTCTTGAAGGGGTTAAAATTTAAAAAAAAAAATTCCTATTAGTGTCTTTCCACCCGTCTCCAGCTAAATAGTGGAAAAACACTACATAGGATAACCTAGAGGAGGGTTTTTTGGCCTTGCAGCGCCGTTTACGGCTGTCTGCACGGTCTCCGTGTGATTTAAACTAGCTCTGTAGCCCGATCTGCACAAAAAAAAAGTAAAGTTCACCAAACACAACTTAACACTTGTGTAGGCCACATTTGAAAAATAATAAAGTTTAGTCCACACTTTACAACATTAGTGTTTCTTACACCTGTTAGGAGGAGCATTTCAGGAATAAGCACGCTAAGGCCTTAGTACTTTTCTGCTTATCTTTATCTGTCAACCAAGATGAAGAGGGCAGGGAGTAAGGCACGTGGGCGTGGGCGCGGAGCAGGGAGAGGAGCAGGGAGAGGACGTGGTGATTCTGTGCCTGCTGCGGGCGCCGGTGACTCGTCGTCACTCAGTTTCAGCAGGGAACAGTCCTTCATGCGCAGCTTTGTCGGAGAGCGCCGTGCACCGCTGCTGCGTGAAGACCAAATTGAAGCCGTTGTCGGGTGGATGGCAGCTAACGCCTCGGCATCGACTTCAGTTAGTGCCACATCCTCTCAGGCACAGAGCACTGGAGAGCAGGCATCTGTCTCTTCACCACCTGCCAAATTGGCCAGGCAGTCAGAGAGCCCAGGACAGGAGCCGTCTCTACTTCTGTTCTCTGAATCTCTTGGCTTGGAAACAGGGGGCCAGCCAAGCAGCATTGGAGAAATGGAAGAGGAGGCAGTGTGCAGTGATGCCCAACAGCTTTTTCTCTCTGACTCTGAAGAGGCAGGTGGGCCAGTGCCTCCGGTGACCACAGCGCAGTACGCATCTGATGATGAAACTCAGGTGCCGCTTTCTGATGCGTACTGTGCTGCCGAGACTACCCAGGAGGAGCAGTTGGTGGCAGAGGGTAGTGGAGATGATGAGGTCCTTGACCCATCGTGGCGTGAGGAACAGGAAGGTGGTGGGAGCAGCTCTGAGGAAGAGCTTCCCCTTACGGGCCAAACAGGGAGAGGGAGGGGGAAGACTGCGGAGCCTCTAGCCTCCACTTTGGCACCCGTTAGGAGCCTGTCTCTTTCCAAAGCCAAAAAGGGCGCTCCCAAGACTTGCAGTGCCTGGTCCTTTTTTGACACAGTTGCAGATGACATTTGTTTTGTCACATGCAAGCTGTGTCATCAGAAAGTAAAAAGAGGTAAAAGTGTCAGCAACCTCAATACCACAAATATGTGGAAACATGTGCGGACCAGGCACGCGGTGGAGTTACAGAAACACAGTGAAGACGTAGGCCAACCAACAGCGGCAGCTACCACCTCTTCATCTCGTGTTGCCTCTTCCTCCACTGTTGTCCAGAGACCTAGTGTAATTCCACCCACAGCACCACCTTTCCAGTCATCCTCACACTCCCAGTCTACTCTACAGCCATCGGTAGTACAGGCATGGGAGAAAAGGCGGGCATTCTCGGCCAACCACCCCCGAGCACAGGCTCTGAATGCAGGCATTGCCAAACTGTTGTCCCTGGAAATGCTCTCGTTCAGGCTGGTGGAGACTGACAGCTTCCGTGACTTGATGGCATTGGCAGTTCCACAGTACAAGGTGCCCAGCCGCTTTTACTTCAGCAGGCAGGCTGTCCCTGCCCTGCACAGGCATGTTGAGGCAAACATAAAACATGCGCTACTGAACGCCGTCAGTAGCAAGGTCCACCTCACCACCGATGCGTGGACCAGTCAGCATGGACAGGGGCGATATGTTTCCCTCACTGCCCATTGGGTTAATGTTGTTGAGCCAGGTACAGATCGTGCGAGTGGCGCAGGACGTGTCCTGCCCACTCCAAGGATTGCAGGAATCCAGTCTGTACGCATCGACTCCTCCTCTTACACCAGTTCCTCAGATTCCTCTCTGCAGGATCCGTCACAGTCCACCTCCACATGGACCCGTGAACGTTTACCTATGACCGACATGAGCACAGCCGTGGCCAAACGTCAGCAGGCCGTCTTGAAACTAGTTTCATTGGGGCATCGAAGCCACACAGCGCAGGAGCTCTGGAATGCCATCAAGCAGGAGAGCGATGTGTGGTTACTGCCAGCGAATCTCCAGCCAGGCATGGTAGTGTGTGACAATGGCCGAAATCTGGTGGCAGCTTTGGCCCTTGGCAACCTCACTCACATCCCATGTCTGGCACATGTGCTCAATTTGGTTGTGCAGAGTTTTCTGAGGGACTATCCGGATCTTGATGCCCTGCTGCACAAGGTCCGCCTAGAGTGTGCTCACTTGCGGCGTTCCAGCTTGGCCAGATCCCGCATTGCTGCTCTGCAGCGCCGATTCCGCCTTCCGGAACACCGCATCATATGTGACCTACCTACCCGGTGGAATTCCACGTTACATATGTTGGAGCGGTTGTGTGAGCAGCAGCAAGCAGTTATGGAGTACCAGCTGCATCAGGCGCAAAGAAGTCGCAGTCAGCGCCGATCAGACTTCACAACCACAGAGTGGGCCACTATGAAGGACGTCTGCCAGGTTTTGCGTCCTTTTGATTATTCCACGCGGATGGCAAGTGCAGATGATGCACTAGTCAGCATGACTGTCCCCCTTATCTGCCTGCTTCAGCAAACTTTGCAAGGGTTAAGGGATGATGTTGTGGAAGAGGTGGAGGATGAGGAGTCACCTTTTCCATCAGCTTCTGGAGAGTCAGCGCCACGTGGTTCCTCACAAAGGGGTACGCAGGGGCCAATTTGTGAGGAGGATGAGGAGGAGTCAATGGAGGAGGAAGAGCTCCGTCCAGAGGAGGGAGCGACACAATTGTCCAGTGGTCAGTGTGTACAGCGAGGGTGGGGTGATGACGAGCGGGCAGAGATCATGTCTCAAGCAGGGGACAGCGTTTCTGGGCCAGTTGGCACTCTGCAGCACATGGTGGATTTCATGCTGCAGTGCCTGAGAAACGACCGCCGCATCGACCACATTCTCAACATGCCTGATTATTGGGTGTTCACCCTCCTCGATCCTCGCTACCGGGACAATGTCCAAAACCTCATCCCTGCGTTGACCCGGGAGCGTAAATTGCGGGAGTACCACGACACACTGGTGAATTCCATCATCTTCTCCTGCCCAACTGAGAGGAGTGCTGCTAGTGCTTTACAAAGCAGCTCAGTGCGTCGAGGCAGTGGGGGAGGCTCTGCCCAAAGAGGGAGCAGAAGCAGTGCCTCTGCCCAAGGCAAGCCCAGTATGGCACAACTCTGGCACACTTTTGTGTGCCCGCCCCAAATGTCTACACCATCACCGGCGGCTCCAGTCAGCAGGAGGCAACGGTTCCGTCAGATGGTGACAGACTACATGGCTTGCCCTCTTACTGTACTCCCAGACGGCTCTTCCCCGTTCAAGTTTTGGGTCTCTAAGCTGGATACATGGCCAGAGCTAAGCCAGTATGCATTGGAGGTGCTGGCTTGCCCTGCAGCTAGTGTCTTATCGGAACGTGTCTTTAGTGCCACAGGTGGTGTACTAACAGACCGTCGCATGCGACTATCCTCCGATAACGTTGACCGGCTTACTTTCCTGAAAATGAACCAGGCCTGGATCTCGCAGGAATTTGCCACTCCTCTGCCTGATTAAGTAATTGGGTGTCATCCAGGTCTCCTGCTGTGTTCATCTTTCTACCACCTGAACTGCTATTCCTGGGCTCCAACACCGCCAGTTGCGGCTCAGAAGTGCAGGCTGCACAGTAAAAACATACGACCCAGTGTTATTGGGTTTCAGTAACGTCAGCTGATCCCCAGCTGTGTAGCCGGCAATGTGTCCTGCGACCGCCACGCTGGCACAACAACCTAAATGTAAGGGAACCTGTCCCCCCCCTCGTCGTTTGTTACTGAAAGAGCCATCTTGTGCAGCAGTAATGCTGCACAAGGAAAAGGTAGCTCTTTTTTTTTAGCTCCTTGCACACGCAGAACTTAACACTTATAAAATGTGTTCACTGATACCGTTATACTGTCCCGGAGCTGGGACTTTCCTTCACAATGTGACGCAGCACAGCCGTCATTCCTACCCCCTTGGTGCCATGCGCTGCCTCCTCAGCGTTGTTTTAAGCTGTCACGGAGCCTGCGCTGTTCTGTTATCCCTTGGGCATGCCCTATTTGCGCTGCCTGTCTTCTGACATAATTTGGTGTCAGGCTGGCTGCGCCTGTGCGGCCGCGCTGCCCGAGATCCCGCCTCGCTGTGTCTTCTGATTGAGTCCCACTGTGGGCCTGGGATCCATGGGCATGCGCAGTGCATATCTTCCCCTCGGGCTCTCGCTCATTTCCCTCCGCCTTCTTTAGACTGTGCGCCGTCAGCTGATCCCTAATAGCATGCTACGGCCGTGACACCGCACAGTCTGAAGAAGAGGGAAGGAGGGGAGTGAGAGTCGAGGATATGCACTGTGCATGTCCATGGTTCCAAGGCCCGCAGTGGGATTACGTTGGACGAGACTGCGAGGTGGGATCTGGAGCAGCGTGGACGCACAGGCAGTGACAGCCTGACACCAAATTATGTCAGAAGACAGGCAGCGCTAATTGGGCATGGCCAAGGGCTAACAGAACAGCGCAGGCTCCGTGACAGCTTAAAACAACGCTGAGGAGGCAGCGCACGGCACCAAGGGGATAGGAATGACAGCTGTGCTGTGTCCCTTTACGAAGGAAATTCGCACCTCCGGGACGTTTTAACGGTATAAGGGGACACATTTTTAGTGTTTACTTCGGTGTTTGCAATGAGCATAATTAAAAGAACCACCTTTTCCTTTTGCATCGTTAGTGCTGCACAAGATGGCTCTTTCAGCTACAAACGTCTTGGGGGGGGGGTTAAAGGTTCCCTTTCAACTTGCTCCAATCAGGCTTCGGCCTACACTCTGTTCCTCTGCTCCTCCTGCTGTCCCTGGGCTCTAACACCGCCAGTTGGTGCCTGGAAGTGCTGTGTGCACAGTCAACAGTCGCTCCTCTGTTATTGGGGTTCAGTAACGTCAGCTGATCCCCAGCTGTGTGTGCGGCAATACCTCCAATCTGCTCCTCCTGCTGTCCCTGGGCTCTAACACCGCCAGTTGGTGCCTGGAAGTGCTGTGTGCACAGTCAACAGTCGCTCCTCTGTTATTGGGGTTCAGTAACGTCAGCTGATCCCCAGCTGTGTGTGCGGCAATACCTCCAATCTGCTCCTCCTGCTGTCCCTGGGCTCTAACACCGCCAGTTGGTGCCTGGAAGTGCTGTGTGCACAGTCAACAGTCGCTCCTCTGTTATTGGGGTTCAGTAACGTCAGCTGATCCCCAGCTGTGTATCCGGCAACGTGTCATGCGACCGCCACGCTGGCACAACTAAAATGTAAGGGGACCTGTCCCCCCCCCCTAGGCGTTTGTTACTGAAAGAGCCACCATGTGCAGCACTAATACTGCACAAGGGAAAGGTCGCTCTTGAAATTATGCTCCTTGCAAACGCTGAACTACACACTCATGTAATGTGTCCCCTCACACCGTCCAACCGTCCCGGAGGTGGGACTTTCCTTTGTAATGTGACGCAGCACAGCCGTCATTGCTACCCCCTTGGCACCGTGCGCTGCCTCCTTAGCGTTGTTTGATTCCGTCATGGACCCTGCGCTGTTATGTTATCCCTTGGCCATGCACAGTTTGCGCTGCCCGTCCTCTGACATCATTTGTTGTCATCCTGGCTGCGCCTGTGCGTCCACGCTGCCCGAAATCACACCTCGCAGTGTCGTCTAATGTGATCCCACAGTGGGCCTGGTATCCATGGCCATGCGCAGTGCATATACTAGCCTCTCACTCCCCTTCTTCATGCTTCTTCAGACTAGGCGGCGTCAGCTGATCCCTAATAGCATGCCACGGCTGTGACGCCGCACAGTCTGAAGAAGCAGGAAGGAGGTGAGTGAGAGGCGATGATATGCACTGCGCATGCCCATGGATCCCTGGCCCGCAGTGGGACTACATTAGATGACACTGCAAGGTTGGATCTCGGGCAGCTTGGACGCACAGGCACTGCCAGCCTGACACCTACATGATGTCAGAAGACGGGCACCGCTAACTGTGCATGGCCAAGGGATAACATTACAGCGCGGGCTCCGTGACAGAACCAAACAACGTTGAGGAGGTGGCGCCCGGCACCAAGGGGGTTGGAATGACGGCTGTGCTGTGTCACATTACAAAGGAAAGTCCCACTTCCGGGATGGTTTGACGGTGTGAGGGGACACATTATATGAGTGTGTACTTCAGCGTTTGCAAGAAGCATAATTTTCGGAGCCACCATTTTCCATGTGCAGTATTACTGCTGTACAAGATGGCTCTTTCAGCAACAAATGCCTGGGGGGGGGGGGGTTAAAGGTTCCCTTTCAACTTGCTCCACTGCAGGCTTCGGCCTACACTCTGCTCCTCTTTGATTCCCTGGGTTTCAACACTGTCAGTTGCCACCTGGAAGTGTTGTCTAAACAGAAAAAACACTAGGTGATGTGTCAGTGGGGTTCAGCACCGCTAGCTGTTCCCCTGCTGTGTAGTCGGCAACGTGTCCAGCACAAGCCACGCTGGCACAACAGAACAAAAGCTGCCACCAGTGCAGGCTTCGGCCTACACTCTGCTCCTCTCCTCCTCCTGCTGACCCTGGGCTCAAACACCTCCAGTTTCTGCCCGGAAGTGCTAGCTGCACAGAGAAAAACACCAGCCAATGTGTTAGTGGGGTTCAGCAACGCCAGCTGTTCCCCTGCTGTGTAGCCGACAATGTGACCTGCAAACGCCACGCAGGCACATGAACTGAAATTAAAGGGAACCTGGCCCCACCCCCCCAGGTGTTTCTATGTATAACAGCCACCTAGTACAGCAGTACTGCTGCATTTGTACAAGGTGGCTGACTTTTTCTCCTTGCCCACGTGGAACTCAACACGTACAAAATGTGTCTCATTAGAGACCATTCCACTGTCCCTGAGGTGTGACTTTCCTTTCTAATGATACGCAGCACCCCCCTTGGTAGCGTTTCCCGTCTTTTGTCATCATGGTTAGCTGGCTGCGCCTGTGCATCCGCCCTGCTAGAAACAACGCCCCTCGTTGTCATATTTATTTTGTCAGCGAGGGTGTGGTTTATGGGCACGAGCAGTGCATATGTTCGCCTGTCTTAACTCATCTCCTTCCGCCTTCTTCAGACTGTGCGGACTCCTGGCCGTGGTAGGCGATAAGGGATCAGCTGAGGCCACCCAGTCTGAAGCAGGTGTAAGGACATGTGTGAGCGGCAAACCTATTTACTGCACAAGGCCACGAATCCCAGCCACGCAGTGCGATTTTTTGAAAACACACTGTGGGTCTGGGATTCATGTCCATCGCTAACCGCAACGACCGACATGAAATGAGGTCAGAAGACAGGAAGCGCTCACAGCGCATGGCCAAGGGATCACAATAGCGCAGACTTCTGTACAGCAAATAACAACGCTCAGGAATCTGCGCCCAGTACCTAGGTGCAAATTTTGACACCTGTGCTGCGTCTCCTTAAAAAGACAAGTCACGCCTCCACAACTGTTTGACAGTATAATGGGCTAAATAGTGTACGTGTTTTATTCAGCGTGTGCAAGGAGCAAACTAAATAGAGCAACCTTTTACTTGTGCAGCATTAATGCTGCACAAGGTGTGGCTCTTGTACCTTGCAACACCTGAGGGGGGGTTAAAGGTAACCTTTGAAATTGGTTCAACTAGGCTTCGGCCTACACTCTGCTCCTCTCCTCCTCCTGCTGACCCTGGGCTCTAACACCGCCAGTTTTTGCCCGGACATGCGATCTGCACAGAGAAAAACACCAGTCAATGTGTCAGTGGGGTTCAGCAACGCCAGCTTTTCCCCTGCTGTGTAGCTTGCATCGTGTCCAGCACAAGCCACGCTGGCACAACCGACCAAAAGCTGCCACCAGTGCAGGCTTCGGCCTACACATTGCTCCTCTCCTCCTCCTGCTGACCCTGGGCTCTAACACCGCCAGTTTTTGCCCGGACATGTGAGCTGCACAGAGAAAAACACCAGTCAATGTGTCAGTGGGGTTCAGCAACGCCAGCTGTTCCCCTGCTGTGTAGCTTGCATCGTGTCCAGCACAAGCCACGCTGGCACAACCGACCAAAAGCTGCCACCAGTGCAGGCTTCGGCCTACACATTGCTCCTCTCCTCCTCCTACTGACCCTGGGCTCTAACACCGCCAGTTTTTGCCCGGACATGCGAGCTGCACAGAGAAAAACACCAGTCAATGTGTCAGTGGGGTTCAGCAACGCCAGCTGTTCCCCTGCTGTGTAGCTTGCATCGTGTCCAGCACAAGCCACGCTGCCACAACCGACCAAAAGCTGCCACCAGTGCAGGCTTCGGCCTACACATTGCTCCTCTCCTCCTCCTGCTGACCCTGGGCTCTAACACCGCCAGTTTTTGCCCGGACATGCGAGCTGCACAGAGAAAAACACCAGTCAATGTGTCAGTGGGGTTCAGCAACGCCAGCTGTTCCCCTGCTGTGTAGCTTGCATCGTGTCCAGCACAAGCCACGCTGGCACAACCGACCAAAAGCTGCCACCAGTGCAGGCTTCGGCCTACACATTGCTCCTCTCCTCCTCCTGCTGACCCTGGGCTCTAACACCGCCAGTTTTTGCCCGGACATGCGAGCTGCACAGAGAAAAACACCAGTCAATGTGTCAGTGGGGTTCAGCAACGCCAGCTGTTCCCCTGCTGTGTAGCTTGCATCGTGTCCAGCACAAGCCACGCTGGCACAACCGACCAAAAGCTGCCACCAGTGCAGGCTTCGGCCTACACATTGCTCCTCTCCTCCTCCTGCTGACCCTGGGCTCTAACACCGCCAGTTTTTGCCCGGACATGCGAGCTGCACAGAGAAAAACACCAGTCAATGTGTCAGTGGGGTTCAGCAACGCCAGCTGTTCCCCTGCTGTGTAGCTTGTAACGTGACCTGCAAACGCCACGCAGGCACATGAACTGAAATTGAAGGGAGCCTGCCCCCCACCCCCAGGTGTTTCTATGTATAACAGCCACCTTGTACAGCAGTACTGCTGCATTTGTACAAGGTGGCTGACTTTTTCTCCTTGCCCACGTGGAACTCAACACGTACAAAATGTGTCTCATTGAGACCATTCCACTGTCCCTGAGGTGTGACTTCCCTTTCTAATGATACGCAGCACCACCCTTGTTAGCGCTGCCCGTCTTTTGACATCATTGGTTAGCTGGCTGCGCCTGTGCGTCTGCCCTGCTCGAAACAACGCCCCTCGGTGTCTTATTTTTTTGGACAGCGAGGGTATGTGCAGTGCATATGTTTGCCTGTGTTCACTCATCTCCTTCCGCCTTCTTCAGACTGGGTGTCCTCATGGCCGCGGCAGGCGATAAGGGATCAGATGAGGCCGCCCAGTCTGAAGCAGGTGTAAGGACATGTGTGAGTGTCAAACATATTTACTGCACAAGGCCACGAATCCCAGCCACGCAGTGTGATTTTTTGAAAACACACTGTGGGTCTGGGATTCATGTCCATCGCTAACCGCAACGGCCGACATGAAATGAGGTCAGAAGACAGGAAGCGCTCACAGCGCATGACCAAAGAATCACAATAGCGCAGACTCCTGTACTGCAAATAACAACGCTCAGGAATCTGCGCCCAGCAGCTAGGTGTAAATTTTTACACCTGTGCTGCATCTCCTTAAAAAGACAAGTCACGCCTCCACTACTGTTTGACAGTATAGTGGGCTAAATAGTGTACGTGTTTTATTCAGCGTGTGCAAGGAGCAAAATTAAGAGAGCAACCTTTGACTTGTGCATCATTAATGCTGTTCAAGGTGTGGCTCTTGTACCTTGCAACACCTGAGGGGGGGTTAAAGGTAACCTTTGAAATTGGTTCAGCTAGGCTTCGGCCTACACTCTGCTCCTCTCCTGCTGACCCTGGGCTCAAACACCGCTAGTTTTTGCCCGGAACTGCTAGCTGCACAGAGAAATACACCAGTCAATGTGTTAGTGGGGTTCAGCACCGCCAGCTGTTCCCCTGCTGTGTAGTCGGCATCGTGTCCAGCACAAGCCACGCTGGCACAACTGACCAAAAGCTGCCACCAGTGCAGGCTTCGGCCTACACTCTGCTCCTCTCCTCCTCCTGCTGACCCTGGGCTCAAACACCGCCAGTTTCTGCCCGGACATGCTAGCTGCACAGAGAAAAACACCCACCATTGTGTCAGTGGGGTTCAGCACCGCCAGCTGTTCCCCCGCTGTGTAGCCGGCATCGTGTCCAGCACAAGCCACGCTGGCACAACTGACCAAAAGCTGCCACCAGTGCAGGCTTCGGCCTACACTCTGCTCCTCTCCTCCTCCTGCTGACCCTGGGCTCAAACACCTCCAGTTTCTGCCCGGAAGTGCTAGCTGCACAGAGAAAAACACCAGAAAATGTGTTAGTGGGGTTCAGCACCGCCAGCTGTTCCCCTGCTGTGTAGCCGGCAACGTGTCCTGCAAATGCCACGCAGGCACATGAACTGAAATTGAAGGGAGCCTGCCCCCCACCCCCAGGTGTTTCTATGTATAACAGCCACCTTGTACAGCAGTACTGCTGCATTTGTACAAGGTGGCTGACTTTTTCTCCTTGCCCACGTGGAACTCAACACGTACAAAATGTGTCTCATTAGAGACCATTCCACTGTCCCTGAGGTGTGACTTTCCTTTCTAATGACACGCAGCACCCCCATTGTTAGCGCTGCCCGTCTTCTGACATCATTGGTTGACTGGCTGTGCCTGTGCGTCCGCCCTGCCCGACACAACGCCCCTCGTTGTTTCATATATTTTGACTGCGAGGGTGTGATTGATGGGCACGAGCAGTGCATATGTCCCCCTGTCTTCACTCCCCTCCTTCCGCCTTCTTCTGACTGTGCGGCCTCATGGCCGCGGCATGCGATAAGGGATCAGCTGAGGCCGCCCAGTCTGAAGAAGGTGTAAGGACATGTGTGAGCGGCGAACATATTTACTGCACAAGGCCACGAATCCCAGCACCGCAGTGTGACTTTAGGAAAAGGCACTGTGGGTCTGGGATTTATGGCCATCGTTAACTGCACCGGCCAACATGAAATGAGGTCATGAGACGGCCTGCACTAACAGGGTATTGCCAAGGGATAACACAAGAGCGCAGTTTCCTGTACTGCAAATAACAACGGTAAGGAATCTGCGCCCAGCACCTAGGTGTAAATTTGTACACCTGTGCTGCGTCTCCTTAAAAAGACAAGTCACGCCTCCACTACTGTTTGACAGTATAATGGGCTAAATAGTGTACGTGTTTTATTCAGCGTGTGCAAGGAGCAAAATTAAGAGAGCAACCTTTGACTTGTGCATCATTAATGCTGTTCAAGGTGTGGCTCTTGTACCTTGCAACACCTGAGGGGGGGTTAAAGGTAACCTTTGAAATTGGTTCAGCTAGGCTTCGGCCTACACTCTGCTCCTCTCCTGCTGACCCTGGGCTCAAACACCGCTAGTTTTTGCCCGGAACTGCTAGCTGCACAGAGAAATACACCAGTCAATGTGTTAGTGGGGTTCAGCACCGCCAGCTGTTCCCCTGCTGTGTAGTCGGCATCGTGTCCAGCACAAGCCACGCTGGCACAACTGACCAAAAGCTGCCACCAGTGCAGGCTTCGGCCTACACTCTGCTCCTCTCCTCCTCCTGCTGACCCTGGGCTCAAACACCGCCAGTTTCTGCCCGGACATGCTAGCTGCACAGAGAAAAACACCCACCATTGTGTCAGTGGGGTTCAGCACCGCCAGCTGTTCCCCCGCTGTGTAGCCGGCATCGTGTCCAGCACAAGCCACGCTGGCACAACTGACCAAAAGCTGCCACCAGTGCAGGCTTCGGCCTACACTCTGCTCCTCTCCTCCTCCTGCTGACCCTGGGCTCAAACACCTCCAGTTTCTGCCCGGAAGTGCTAGCTGCACAGAGAAAAACACCAGAAAATGTGTTAGTGGGGTTCAGCACCGCCAGCTGTTCCCCTGCTGTGTAGCCGGCAATGTGTCCTGCAAACGCCACGCAGGCACATGAACTGAAATTGAAGGGAGCCTGCCCCCCACCCCCAGGTGTTTCTATGTATAACAGCCACCTTGTACAGCAGTACTGCTGCATTTGTACAAGGTGGCTGACTTTTTCTCCTTGCCCACGTGGAACTCAACACGTACAAAATGTGTCTCATTAGAGACCATTCCACTGTCCCTGAGGTGTGACTTTCCTTTCTAATGACACGCAGCACCCCCATTGCTAGCGCTGCCCGTCTTCTGACATCATTGGTTGGCTGGCTGTGCCTGTGCGTCCGCCCTGCCCGACACAACACCCCTCGTTGTTTCATATATTTTGACTGCGAGGGTGTGATTGATGGGCACGAGCAGTGCATATGTCCCCCTGTCTTCACTCCCCTCCTTCCGCCTTCTTCTGACTGTGCGGCCTCATGGCCGCGGCATGCGATAAGGGATCAGCTGAGGCCGCCCAGTCTGAAGCAGGTGTAAGGACATGTGTGAGCGGCGAACATATTTACTGCACAAGGCCACGAATCCCAGCACCGCAGTGTGACTTTAGGAAAAGGCACTGTGGGTCTGGGATTTATGGCCATCGTTAACCGCACCGGCCAACATGAAATGAGGTCATGAGACGGCCTGCACTAACAGGGTATTGCCAAGGGATAACACAAGAGCGCAGTTTCCTGTACTGCAAATAACAACGGTAAGGAATCTGCGCCCAGCACCTAGGTGTAAATTTGTACACCTGTGCTGCGTCTCCTTAAAAAGACAAGTCACGCCTCCACTACTGTTTGACAGTATAATGGGCTAAATAGTGTACGTGTTTTATTCAGCGTGTGCAAGGAGCAAAATTAAGAGAGCAACCTTTGACTTGTGCATCATTAATGCTGTTCAAGGTGTGGCTCTTGTACCTTGCAACACCTGAGGGGGGGTTAAAGGTAACCTTTGAAATTGGTTCAGCTAGGCTTCGGCCTACACTCTGCTCCTCTCCTGCTGACCCTGGGCTCAAACACCGCTAGTTTTTGCCCGGAACTGCTAGCTGCACAGAGAAATACACCAGTCAATGTGTTAGTGGGGTTCAGCACCGCCAGCTGTTCCCCTGCTGTGTAGTCGGCATCGTGTCCAACACAAGCCACGCTGGCACAACTGACCAAAAGCTGCCACCAGTGCAGGCTTCGGCCTACACTCTGCTCCTCTCCTCCTCCTGCTGACCCTGGGCTCAAACACCGCCAGTTTCTGCCCGGACATGCTAGCTGCACAGAGAAAAACACCCACCATTGTGTCAGTGGGGTTCAGCACCGCCAGCTGTTCCCCCGCTGTGTAGCCGGCATCGTGTCCAGCACAAGCCACGCTGGCACAACTGACCAAAAGCTGCCACCAGTGCAGGCTTCGGCCTACACTCTGCTCCTCTCCTCCTCCTGCTGACCCTGGGCTCAAACACCTCCAGTTTCTGCCCGGAAGTGCTAGCTGCACAGAGAAAAACACCAGCCAATGTGTTAGTGGGGTTCAGCACCGCCAGCTGTTCCCCTGCTGTGTAGCTGGCAACGTGACCTGCAAACGCCACGCAGGCACATGAACTGAAATTAAAGGGAACCTGGCCCCACCCCCCCAGGTGTTTCTATGTATAACAGCCACCTTGTACAGCAGTACTGCTGCATTTGTACAAGGTGGCTGACTTTTTCTCCTTGCCCACGTGGAACTCAACACGTACAAAATGTGTCTCATTGAGACCATTCCACTGTCCCTGAGGTGTGACTTTCCTTTCTAATGATACGCAGCACCCCCCTTGGTAGCGCTTCCCGTCTTCTGACATCATTGGTTGGCTTGTTGCGCCTGTGCGTCCGCCCTGCCTGAAACAATGCTCCTCGTTGTCTTACTTATTTTGACTGCGAGGGTGTGATTGATGGGTACGAGCAGTGCATATCTTCGCCTGTCTTAACTCATCTCCTTCCGCCTTCTTCAGACTGTGCAGCCTCATGGCCGCGGCATGCGAGAAGGGATCAGCAGAGGCCGCCCAGTCTGAAGCAGGTGTAAGGACGTGTGTGAGCGGCCAAAATATTTACTGCTCAAGGCCACGAATCCCAGCACCGCAGTGTGACTTTATGAAAAGGCACTGTGGGTCTGGGATTTATGGCCATCGTTAACCGCACCGGCCAACATGAAATGAGGTCATAAGACGGGCAGCTCTAACAGGGCATTGCCAAGGGATAACACAAGAGTGCAGACTCCTGTACAGCAAATAACAACGCTCAGGAAGCTGCTCCAAGCACCAAGGCGTTATTTGGGACACCTGTGCTGCGTCTCCTTAAAAAGACAAGTCACGCATCCACTACAGTTTGACTGTAGAATGGGCTAAATTGTATACGTCTTTCATTCAGCGTGTGCAAGTAGACAAATTAATAGAGCAACCTTTCACTTGTGCAGCATTAATACTGCACAAGGTGTGTCTCTTGTACTTTGTAACACCTGAGGGGGGGTTAAAGGTTTCCTTTGAAATTGGTTCAACTAGGCTTCGGCCTACACTCTGCTCCTCTCCTCCTCCTCCTGCTTCACCACGGGCTCTAACATCGCTAGTTTTTGCCCGCAAGTGCTAGCTGCACAGAGAAAAACACCCGCCATTGTGTTAGTGGGGTTCAGCAACGCCAGCTGTTCCCACACTGTGTAGCCGGCAAAGTGTCCTGCAAACGCAACGCTGACACAAAGATGCCTCCAGTGCAGGCTTCGGCCTACACTCTGCTCCCCCTGCTTACCCTTTGCTCCAGCACCGCTAGTTGGGGCTCTAGGAAGACAATCTTTAATAGGCAACGCATCTGGGTTCCAGCACCGCCAGCTGGTTCTCGGCAGTGTTTTTGTCACTGGTACTCCCTCGTGCCAAACCTGGTTCCAGCACCGTCAGCAGTTTCCGGGTAGTGTCAAGCTCACTGAGACGCCTATGCTTGCCCCGTCGTGGTGCGGTCGGGTTAGCCAACTCCAGGGTGCCTCCAGTTTAGGAGCTTCCTATGTGGGCTGCGTGAACTGGTAGTCAAGGCTGGTTCTGTAGTGCCAGTAGGCCCAGCTCCCCCTGTAGGACTGTTGGGGTTCGGTAACTGCGGCTGCCTTGCGGCCTAGCTGTTCTCTCCTCTCCTGTGGGCCTTCGGGTCCACCACCTGGTTCCAGCACCGTCAGCTGGTTCCGGGCCGAGCCTTTGGCTTAGGTGCCTCCTCCTGGGTATCCGAGTTCCGCCAACGTCAGGCGGTCCTTGGTAGTGCTTTTAAGCGTGGGCACATACAGCTTAGTAACCGGGTTCCAGCACCGCCAGCTGGTCCTCGGTCGTGCCATTGGCTCTTGCACACTGGGGCAACGCATCTGGGTTCCAGCACCGCCAGCTGGTTCTCGGCAGTGTTCTTGACACAGGTACTCCCTCGTGCCAAGCCTGGTTTCAGCACCGTCAGCTGTTTCCGGGTTGTGTCAAGCTCACTGAGACGCCTATGCTTGCCCCGTCGTGGTGCGGTCGGGTTAGCCAACTCCAGGGTGCCTCCAGTTTAGGAGCTTCCTATGTGGGCTGCGTGAACTGGTAGTCAAGGCTGGTTCTGTAGTGCCAGTAGGCCCAGCTCCCCCTGTAGGACTGTTGGGGTTCGGTAACTGCGGCTGCCTCGCGGCCTAGCTGTTCTCTCCTCTCCTGTGGGCCTTCGGGTCCACCACCTGGTTCCAGCACCGTCAGCTGGTTCCGGGCCGAGCCTTTGGCTTAGGTGCCTCCTCCTGGGTATCCGAGTTCCGCCAACGTCAGGCGGTCCTTGGTAGTGCTTTTAAGCGCGGGCACCTACAGCTTAGTAACCGGGTTCCAGCACCGCCAGCTGGTCCTCGGTCGTGCCATTGGCGGGGCAACGCATCTGGGTTCCAGCACCGCCAGCTGGTTCTCGGCAGTGTTCTTGACACAGGTACTCCCTCGTGCCAAGCCTGGTTTCAGCACCGTCAGCTGTTTCCGGGTTGTGTCAAGCTCACTGAGACGCCTATGCTTGCCCCGTCGTGGTGCGGTCGGGTTAGCCAACTCCAGGGTGCCTCCAGTTTAGGAGCTTCCTATGTGGGCTGCGTGAACTGGTAGTCAAGGCTGGTTCTGTAGTGCCAGTAGGCCCAGCTCCCCCTGTAGGACTGTTGGGGTTCGGTAACTGCGGCTGCCTCGCGGCCTAGCTGTTCTCTCCTCTCCTGTGGGCCTTCGGGTCCACCACCTGGTTCCAGCACCGTCAGCTGGTTCCGGGCCGAGCCTTTGGCTTAGGTGCCTCCTCCTGGGTATCCGAGTTCCGCCAACGTCAGGCGGTCCTTGGTAGTGCTTTTAAGCGCGGGCACCTACAGCTTAGTAACCGGGTTCCAGCACCGCCAGCTGGTCCTCGGTCGTGCCATTGGCTCTTGCACACTGGGGCAACGCATCTGGGTTCCAGCACCGCCAGCTGGTTCTCGGCAGTGTTCTTGACACAGGTACTCCCTCGTGCCAAGCCTGGTTTCAGCACCGTCAGCTGTTTCCGGGTTGTGTCAAGCTCACTGAGACGCCTATGCTTGCCCCGTCGTGGTGCGGTCGGGTTAGCCAACTCCAGGGTGCCTCCAGTTTAGGAGCTTCCTATGTGGGCTGCGTGAACTGGTAGTCAAGGCTGGTTCTGTAGTGCCAGTAGGCCCAGCTCCCCCTGTAGGACTGTTGGGGTTCGGTAACTGCGGCTGCCTCGCGGCCTAGCTGTTCTCTCCTCTCCTGTGGGCCTTCGGGTCCACCACCTGGTTCCAGCACCGTCAGCTGGTTCCGGGCCGAGCCTTTGGCTTAGGTGCCTCCTCCTGGGTATCCGAGTTCCGCCAACGTCAGGCGGTCCTTGGTAGTGCTTTTAAGCGCGGGCACCTACAGCTTAGTAACCGGGTTCCAGCACCGCCAGCTGGTCCTCGGTCGTGCCATTGGCTCTTGCACACTGGGGCAACGCATCTGGGTTCCAGCACCGCCAGCTGGTTCTCGGCAGTGTTCTTGACACAGGTACTCCCTCGTGCCAAGCCTGGTTTCAGCACCGTCAGCTGTTTCCGGGTTGTGTCAAGCTCACTGAGACGCCTATGCTTGCCCCGTCGTGGTGCGGTCGGGTTAGCCAACTCCAGGGTGCCTCCAGGTTAGGAGCTTCCTATGTGGGCTGCGTGAACTGGTAGTCAAGGCTGGTTCTGTAGTGCCAGTAGGCCCAGCTCCCCCTGTAGGACTGTTGGGGTTCGGTAACTGCGGCTGCCTCGCGGCCTAGCTGTTCTCTCCTCTCCTGTGGGCCTTCGGGTCCACCACCTGGTTCCAGCACCGTCAGCTGGTTCCAGGCCGAGCCTTTGGCTTAGGTGCCTCCTCCTGGGTATCCGAGTTCCGCCAACGTCAGGCGGTCCTTGGTAGTGCTTTTAAGCGCGGGCACCTACAGCTTAGTAACTGGGTTCCAGCACCGCCAGCTGGTCCTCGGTCATGCCATTGGCTCTTGCACACTGGGGCAACGCATCTGGGTTCCAGCACCGCCAGCTGGTTGTCGGCAGTGTTCTTGACACAGGTACTCCCTCGTGCCAAGCCTGGTTTCAGCACCGTCAGCTGTTTCCGGGTTGTGTCAAGCTCACTGAGACGCCTATGCTTGCCCCGTCGTGGTGCGGTCGGGTTAGCCAACTCCAGGGTGCCTCCAGTTTAGGAGCTTCCTATGTGGGCTGCGTGAACTGGTAGTCAAGGCTGGTTCTGTAGTGCCAGTAGGCCCAGCTCCCCCTGTAGGACTGTTGGGGTTCGGTAACTGCGGCTGCCTCGCGGCCTAGCTGTTCTCTCCTCTCCTGTGGGCCTTCGGGTCCACCACCTGGTTCCAGCACCGTCAGCTGGTTCCAGGCCAAGCCTTTGGCTTAGTTGCCTCCTCCTGGGTATCCGAGTTCCGCCAACGTCAGGCGGTCCTTGGTAGTGCTTTTAAGCGCGGGCACCTACAGCTTAGTAACCGGGTTCCAGCACCGCCAGTTGGTCCTCGGTCGTGCCATTGACTCTTGCACACTGGGGCAACGCATCTGGGTTCCAGCACCGCCAGCTGGTTCTCGGCAGTGTTCTTGACACAGGTACTCCCTCTTGCCAAGCCTGGTTTCAGCACCGTCAGCTGTTTCCGGGTTGTGTCAAGCTCACTGAGACGCCTATGCTTGCCCCGTCGTGGTGCGGTCAGGTTAGCCAACTCCAGGGTGCCTCCAGTTTAGGAGCTTCCTATGTGGGCTGCGTGAACTGGTAGTCAAGGCTGGTTCTGTAGTGCCAGTAGGCCCAGCTCCCCCTGTAGGACTGTTGGGGTTCGGTAACTGCGGCTGCCTCGCTGCCTAGCTGTTCTCTCCTCTCCTGTGGGCCTTCGGGTCCACCACCTGGTTCCAGCACCGTCAGCTGGTTCCAGGCCGAGCCTTTGGCTTAGGTGCCTCCTCCTGGGTATCCGAGTTCCGCCAACGTCAGGCGGTCCTTGGTAGTGCATTTAAGCGCGGGCACCTACAGCTTAGTAACCGGGTTCCAGCACCGCCAGCTGGTCCTCGGTCGTGCCATTGGCTCTTGCACACTGGGTCAACGCATCTGGGTTCCAGCACCGCCAGCTGGTTCTCGGCAGTGTTCTTGACACAGGTACTCCCTCGTGCCAAGCCTGGTTTCAGCACCGTCAGCTGTTTCCGGGTTGTGTCAAGCTCACTGAGACGCCTATGCTTGCCCCGTTGTGGTGCGGTCGGGTTAGCCAACTCCAGGGTGCCTCCAGTTTAGGAGCTTCCTATGTGGGCTGCGTGAACTGCTAGTCAAGGCTGGTTCTGTAGTGCCAGTAGGCCCAGCTCCCCCTGTAGGACTGTTGGGGTTCGGTAACTGCGGCTGCCTCGCGGCCTAGCTGTTCTCTCCTCTCCTGTGGACCTTCAGGTCCACCACCTGGTTCCAGCACCGTCAGCTGGTTCTCGACAGTGTCTTTTGCTCTTGTACCTTCTGCTCCCCATCCTGGTTCCAGTACCGTCAGCTGGTTCCGGGCAGAGCCTTTGGCTTAGGTGCCTCCTTCTGGGTATCCAAGTTCCACCAACGTCAGGTGGTCCTTGGTAGTGCTTTCGGGCACGGGTACCTCCTGCTTAGTAACCGGGTTCCAGTAACGTCAGCTGGTCCTCGGTAGTTCCATTGGCTCTTGGACCTTCGGCTACCCATCCGGGTTCCAGTACCGTCAGCTGGTTCTCGGCAGTGTCTTTTGCTCTTGTACCTTCTGCTCCCCATCCTGGTTCCAGTACCGTCAGTTGGTTCCGGGCAGAGCCTTTGGCTTAGGTGCCTCCTTCTGGGTATCCGAGTTCCGCCAACGTCAGGCGGTCCTTGGTAGTGCTTTTTAGCACGGGTACCTCCTGCTTAGTAACCGGGTTCCAGTAACGTCAGCTGGTCCTCGGTAGTTCCATAGGCTCTTGAACCTTCGGGTAGCCATCCGAGTTCCAGTTCCATCAGCTGGTTCTTGGCATTTTCTCAGCCTTCTTGTACCTTCTGCTACATTTCCAAGTTGAAGACCCTAAAGTCGACGACCCGGAAGACCACCCCGATGACGACGACGACGATGACCCGGAAGACCACCCCGATGACGACGACGACGACGGCGGAGACGACGGCGGAGACGACGACGGCTGAGACGACGACGGCGGAGATGACGACACTGGAGACGACGACCCTGGAGACGACGACATGGAAGACCGAGAAGCAGAAGAACAAGAGGCTGCAGAACAAAGAGCAGAAGAACATTAAGCATAAGACTTAATATCAGAGCAAAAGATATTATCTAAATTATATGCAGAAGAAGACTAAGCAGTGTATGGGGGTGAGTCCGTTCCTCCTCGTGGTGCCCCTGGATAAAGCCTGATGCTGCAGGCCAAACTGAACGCGGACAAATGTAACTTTTGTGACTGGCAGAACGGAAGGTGTAATCTTCCAACTTTTATAGATAACAACTACGGGAATGCCTGTCACTAATGAGAATATGATGAAGAAGTAGAATAGGAAGAATAATAACAGTGGAATAAAAAGAATATGTAGAATAGGAAGAATAATAATAGTTGAATAAAATGAATATGAAGAATGTAATAAAAAAAAAAAAAAAAAAGGTAAAGGATGAAGAAGAAGATGAATAAGGTGAAGAAGAAGTTGATGTCAAAGATGCTGATGCTGATGAAGATGAAAGTGTGGGAAAAGAAAAAAAAAAAAGAAAAAAAAGAAGGGGAAGGGCGTGGAATAGTGAAACATCAATATCTGACAAAATAAAAAAAAAAATTTACATAGTCAATATCTTTGTCACTCCGAACGTCTTAAAAAAAACAAAAAACATGCTATTCTATTTGATTGGGATAAACCTCTATGACTTTAATGTCTCCGCCACCTCCCCAAATACATCCGGCATTATTCTTAGTTGTTTTCCTTCATGTAGAATGAACCTACAAGGCAAGAAAGGGTTTATTTTAATTCCGATATTTTGGTCCCATTGACTTGCATTGGGATCGGGTATCGGTATCGGCGATATCCGATATTTTTTGAATATCGGCCGATCCTATCCGATACCGATACTTTCCGATATCGGAAGGTATCGCTCAACACTAATGCCCAGTCATCCTGCCTGGCAGAAACAAAATGTCGTAAATATGTGACCAAGGTCTGGTTGGCCCTCTCTACCAACCCATTCGTCTCGGGATGATATGCCGAAGAGAGATTCAACTCAATACTGAGTAGACGACAAAGCTCTCTCCAGAATCGAGATGCAAACTGGGGACCCCGGTCACTAACAATTTTGTCTGGCATACCGTGTAGGCGAAAGATATGCTTGATGAACAAGACAGCCAACGCCCGTGCAGAAGGTAGCCGTGGAAGAGGCACCAAGTGCACCATTTTGGAAAAATGGTCGGTGATCACCCAGATAATGGTGCAGTTACGAGACTTGGGTAAGCCCACCACAAAGTCCATCCCGACCATCTCCCAGGGCCTGTCCGCCACCGGCAGAGGATAAAGCAAACCAGCTGGCCGTTGCCGAGGAGTCTTGTTCTTGGCGCAAGAGACACACGCCCGAACATACTCTGCGACATCACGAGCCATATGCGGCCACCAGTATGTCCTCGCCAGTAACTCAGATGTCCTTTTTGTACCAAAATGTCCACCCATCCTGGACGAGTGTGCCCAAGAGAGAACCTCCGGTCGCAAACTGGATGGAACAAACGTCTTGCCCAGGGGCACAGACTCTAGCGAAACCGGGGCCACAGTTCTCAAGCTCTCGGTGGGGACAATAAGCCGAGGCTCATCCTCCTCCTCCGCAGATGACACAACGGAGCGAGAGAGAGCGTCGGCCCGAATGTTCTTCTCCCCAGAAAGAAAATGGAGGGTGAAATGAAACCGGGAGAAGAATAAGGACCATCTGGCCTGGCGAGAATTCAACCGCTGGGCTGTCTGCAGGTACACCAAATTTTTATGGTCTGTGAAGACTTGGAAAGGAAAACGTGCTCCCTCCAAGAGATGTCTCCACTCCGAGAAAGCCAACTTCATGGCTAGCAACTCCCTGTCCCCGATGGAATAATTCCTCTCTGCTGGTGAGAAGGTCTTGGAGAAAAAGAAGCAAGGATGCTTCCGACCTTGAGCATCCTTTTGGAAGAGGTCTGCTCCAGCACCAACAGAAGAGGCATCCACCTCCATGATAAATGGCTCATCAACATCGGGGCGATGTAGGATGGGAGCGCTAGCGAAGTGTGACTTTATAGAGTTAAAGGCCTTGGAGACCTCCTCAGACCACAATTTGGGATTCGCCCCCTTCTTGGTGAGGGCAACCAAGGGAGCTACCAAAGTTGAGAAGTGCGGAATGAACTGGCGATAATAATTAATGAACCCCATAAAGCGCTGCACCGCTTTAAGAGAATGGGGTTCCTGCCAGTCCATCACAGCCTGTAGTTTGGCAGGATCCATAGCCAATCCCTGGGCAGAGATGATGTAGCCTAGGAAAGGTAAGGACTCCTGCTCAAACATACACTTCTCCAACTTGGCATAGAGGGAGTTTGCCCGTAGGAGGTCGAAGACTTTGCAAACATCTCTCCGGTGGGAGTCAATATCTGGAGAGTAGATGAGAATATCATCCAGATAGACTACGACCGAGGTGGAAAGCATATCCCGGAAGATATCGTTCACAAAGTCTTGGAAAACGGCTGGGGCATTACAGAGCCCGAAGGGCATCACCAGATATTCATTGTGCCCATCCCTGGTGTTAAAAGCCGTCTTCCATTCGTCCCCCTCACGGATGCGAATCAGGTTGTAAGCACCCCGCAGATCTAGTTTAGTAAATACCCTTGCTCCCTGAAGCCTATCGAAGAGCTCAGATATCAAGGGCAAAGGATACTTATTCTTAACGGTGATGGCATTAAGACCCCTGTAGTCTATGCATGGACGCAATTCCCCATTCTTCTTCTGCACGAAGAAGAACCCTGCCCCAGCAGGTGACACTGACTTCCTACCTAATGAATCCTCTTATGGAAACAGGAACACATGGGCTACTTGCACAGTGAACAAGTCTGTATGATCATGTTCACACACCACCAAGAAACCTGAAGACACAAAAGAGAATAGTAAAACCAAAAACACTCAGTTTGAAAAAATGTTGCAGTAATCCGCAAGTGCTAGTAAAAGATGTAAAAAACAGGGTATTTGGTTGATACGTTTTTTGCAAAAAATGTATACTAAGCTGCTCTACCAATCTTCACGGTATACCCTTATCAGAGCAGTCCTAACTAATGTATGCAATCCTTATCTGATGTATTTAAAAACCTGATCATCTGTATATAACCTGTGTGAACAGGGTTCAGAGAGGAAAAATCCATGTGTGCATACAGGGTAGAACAGCTTTTGTGCAGATAGCCCAAGAGGAGTGGTGGAACTCCCCAGTCTTGTAGACACAAGAGAACAATTATGGAAACAGGAACACATGGGCTACTTGCACAGTGAACAAGTCTGTATGATCATGTTCACACACCACCAAGAAACCTGAAGACACAAAAGAGAATAGTAAAACCAAAAACACTCAGTTTGAAAAAATGTTGCAGTAATCCGCAAGTGCTAGTAAAAGATGTAAAAAACAGGGTATTTGGTTGATACGTTTTTTGCAAAAAATGTATACTAAGCTGCTCTACCAATCTTCACGGTATACCCTTATCAGAGCAGTCCTAACTAATGTATGCAATCCCTATCTGATGTATTTAAAAACCTGATCATCTTTATATAACCTGTGTGAACAGGGTTCAGAGAGGAAAAATCCATGTGTGCATACAGGGTAGAACAGCTTTTGTGCAGATAGCCCAAGAGGAGTGGTGGAACTCCCCAGTCTTGTAGACACAAGAGAACAATTATGGAAACAGGAACACATGGGCTACTTGCACAGTGAACAAGTCTGTATGATCATGTTCACACACCACCAAGAAACCTGAAGACACAAAAGAGAATAGTAAAACCAAAAACACTCAGTTTGAAAAAATGTTGCAGTAATCCGCAAGTGCTAGTAAAAGATGTAAAAAACAGGGTATTTGGTTGATACGTTTTTTGCAAAAAATGTATACTAAGCTGCTCTACCAATCTTCACGGTATACCCTTATCAGAGCAGTCCTAACTAATGTATGCAATCCCTATCTGATGTATTTAAAAACCTGATCATCTGTATATAACCTGTGTGAACAGGGTTCAGAGAGGAAAAATCCATGTGTGCATACAGGGTAGAACAGCTTTTGTGCAGATAGCCCAAGAGGAGTGGTGGAACTCCCCAGTCTTGTAGACACAAGAGAACAATTATGGAAACAGGAACACATGGGCTACTTGCACAGTGAACAAGTCTGTATGATCATGTTCACACACCACCAAGAAACCTGAAGACACAAAAGAGAATAGTAAAACCAAAAACACTCAGTTTGAAAAAATGTTGCAGTAATCCGCAAGTGCTAGTAAAAGATGTAAAAAACAGGGTATTTGGTTGATACGTTTTTTGCAAAAAATGTATACTAAGCTGCTCTACCAATCTTCACGGTATACCCTTATCAGAGCAGTCCTAACGAATGTATGCAATCCCTATCTGATGTATTTAAAAACCTGATCATCTGTATATAACCTGTGTGAACAGGGTTCAGAGAGGAAAAATCCATGTGTGCATACAGGGTAGAACAGCTTTTGTGCAGATAGCCCAAGAGGAGTGGTGGAACTCCCCAGTCTTGTAGACACAAGAGAACAATTATGGAAACAGGAACACATGGGCTACTTGCACAGTGAACAAGTCTGTATGATCATGTTCACACACCACCAAGAAACCTGAAGACACAAAAGAGAATAGTAAAACCAAAAACACTCAGTTTGAAAAAATGTTGCAGTAATCCGCAAGTGCTAGTAAAAGATGTAAAAAACAGGGTATTTGGTTGATACGTTTTTTGCAAAAAATGTATACTAAGCTGCTCTACCAGCTAAGTATACATCTGGTAGAGCAGCTTAGTATACATTTTTTGCAAAAAACGTATCAACCAAATACCCTGTTTTTTACATCTTTTACTAGCACTTGCGGATTACTGCAACATTTTTTCAAACTGAGTGTTTTTGGTTTTACTATTCTCTTTTGTGTCTTCAGGTTTCTTGGTGGTGTGTGAACATGATCATACAGACTTGTTCACTGTGCAAGTAGCCCATGTGTTCCTGTTTCCATAATTGTTCTCTTGTGTCTACAAGACTGGGGAGTTCCACCACTCCTCTTGGGCTATCTGCACAAAAGCTGTTCTACCCTGTATGCACACATGGATTTTTCCTCTCTGAACCCTGTTCACACAGGTTATATACAGATGATCAGGTTTTTAAATACATCAGATAGGGATTGCATACATTAGTTAGGACTGCTCTGATAAGGGTATACCGTGAAGATTGGTAGAGCAGCTTAGTATACATTTTTTGCAAAAAACGTATCAACCAAATACCCTGTTTTTTACATCTTTTACTAGCACTTGCGGATTACTGCAACATTTTTTCAAACTGAGTGTTTTTGGTTTTACTATTCTCTTTTGTGTCTTCAGGTTTCTTGGTGGTGTGTGAACATGATCATACAGACTTGTTCACTGTGCAAGTAGCCCATGTGTTCCTGTTTCCATAATTGTTCTCTTGTGTCTACAAGACTGGGGAGTTCCACCACTCCTCTTGGGCTATCTGCACAAAAGCTGTTCTACCCTGTATGCACACATGGATTTTTCCTCTCTGAACCCTGTTCACACAGGTTATATACAGATGATCAGGTTTTTAAATACATCAGATAGGGATTGCATACATTAGTTAGGACTGCTCTGATAAGGGTATACCGTGAAGATTGGTAGAGCAGCTTAGTATACATTTTTTGCAAAAAACGTATCAACCAAATACCCTGTTTTTTACATCTTTTACTAGCACTTACGGATTACTGCAACATTTTTTCAAACTGAGTGTTTTTGGTTTTACTATTCTCTTTTGTGTCTAATGAATCCTCTTGCCAGATTTTCCAGGATGTACTGTGACATTGCCTCCATCTCCGGGAGAGATAGCGGATAAACTCGACCCTGGGGAGGCTCAGCACCAGGCAAGAGATCAATAGGACAGTCATAGGGGCGATGGGGTGGAAGGATCTCCGCCGCCTTTTTGGAGAACACGTCTGCATAAGACCAATACTGCTTGGGGAGAGAGGAAAGATCTGTGGGTACCTCTGTAGTAGCAAACTGAATGCACTCCCTCTGACACCTACCCCCACAAGATTCGCCCCATCCCAGGATTCTGCCAGAGGACCACTCGATATGAGGAGAGTGGTACCATAGCCAAGGTATTCCCAACAGGACCTCATCAATTCCCTCAGGAATGACGAGCAGAGATATAATCTCCTGATGAGATGGCGACATGGACAGAGTAAAAGGGATGGTCTGGTGTGTTATCTGTGAGGGCAGTGTCGACCCATTCACCACTCGTACCGTTACTGGTTGAGCTAGCATAACCAGGGGTATTGCGTGACGTTGGGCGAAGGCAGAAGACATAAAATTGCCCTCCGCCCCAGAATCCACGCAGAGGTCTACCGAGTGGGACAATGAGCCTATAGTAATTGTCCCCTTAAAGGACAATTTAGAGGCAAACGTCGCCGTGTCTAGTGTACCTCCACCTACTATCACTAGACGCTGACGTTTCCTCGACCGCTGAGAACATCTCGTGGCTAGATGTCCTGACTGCTGGCAAACATGACAGACCTTGAGTGCACAAGCGGTCCGGGACTTAGATCCCGCTTGTGACACTTCCCTGGCCTCATGTGACTCAGGAACCAGGACCGGAGATTCCAGAGGTTTGGCGAAGGTAGGAGCCAGCCGAAACCTCTGCCTACACTGGGCTCGCTCTAACCTCCGCTCGTTAAAACGGAGGTCAGTTCGAGTGGAGACAGTTATTAACTCCTCCAGTGTGGCAGGAATCTCCCTAGTGGCCAGAGCGTCCTTAACGTGGTCAGCCAGGCCCCTCCAAAATATGGAGATAAGAGCTTTATCCGACCAATCCAACTCAGAAGCTAAAGTGCGGAATTGGACGGCAAAATGACTGACCAAGGACTCACCCTGAGTTAATGCCAGCAGTTGGAGCGCAGTATCATGGGTGACTTGAGGTCCTAAAAAGACCTGTTTCAGAGTGCTCAAAAACAGCGGAGCACTCTGCACCACATGATCGCCACGCTCCCACAGCGGCGTAGCCCATTCCAATGCCCTGTCCGACAAGAGAGACACTATAAATCCCATCTTAGCCCGCTCTGTGGGAAAACGTGCAGCCAGGAGCTCGAGGTGAATAGAGCACTGACTCACAAATCCCCTACAAAATTTGCTATCACCAGAAAATTTTTCTGGCAGCGGGAGGCGAGAAAATGTCGGAGCAAGGGTGGCAATGGACAGGGTTGCTGCAGCCACGCTAGCAGCCTGTACAGCAACTGCGGTAACATCCACAGCTGAAGTTGCGCTCTCAAGAGCCACCAACCTACCCTCCAGCTGCTGGATATACCGCAAGGATTGCTGTTTGTCCGTCATTACTAGCCAGACCCTGGCGCTAGTGTAATGTTAGGGCTAGCGGAACACACCAAATAATAAGACAGATGGAGTATGGTGCGTTCGCAGCCCGGGGTCCACCGTGCAGAGATGGAACCTGCTGCCAAGTAATGACGGACCATATGGCGGTACTCATAAGTATACACACGTGGGTTAAACTTCACCCAGCGTGAAGGAAGCGATCCTGTTGCGTCACAGGACCGCGGTACCGCACATAGAGCGCGAGCAAGTAGTCAGCGAACTCAACCCCAACTAGGATTGAAGTCCGATTAGACACTTGCTGGCACAACACCGCAACTGGGTGTGTAAGGAAACTAAATAATAATATTAAAGCACAAGAGTGCATGCGGTGCCGCACTGACGAACGCCACTAACCACCCAGGCTTGGTAAGGAAAGCACAGAGGAAGTGCACGGCGCCGTACTGGCGGACACAGCAACTGGACACTGTAATGTGTGATTAGTGCTGTAGGATAAGTCGGGCGCTAGACAGCAAACATACACCTTCCGCGAACAGACATTCAATAGGGAGGGTTATTTAAAGATCGACTTTCACTCACAACATACACACATTAACAATTGTACACTAGCGCATGGCCGTGCGGTCATGCGCAGTTTATATAGTTGCAGCACAGGAAGTGGCCACAGAAACTTTGCCCTTCCAAGACCTGCCAAGAGGACCAATGGAATGTGCTGCAGAGCCTGAGCACATGACCCTCGATCTCCAACGGGAGATCTTGCCCTGGGCATGCTCAGTGTGTGCAGACAAGGACTTAGTCCCAGAGAAGTCCGCTCGCTGCTGACCAGCACTGGCTTCAATGGCAGAAGCTGAAGAAGCAGCAGTAACTCTCTGTACAGAGTGAGACTGAGCAAGACGCTGGGACCGACGTCCCTGCTGAGCAGACTCCACTGCGGCTGGATAAGAATGGGAGACCGCAGCGGAGATGGCTCGAGATTCCCCTTGTGCAGAAGCGGGAACTCGAGACCTAACATATACCATCTTACCGTCCAACTTTGACAATACTAAAGTCTGTCTTATCAGCAATGATGGAGAAGAAACTTCGACGGAAGTATCCAGAGACCATCTCAAGAAATGCCCTGATAAATTGAGGAACAGAGAAACCGATCCAGGAACATCCCCAGCTATGGAAGAGAAGATGATACACACTGTTCTTGGAGATTTTCCCCAGTTTGGACTCAAGTACATCAGGCCTGTCTTAACGTTTCCTCAGCTGGAGATACCAGAACAAAATGTGACTCAGAACCTTCCAGAACCAGAAGAGACTCCACACCAACAGGTTCAAGCAGCCAGTGTCACCCCAGCAGTGGAACCAGAAAATCCACCCTCTGCTATTGGTGAATCTGCCATGCCTACAGTAAGTAGAAGTAGTCCCAGAAGGTCCAGTATACAAGTGCTACATAGACTCACAAGAAGTGTAGCTATAAGATAGTGCACTACACCAGTGGTAGCGAGAACACTGCATAGGTCTACACGTAGCACCAAGAATCAAATTCCAGCTCATTACGGGGATTAAAAATGTTAATAACTGCTGTTATATGTTTGAATTGTTTGCTTAGCTTTGTTACAGGTTTAAAAATTGGACATTGCGGTAATGGACAATGCTTACCCAAAAACTTTCTTTGTAAATAGTTTTGCACCTCCAAAGTGCACCCTGGTTCTGCCCACTTTGCCGGTGTGGGTAGAGCCTTTCTTTGCTTCATCTGACCAAAGACAATAACAGATGTACTTTTATAAACTTGATTTTGCAACATTCAAGTGTCTTCACCTCCCATAAAGGGAAGCCAAAATGTTATAATTGTTCAAATGTTCTTTCAAAATATTTGCATTATTTAACCTGTAACTGTTGTTTTCTTTTCCTAATCCGGGAGTATTGGATTTAGCGTGGGGGAGTGCGGCGCCCCAAGGTCCTGGTCGTCACAGTGGTATTGCTTTCCTCTCGAGGAGAGTGATGCTACGTTTGGAGGCAATGAAGGAGAACTCTTTGTCAGGTAACACAATGCATGCAACATGTTCACACTGCAGACCAGAAGGGGGAGCTCTAAGCCTGTTTAAGGTGAACTCCCCTATAAGAACAGCCTGATCTGGGGGGAAAGGGTTCAGTTCCTGTCAGAAAGACAGAGGGAAATGAAGCAAAGGAGCCCTGTGGCCTGAAGTGCTTCAGCTCCTAGGAAAAAGATGGATAGAAAGCAGAACATATTGCAGCAAGCGTGAAGGAAAGCAAAGGAGAGGATATCAGAGGGAGATCAGCCAGGAGCAGGCTGCTTCCTTCTGAGGCGCAGAAATCCGGTGGCCAGAATACCGAGGGAGTAAGGATCTCTACGCTTTACTTCAGAGACCAGCAGGACAGCTAATTCCACGTTACCTGTCTGACCTATACCCAGGAGGCACAGTGGCAACTGTTAGAGGCTGGGGCATGCTAGAGTCCCTATAAACCGCCTCAAGCCACCAGTCATATGGGTTTGTCCTATCCTATCTGGGGAACAGAGGGAGAGACATAACATCTACTACAGTTGTGAGGACCTTATGAAAAGCTTAGCAGTAAGGGACTACAACACTGCAGTGCAAAGGAAGGCTACTGATTTCCACCTGGATAAGGGGACTCTGGACTTGCCTCCAAACCGGACGGACTCTGCCTGCCCTGTGGTCTGTGGATGCTGAAGCCTTCAGTAAAAGTTAAAGAGACTGTGTCCTCGTTCTTCACTGAGCCTCTCACCATCCACCATCTGCACATTGGGAAGCCCTGGGGACATACTTCACCTGTGGGAAGGTATACCATCTAGCTGCCATAACATCACCCCAGAGGACCCCTTAAAAGCAGTGTCGGCCACCCTGACCGAATACCACAGGTGGCGTCACGAGCACAAACTTTATCCCTTTAAAGACCTTTCCTTTTTTCACGGATGTCCCAGGGCCACGGACCGGGTTAGCCACCGTGACATCCCCCTGTGAACCGAAGGACCTGGTACGGAGTACCTTACGCCCCCATGGGGGCGCTCCATATGCATGGCTCCCCATCCCTGTCCTTGTATGCATGGCTCCCCATCCCTGTCCTTGTCTGCATGGCTCCTCATCTCTGTCCTTGTCTGCATGGCTTCTCATTCCCATCTTGGTTTGCATGGCTCTTTATCCCCTATCCTTGTCTACATGACTCCCCAACCCTGTCCTTGTATGCATGGTTCACTGTTTAACTCCATATCAGCATGGGTTTATGAGAAATCGCTCCTGTCAAACCAATCTAATCAGTTTTTATGAAGAGGTAAGCTATAGACTGGACCACGGTGAGTCATTGGACGTGGTATATCTCGATTTTTCCAAAGCGTTTGATACCGTGCCGCACAAGAGGTTGGTACACAAAATGAGAATGCTTGGTCTGGGGGAAAATGTGTGTAAATGGGTTAGTAACTGGCTTAGTGATAGAAAGCAGAGGGTGGTTATAAATGGTATAGTCTCTAACTGGGTCGCTGTGACCAGTGGGGTACTGCAGGGGTCAGTATTGGGACCTGTTCTCTTCAACATATTCATTAATGATCTGGTAGAAGGTTTACACAGTAAAATATCGATATTTGCAGATGATACAAAACTATGTAAAGCAGTTAATACAAGAGAAGATAGTATTCTGCTACAGATGGATCTGGATAAGTTGGAAACTTGGGCTGAAAGGTGGCAGATGAGGTTTAACAATGATAAATGTAAGGTTATACACATGGGAAGAGGGAATCAATATCACCATTACACACTGAACGGGAAACCACTGGGTAAATCTGACAGGGAGAAGGACTTGGGGATCCTAGTTAATGATAAACTTACCTGGAGCAGCCAGTGCCAGGCAGCAGCTGCCAAGGCAAACAGGATCATGGGGTGCATTAAAAGAGGTCTGGATACACATGATGAGAGCATTATACTGCCTCTGTACAAATCCCTAGTTAGACCGCACATGGAGTACTGTGTCCAGTTTTGGGCACCGGTGCTCAGGAAGGATATAATGGAACTAGAGAGAGTACAAAGGAGGGCAACAAAATTAATAAAGGGGATGGGAGAACTACAATACCCAGATAGATTAGCGAAATTAGGATTATTTAGTCTAGAAAAAAGACGACTGAGGGGCGATCTAATAACCATGTATAAGTATATAAGGGGACAATACAAATATCTCGCTGAGGATCTGTTTATACCAAGGAAGGTGACGGGCACAAGGGGGCATTCTTTGCGTCTGGAGGAGAGAAGGTTTTTCCACCAACATAGAAGAGGATTCTTTACTGTTAGGGCAGTGAGAATCTGGAATTGCTTGCCTGAGGAGGTGGTGATGGCGAACTCAGTTGAGGGGTTCAAGAGAGGCCTGGATGTCTTCCTGGAGCAGAACAATATTGTATCATACAATTATTAGGTTCTGTAGAAGGACGTAGATCTGGGGATTTATTATGATGGAATATAGGCTGAACTGGATGGACAAATGTCTTTTTTCGGCCTTACTAACTATGTTACTATGTAACTATGTTACTATGTTCCTTATCCCTATAAAAAGAAAAACACATCCTACTTACCTTCCCTGCGCGCCCTCTCAGAATCTCGTTCCGGTGCCAGCAGCTCTTTCGGCAGAGCGATCACTTGTCCCCACTCATTAAGGTAATGAATATTCACCTATGGGAGTGGAGAGAGATGAATATTCATTACCTGAATGAGCGGGCAACCATACTAACCCAGCCATTGCTGGAAGCAGCGGCTGTAACTGTTCACACTATAAGAGAAATTAATAGTCACTGCCAGTGCAGTAAATATTCAATTCTCTTTAGCAGGGGGCATAGGCTTTAGTAGCAGCCTGCCTCCTGTGACCCGTGGCTCCAACGCTCCAACTCCCCTGCCGTCTTCTTAAGCAATGATTTGTGTATAAGCCGAGGGGGGGCACTTTCAGCACACAAAAATGTGCTAAAAAAGTCGGCTTTTGAGTGAGTATATATGGTATTTAAATAAGTAATTTAAAAAAAGACGTGGGGTACCCCCCATTTTTGACAGCCAGCCTTGCTAAAGCAGACAGCTGGGGGCTGGTATTCTCAGGCTGGTAAGGGGCCATGAATATTGGCCCCCCCCAGCCCAAAAATAGCAGCCTGCAGCCGCCCGGAAAAGATATATCTATTAGATGCGCCAATTTTGGTGCTTTGCCCAGCTCTTCCCATTTGCCTGTAGTGGTGTCAAGTGGGGTTAATATTTGTGGGGTTGATGTCACCTTTGTATTGTTCGGTGACATCAAGCCCACGGGTTAGTAATGGAGAGGCATCTATAAGACACCTATCCATTAGTAATCCTATAGTTATATGGTAAATAAAAACACAACAAGAATAAAATCCATTATTTGAAAGAAAACAAAACACACTTTTAATTTTTATTTAAAAATAACAAACACAGTTAAACTCACCTAACACCTATTCCACCAAAGCCCTCATTCCCCTGTCATAAAACTAAAATAAAAAAACAACAATATACCAGACCTGTCGTTCTGTCCCATGCCGTAATCCATGTCTGGGGGATAAACAGTTTTCAACCTGGATGGTGCCAAGATGCGACCGTCCAGGCTGAGATCCACTGGTGATTGAACTGCGAGCGCAGCGTCAGTGACTGGTGGGGACGTCATAGAGATTATCTCCGGTCACTGAGGCTGCGTTACCCGGCCAGGCTGAACTGCTGTGACCTCAATGAAAACTCTCACGGTCCTAGCGGGATCTCATGATTAAAAAATACAGCGTGGGGAGTGGGACCCCTCTATTCTTGATAACCAGCCTTAATGAAGCTGACAGCTGAGGGTTGCAGCCCTCAGCTGTGAGTTTTGCCTGGCTGGTTCTCAAATATACAGGGGAACCCATGCTGTTTTTTTTTTTATTAATTATTTACAGCACAGGAGCAGCTGATGAATACTCCCATCAGCTGCTCCTTCTCTCCCTGTTAATGGCGGCAACAGACGTTGGATGATGGGAGCTGTGGTCCCATCAGCTGACGCAAGTCACCGGAGGTAATCTTTATACCTCTGATCACAGTTGAGCACTCGCGCTGTCTTTTCACAGCTTGGGAACTGCGGTTCTCTGACCAGCAGGGATGATTTCACCGCTGATCAGAAGTGGTGTTTGCAGTGCTGTCATGCACATGACAGTGTGACAAACACCCACTGTTTGGGAAGACGAACCCAAATAGTAACAGGGACTTCCTGGTGAAGTCCGTGTTTGGTGTCTATGCCCAAACAGTAGGTATTCGGTACGGACGCCGAACTTTACTGTCCCGATGCACCCATCTCTATTGAGTGATGACATAGCATTTGCTGTTCATAAAATTCTACGGAGAGCGAAGGAGGAGAGAAGAGCTAGCGGCAAACACAAAAATTGTGCTACAAGTAGTGTTGAGCATTCCGTTACCGTAAGTATCGGGAATAGGACGATATTTGCGGTATCGGAATTCCGATACCGAGTTCCAATACTTTCAGTATATCGGATACCGGAATCGGAAGTTCCCATAATTCAAACAGCCAGAATTCAGCCAATGACGAATGATTAGAAGTGTTGGCACATCCTGTTCTGCATGGTAGGTATGTAACTACTGGCATGGCTGTGATTGGCTGCTGAAATGATGTCATGATGCACTATAAAAGTCGCTGCTGCCATTTTGGGTTCACTCTGCTGTGAATTCAGTTAGGGACAGGATGCTGTGTTCTGACTGAGGGCCAGTTTAGAGATAGCGATTTGCTTCATTGTGCTTTACCCAGGCTAATTTAGCAACCGCTGTGTGAGAACCTTGTTTTTGCCTTGCAGCGCTGTTCACAGGTATCTGCAAGGTGTCTGTGTGAGAGCAGCTCACTCTGTAGTCTGGTCTGCAGCCACCGCTTGTTGTAGTCAGCTCAGGGTGCATCACTGCCGCATATCGTTCCATTGTCCATTTTTCAATTAGTGCAGCCTGCTGCACATTTGTTCAAATTTATCCTATTAGTGGCTTCCCATCCGTATACAGCTAGATTGTGGGAAAACACTATAGGATTGCATAGAGGAGCTTTTTTTGGCCTTGCAGCGCCGTTCACGGCGGTCTGCACGGTCTCTGTGTGAGTGCAGCTCCCTCTGTAGTCTGTTCTACTGCCACAGCCGGTTGTAGTCAGCTCAGGGTGCATCACTGCCTCATACCGTTCCATTGTCTGTTTCTCAATTAGTGCAGCCTGCTGCACATTTGTTCAAATTTATCCTATTAGTGGATTTCCATCCGGATCCTGCTAGATTGTGGAAAAACACTATATAGAAGTACACAGAGGATCTTTTTTTGGCCTTGCAGTGCCGTTCACGGCTGTCTGCAAGGTCTGTGTGTGAGTGCAGCTCACTCTGTAGTCTGTTCTGCAAAAAAAAAAAAATAATACAGTTCACCAAACACACCACTTTACAGTTGTGTAGGCCACATTAGCTCATATAAAAGTCTAGTCCACACTTTTGAAAATTAGTGTTTCTTATACCTGTTAGGAGCTGTTCAGGAATAAGCACACTAAGCCCTTAGTACTTTTCTGCCTATCTTTATCAGTCTAACAAGATGAGGGAGGCAGGGAGTAGGGTACGTGGGCGTGGAGCAGGGAGAGGACGTGGGGATTCTGTGCCTCCTGCAGGCACCCGTGACTCATTATCACCCAGTTTCAGCAGCGAACAGTCCTTCATGCGCAGCTTTGCAGGAGATCGCCGTACCCCACTGTTGCGGGAAGAACAAATTGAAGCCGTTGTCGGATGGATGGCAGCTAACGCATCGACTTCAATTAGTGCCACATCCTCTCAGGCACAGAGCACTGGAGAATACCCATCTGTCTCTTCATCACCTGCCAAATTGCCCAGGCAGTCAGAGAGCCCAGGACAGGAGCCACCTCTACTTCTGTTCTCTGAATCTCTTGGCTTGGAAAGAGGGGGCCAGCCAAGCAACATTGGAGAAATGGAAGAAGAGGCAGTATGCAGTGATGCCCAACAGCTTTGTCTCTCTGATTCTGAAGAGGCGGGTGGGCCAGTACCTCCGGTCAGCACACCTCAGTACGCATGTGATGATGAGACTCAGGTGCCACTTTCAGGTGCATACTGTGCTGCTGAGACTACACAGGAGAAGTAGTTGGTGGAAGAGGGTAGTGTAGATGATGAGGTCCTTGACCCATCATGGCGTGAGGTACAGGAAGGTGGTGGGAGCAGCTCTGAGGAAGAGATTCCGCAAATGGCCCAAAGAGAGAGGGAGGGGGAAGACTGCGGTGCCTGTAGCCTCCACTTCGGCACCCATTAGGAGCATGCCTCTTCCAAAAGCCAAAACGGGTGCTCCCAAGACTTGCAGTGCCTGGTCCTTTTTTGACACAGTTGCAGATGACATTTGCTTAGTAAAATCCAAGGTGTGTCATCAGAAAGTCAAAAGAGGGAAAAGTGTCAGCAACCTCAATACCACAAATATGTGGAAACATGTGCGGACCAAGCACGTGGTGGAGTTACAAAAACACACTGAAGACCTGGGCCAAACAACAGCGGCACCTACCACCTCTTCAACTCGTGTTGTAGCCTCTTCCTCCAGCTCACACACAGCTGGTTCGGCTTCCTCCCAGGATCGCCATGGAAGAACCTCTGGCACTGTTGTCAAGAGACCCAGTGTAATTCCACCCACAGCACCATGTTCCCAGTCATCCTCACACTTCCAGCCCAGTCTACAGCCATCGGTAGCACAGGCATGGGAGAAAAGGCAGGCATTCTCGGCAAACCACCCCTGAGCACAGGCTCTGAATGCTGGCATTGCAAAACTACTGTCCCTTGAAATGCTGTCATTCAGGCTGGTGGAGACTGACAGCTCATGGCAGACAAAATGACTAGTGATAAAAAATTCCCCATTAAATGTCACCTGCTTAACCCAGCAGAAAGTACATCGGCGTCTAAAAATCACTAAAATTGACAAATCTCCGGGCCCGGATGGGATACATCCCCGAGTACTGCAGGAATTAAGTATAGTCATTGATAGACCATTATTTTTAATCTTTAAAGACTCCATAATAACAGGGTCTGTACCACAGGACTGGCGTATAGCAAATGTGGTGCCAATATTCAAAAAGGGGACAAAAACTGAACTCGGTAATTATAGGCCAGTAAGCTTAACATCTACTGTGGGTAAAATCCTGGAGGGCATTCTAAGGGATGCTATACTGGAGTATCTGAAGATGAATAACCTCATGACCCAGTATCAGCACGGGTTTACTAGGGGTAGGGATCTTTCATGTCAGACTAATCTGATCAGCTTCTATGAAGAGGTAAGTTCCGGACTCGACCAAGGGAACCCAGTGGACGTAGTGTATATGGACTTTTCAAAAGCTTTTGATACGGTGCCACATAAAAGGTTGATACATAAAATGAAAATAATGGGGATAGGGGAAAATATGTGTGGGTTAAGAGCTGGCTCAGGGATAGGAAACAAAGGGTGGTTATTAATGGAGCAAGTTCGGACTGGGTCGCGGTTAGCAGTGGGGTACCACAGGGGTCAGTATTGGGCCCTCTTCTTTTTAACATATTTATTAATGACCTTGTAGATTCAGAGCAGAATTTCAATATTTGCAGATGACACTAAACTCTGCAGGGTAATCAATACAGAGGAGGACAATTTTATATTACAGGATGATATATGTAAACTAGAAGCTTGGGCTGATAAATGGCAAATGAGCTTTAATGAGGATAAATGTAAGGTCATGCACTTGGTAGAAGTAATAAGATGTATAACTATGCGCTTAATTCTAAAACTCTGGCAAAAACCGTCAATGAAAAAGACCTGGGTGTATGGGTGGATGACAAACTCATGTTCAGTGGCCAGTGTCAGGCAGCTACTACAAAGGAAAATAAAATAATGGGATGCATTAAAAGAGGCATAGATGCACATGAGGAGAACATACTGTAATTTTACCTCTATACAAGTCACTAATTTGACCACAATTAGAATACTGTGCACAGTTCTGGTCTCCAGTGTATAAGAAAGACATAGCTGAACTAGAGCGGGTGCAGAGAAGAGCGACCAAAGTTATTAGAGGACTGGGGGGTCTGCAATACCAAGATAGGTTATTACACTTGGGGCTATTTAGTTTGGAAAAACGAAGACTAAGGGGTGATCTTATTTTAATGTATAAATATATGAGGGGACAGTACAAATATCTTTCTGATGATCTTTTAATCATAGACCTAAGACAGGGACAAGGGGGCATCCTCTACGTCTGGAGGAAAGAAGGTTTAGGCATAATAACAGACGCGGGTTCTTTACTGTAAGAGCAGTGAGACTATGGAACTCTCTGCCGTATGATGTTGCAATGAGTGATTCATTACTTAAATTTAAGAGGGGATTGGATACCTTTCTTGAAAAGTATAATGTTGCAGGGTATATATACTAGATTCCTTGATAGGGCGTTGATCCAGGGAACTAGTCTGATTGCCGTATGTGGAGTTGGGAAGGAATTTTTTCCCCAAAGTGGAGCTTACTATTTGCCACATGGGTTTTGTTTTGCCTTCCTCTGGATCAACATGTTAGGGCATGTTAGGTTAGGCTACGGGTTGAACTAGATGGACTTAAAGTCTTCCTTCAACCTTAATAACTATGTTACTATGTTACCTTCCGTAACTTGATGGCATTGGCAGTCCCACAATATAACGTGCCCAGCCGCTTTTATTTCAGCAGGCAAGCCGTCCCTGACCTGCAAAAGCATGTGGAGGGAAACATTAAACATACGCTACTAAACGCCGTCAGTAGCAAGGTCCACCTCACCACTGATGCATGGACCAGTCAGGGTCGATACCAACAGGGACGATACCTGTCCCTCACTGCCCATTGGGTTAATGTTGTGGAACCGGGTACAGATCTTGCGAGTGGCGCTGTACGTGTTCTGCCAACTCCAAGGATTGCAGGAATCCAGTCTGTACACATTGCCTCCTCCTCATACTCTAGTTCCTCAGAATCATCGCTGCAGGAGCCGTCACGGTCTACCTCCACCTTGACCTGTGAATGCTTACCTGTTATGATCGATATGAGCACAGCCGTGGCCAAACGTCAACAGGCCGTACTGAAATTAATTTCTTTGGGGAATCGAAGCCACACAGCGCAGGAGCTCTGGAATGCCATCAAGCAGGAGAGCGACGTGTGGTTTGTGCCAGCGAATCTCCAGCCAGGCATGGTAGTGTGTGACAATGGCGGAAATCTGGTGGCAGCTCTGGCCCTAGGCAACCTCACTCACATCCCATGTTTGGCACATGTGCTCAACTTGGTCGAGGTTTTTGAGGGACTATCCGGATCTTGATGCACTGCCGCACAAGGTCCGCTTAGAGTGTGCTTACTTGCGGCGTTCCAGCATGACAAGATCGCGCATTGCAAATCTGCAGCGTCGATTCCGCCTTCCGGAACATCGCATCATATGTGACCTACCCACCAGGTAGAATTCAACGTTACATATGTTGGAGCGGTTGTGTGAGCAGCAGCCAGCAGTAATTAAGTACCAGCTGCATCAGGCACAAAGAAGTCACACTGCGCGCCGTTCAGACTTCACAACCACTGAGTGGGGCCACTATGAAGGACATCTGCCAGGTTTTGCGTGCCTTTGATGATTCCACGCGGATGGCGAGTGCAGATGATGCACTAGTCAGCATGACTGTCCCCCTTATCTGCCTGCTTGAAATAACACTGCAAGTGCTAAGGGATGATGTTGTGGAAGAGGTGGAGGTTGAGGAGTCACAAATGCCATCTGCTTCTGGACAGTCTGCGCGACGTGGTTCCTCGCAAAGGCCAGGGCAGGGGACACTTTGTGAGGAGGATGAGGAGGAGTCAATGGAGGAGGAAGACATCTCTCCAGAGGAGGGAGTTAAACAATTCTCCAGTAGTCAGTCATGCTGCAGTGCCTGAGAAACGACCGCCACATCGCCCACATTCTCAACACGGCTGATTATTGGGTGTACACCCTCCTAGATCCTTGCTACTGGGACAACTTTCATAGCCTCATAACACCGTTGAACCGGGAGCGTAAAACGCGGGAGTACCAAGACACACTGGTGCAGTCCATCATCTTCTCCAGTCCAATCGAGAGGAGTTCTGCTAGTGCTTTACAAAGCAGCTCTGTGCGTCCAGGCAGTAGAGGAAGCTCAGCACAAACAGGGAGCAGAAGCAGTAACTCAGCACAAGGCAAGACCAGTATGGCCCAACAGTGGCAAAGTTTTGTGTGCCCGCCACAAATGTCTACACCATCACAGACGGCTCCAGTCAGCAGGAGGCAGCGTTTCCATCAGATGGTAACAGACTACATGGCTTGCCCTCTCGGTGTACTCCCAGACAGCTCTTCCCCCTTCAAGTTTTGGGTCTCTAAGCTGGATACATGGCCAGAGCTTAGCCAGTATGCATTGGAGGTGCTGGCTTGCCCTGCTGCTAGTGTATTATCGGAACGCATCTTTAGTGCCACAGGTGGTGTACTAACAGACCTTACTTTTCTGAAAATGAACAAGGCCTGGATCTCGCAGGAATTTGCCACTCCTCTTCCAGATTAAATACTTGGTTGGCAACAGTATCCAGGTCTCCTATTGTGTTCATGTTTCTACCACCTGAACTCTAATCCCTGGGCTCTAACACCACCAGTTGCTGCTCAGAAGTGCCATCTGCACAGTCAACACATGACCCAGTGTTATTGGGTTTCAGTGACGTCAGCTGATCCCCTGCTGTGTATCTGGCAATTTCTCCTGCTTCGTCCACACTCACACTACTTCAGATATTAAACTTGCTCCTCCGCCTACACCCTGATTGACCTTAGGCTCCAACACCACCAGTTGGTGCTCGGAAGTGCTGTCTGCACAGAGAAAAACACTAGCTCCTGTATTAGTGGGGTTCAGCAACATCAGCTGCTCCCCTGCTGTGTGTGCAGCAATAGCTAAAGTCTGTTCCTCCTGCTTTCCCTGGGCACAAACACCGCCAATTGGTGCCCGGAAGTGCTGTCTGCACAGTCAACAGTCACTCCTCTGTTATTGGATTTCAGCAATGTCAGCTGTTCCCCTGCAGTGTGCGTGGCAATAGCTAAAGTCTGCTGTTACAGAACCCCCGGCACCAAAAATATGTTATGCAGTATATATTATGTATAATAGGTTCCATGTGAAATGCATCAGTCCACAGGCTGCGCCCCTGGACAAGATATTCTCTTTCTGACCTTCCCCCACCTTTGTAATTCCCACAGTAAATAGCGGCAGGCTCCGGCCCCCTGCGGCTATTGTAATGTATGTCTGGCCAGCTGTTTTCCTATAGGCCTGCCCTGTGTATCTGTGTTATATATTCTGTGTGCTGTAAATAAAGGTTATTCTTAGACTGGAAATATGTGGGGTAGCAGTCAGCTTTTATATGCTCTCACGTAATCAAGGAAGTCCAGCCAGCATCCTTCATTCAGAATCCAGCAAAAGCAGATTGGACCTCCTGAAACACGGGGTGGTACTGAAAAAGGTACCCCAGCTTGGTAGACCCCGTTACACTGGTGGCAGCAGTGGGATTTGAACCCACGCCTCATCTCTACTGCAGGGTTTGGGCTATAGAACGCCAGTCTGTTCTTTTCCTCCCTCTGGAATTCAGTCTCCTCCACGTTCACATTGGGGGGCGCTGCACTGTCGTGTTCCATGATGGCTGCTATCAAATCCGCTTTTGTTTTGTTGCTGGCGATTAACCCTCGGGCTTCCACCAGATCTTTTAATGTAGTCCTCTTTAACTTCTGGTAGTTGTCTTCCATTCATTCCTTTCCTCCTGTAGAAGGGGTATCTATTGTACCCTATTGTACCCTATGTGCTAGAATTCCGGGACCGCCTAAGGAGCTGACCTAGGCTGTACGTGGGAACATGCAGGTGGCCCAGCAGCGCCAGTGCGTATGGTACGATCGGAGGGCCAGAGAGCGCACCTTGGAAATAGGGCAGAAGGTCCTGGTGTTAGAGCCCACTAGGCAGAACAAGTTCCAAGCTGCATGGCAGGGGCCCTACCAGGTAGTGGGGAAAATAGCCGACACCACCCCCGGGTTATCCGCATGTTCCACGTGAATATGCTGAAGCCCTATCGGGAGCGCCCTGAAGAGGTAGTGGCCATCTGTGCACCTGAAGCAGAGGATTTAGTCGGACTTCCCTTGCCTGATGTTTTAGGGGAGAGGACTCAGTCTAAAACATGGGACCAGGTACACTGGGGTGAAGACTTCGGTCCCCGGGAGAGACAGCAGGCGGAGGTGTTGTTGAGGCAGAGACAGAGGATGTTTTCGGAGAAACCCGGGTACACTCACCTGGCACAACACAAGGTTGAGACCCAGGATCAGACCCCCCTGCGACAACCCCCCTTCCGCGTCCCTGAGTCTGTACAAGAAGGGATGCGACAAGAGATACAAGATATGTTGCTTTTAGGGGTCATTGAAGAGTCAGATAGTCCCTGGGCATCCCCTGTAGTGTTAGTGCTCAAGAAGGATGGGAGTACACGGTTTTGTGTAGACTATCGTAAGCTCAATGAGAAAACAGTGACGGATATGTATCCCATGCCGCGTGTGGATGACTTGTTAGACTGGCTGGCAGGGGCAAAGTATTTGACCACCATCGATCTATGCAAAGGCTACTGGCAGATTCCCCTTAGTCCTGATGCTATTCCCAAGTCGGCATTTGTCACCCCGTTTGGCTTATTCCAGTTTCGAGTTATGCCATTCGGGATGAAGACTACCCCGGCGACCTTCCAGAGGCTGGCTGACCGGCTTCTGGATGGTCTCCAGGACTATGCATGTGCCTACCTGGATGACATCGCCATCTACAGCGCAACATGGGAAGAGCAGCTAAATCACCTAGAGACAGTATTAGACAGGATCCACAAGGCTGGAATCACCCTGAACCCAAACAAGTGTCACGTGGGCAAAGCAGAGGTTCAGTATTTAGGGCATTGGGTGGGAAGTGGGAAACAGAGACCAGAACCAGCCAAGATTGAGGCCATAGCCAAATGGCCCACCCCACGCACTAAAATCCAGGTCATGGCGTTTCAAGGGACAGCGGGGTATTATAGGAAATTCGTTCCCAATTACAGCAGTGTGGCCAAGCCCCTCACTGATCTGACCCGTAAGAACCAACCCCGCCAGGTAACCTGGACCCCAGAGTGTGAGGAAGCCTTCCGCCAGCTAAAGGACGCCCTCACCAATACCCCTGTATTGGCCGCACCCGATCCAACTAAACGTTTCCTTGTCCACACAGATGCTTCTATGTTTGGATTGGGGGCAGTACTAAGCCAAGTCGGGCCGGACGATCAAGAACACCCGGTAGCTTACCTGAGTCGGAAACTACTGCCCCGTGAAGTGAGCAATGCGGCCATCAAGAAGGAGTGCCTGGCAATAGTATGGGCACTCAAAAAGTTACAACCATATTTGTATGGACGACAGTTTTCCCTCCTAACGGACCATAATCCCCTAGTCTGGCTTAATCGGGTCTCCGAAGACAATGCCAGATTACTGCGGTGGAGTTTAGCCCTACAACCTCTGGCCTTCACCATCCACTACAGACCCGGCAAACAAAACGGTAATGCCGATGGACTAAGTCGACAAACGGAACTCGTACCAACCCCATAAACTTCGGTCATCCCCAAACCGATCCGTCAATGATCAGACTGTGTATGTCGATCGCGTCGCTGAAAAGGGGAGCCGTGTTACAGAACCCCCAGCACCAAGAATATGTTATGCAGTATATATTATGTATAATAGGTTCCATGTGAAATGCATCAGTCCACAGGCTGCGCCCCTGGACAAGATATTCTCTTTCTGACCTCCCCCCACCTTTGTAATTCCCACAGTAAATAGCAGCAGGCTCCGGCCCCCTGCGGTTATTGTAATGTATGTCTGGCCAGCTGTTTTCCTATTGGCCTGCCCTGTGTATCTGTGTTATATATTCTGTGTGCTGTAAATAAAGGTTATTCTTAGACTGGAAATACGTGGTGTAGCAGTCAGCTTTTATATGCTCTCACGTAATTAAGGAAGTCCAGCCAGCGTCCTTCATTCAGAATCCAGCAAAAGCGGATAGGACCTCCTGAAACAAGGGGTGGTACTGAAAGAGGTACCCCAGCTTGGTAGACCCCGTTACATCTGCTCCTCCTGCTTTCCCTGGGCACAAACGCCGCCAGTTGGTGCCCGGAAGTGCTGTCTGCATAGTCAACAGTCGCTCCTCTGTTATTGGGGTTCAGTAACATCAGCTTTTCCCCTGCTGTGTGTGTGGCAATAACTAAAGTCGGCTCCTCCTGCTTTCCCTGGGCACAAACACCGACAGTTGGTGCCCAGAAGTGCTGTCTGCACAGTCAACAGTCGCTCCTCTGTTACTGGGGTTCAGTAACGTCAGCTGTTCCCCTGCTGTGTGTGCAGCAATAACTAAAGTCTGCTCCTCCTGCTTTCCCTGGGCTCCAACACCGCTAGTTGGTGCCCAGAAGTGCTGGCTGCACAGAGAAAAACACTCACTCATGTGTCAGTGGGGTTCAGTAACGCCAGCTGCTCCCCCGCTGTGTATCCGGCAATGTGTCCAGCGACCGCCACGCTGGCACACCAACAGACATTAAACTGCCTCCCGTGCAGGCCTCGGCCTACACTCTGCTCCTCCTGGATTCCCTGGGCACAAACACCGCCAATTGGTGCCTGGAAGTGCTGGCTGCACAGAGAAAAACACTCGCTCATGTGTCAGTTGGGTTCAGTAACGCCAGCTGCTCCCCTGCTGTGTATCTGGCAACATGTCCGGCGACCGCCATGCTGACACAACATCAAATATTAAACTGCCTCGAGTGCAGGCTTTGGCCTACACTCTGCTCCTCCTGCTGTCCCTGGGCTCCAACACCGCCAGTTGCTGCTCAGAAGTGTCTTTGGCACTTGTACCTTCTGCTCTCCATCCTGGTTTTTAGTACCGTCAGCTGGTTCCGGGCAGAGCATTTGGCTTAGGTGTCTCCTTCTGGGTATCCGAGTTCCACCAACGTCAGGTGGTCCTTGGTAGTGCTTTCTAGCTTGGGTACCTCCTGCTTAGTAATCGGGTTCCAGTAACGTCAGCTGGTCCTTGGTTGTTCCATTGGCTCTTGTACCTTCGGCTAGCCATCCGGGTTCCAGTACCGTCAGCTGGTTCTCGTCAGGGTCTTTTGCTCTTGTACCTTCTGCTCCCCATCCTGGTTCCAGTACCGTCAGCTGGTTCCGGACAGAGCCTTTGGCTTAGGTGCCTCCTTCTGGGTATCTGAGTTCCACCAACGTCAGGTGGTCCTTGGTAGTGCTTTCTGGCACGGGTACCTCCTGCTTAGTAACTGGGTTCCATTAACGTCAGCTGGTCCTCGGTTGTTCCATTGGCTCTTGTACCTTTGGCTAGCCATCCGGGTTCAAGTACCGTCAGCTGGTTCTCGTCAGGGTCTTTTGCTCTTGTGCCTTCTGCTCCCCATCCTGGTTCCAGTACCATCAGTTGGTTCCGGGCAGAGCCTTTGGCTTAGGTGCCTCCTTCTGGATATCCGAGTTCCACCAACGTCAGGTGGTCCTTGGTAGTGCTTTCTGGCACGGGTATCTCCTGCTTAGTAACCGGGTTCCAGTAACGTCAGCTGGTCCTCGGTTGTTCCATTGGCTCTTGTACCTTCGGCTAGCCATCCAGGTTCCAGCACCGTCAGCTGGTTCTCGCCAGGGTCTTTTGCTCTTGTACCTTCTGCTCCCCATCCTGATTCCAGTACCGTCAGCTGGTTCCGGGCAGAGCCTTTGGTTTAGGTGCCTCCTTCTGGGTATCTGAGTTCCACCAACGTCAGGTGGTCCTTGGTAGTGCTTTCTGGCACCGGTACCTCCTGCTTAGTAACCGGGTTCCAGTAACGTCAGCTGGTCCTCGGTTGTTCCATTAGCTCTTGTACCTTCAGCTAGCCATCCGGGTTCAAGTACCGTCAGCTGGTTCTCGTCAGGGTCTTTTGCTCTTGTACCTTCTGCTCCCCATCCTGGTTCCAGTACCATCAGTTGGTTCCGGGCAGAGCCTTTGGCTTAGGTGCCTGTTATGATAAGGTAATTCAGTACCACAATGGACATAGAGGTCAGAGCACATACAGTGACCTGACAATAACCCAAAAACATAGAACGAGCTCTGAGACGTGGGAACTCTGCTGACCGCAATCCCTAATCCTCACCAACCACACTAGAGGCAGCCGTGGATTGCGCCTAACGCTCCCTATGCAACTCGGCACAGCCTGAGAAACTAGCTAGCCTGAAGATAGAAAATAAGCCTACCCTGCCTCAGAGAAACACCCCAAAGGAAAAGGCAGCCCCAACACACAATGACCGTGAGTTAAGATGAAAAGACAAACGTAGAGATGAAATAGATTTAGCAAAGTGAGGCCCGACTTTCTGAACAGAGCGAGGATAGGAAAGTTAACTTTGCGGTCAACACAAAACCCTACAAAAACCACGCAAAGGGGGCAAAAAGACCCTCCGTACCGAACTAACGGCACGGAGGTACACCCTCTGCGTCCCAGAGCTTCCAGCAAGCAGAAAAAAAACAAATAGACAAGCTGGACAGAAAAAGACAGCAAACAAAATAGCAAAGCGGAACTTAGCTATGCAGAGCAGCAGGCCACAGGAACGATCCAGGAGGAAACAGGTCCAATACTAGAACATTGACTGGAGGCCAGGATAAAAGCACTAGGTGGAGTTAAATAGAGCAGCACCTAACGACTTCACCACATCACCTGAGGAAGGAAACTCAGAAGCCGCAGTACCACATTCCTCCACCAACGGAAGCTCACAGAGAGAATCAGCCGAAGTACCACTTGTGACCACAGGAGGGAGCTCTGCAACAGAATTCACAACAGGTGCCTCCTTCTGGGTATCCGAGTTCCACCAACGTCAGGTGGTCCTTGGTAGTGCTTTCTGGCACGGGTACCTCCTGTTTAGTAACCGGGTTCCAGTAACGTCAGCTGGTCCTCGGTTGTTCCATTGGCTCTTGTACCTTCGGCTAGCCATCCAGGTTCCAGCACCGTCAGCTGGTTCTCGCCAGGGTCTTTTGCTCTTGTACCTTCTGCTCCCCATCCTGATTCTAGTACCATCAGCTGATTCGGGGCAGAGCCTTTGGTTTAGGTGCCTCCTGCTGGGTATCCGAGTTCCACCAACGTCAGGTGGTCCTTGGTAGTGCTTTCTGGCATGGGTACCTCCTGCTTAGTAACCGGGTTTCAGTAACGTCAGCTGGTCCTCGGTTGTTCCATTGGCTCTTGTACCTTCGGCTAGCCATCCTGGTTCCAGTACCATCAGCTGGTTCTCGTCAGGGTCTTTTGCTCTTGTACCTTCTGCTCCCCATCCTGGTTCCAGTACCGTCAGCTGGTTCCTTGCAGAGCCTTTGGCTTAGGTGCCTACTTCTGGGTATCCGAGTTCCACCAACGTCAGGTGGTCCTTGGTAGTGCTTTCTGGCACGGGTACCTCCTGCTTAGTAACCGGGTTCCAGTACCGTCAGCTGGTTCTTGTCAGGATCTTTTGCTCTTGTACCTTCTGCTCTCCATCCTGGTTCCAGTACCGTCAGCTGGTTCCGGGCAGAGCCTTTGGCTTAGGTGCCTCCTTCTGGGAATCCGAGTTCCACCAACGTCAACGTCACCATCTATGAAGAAGATGAAGAAGTTGATTATGAAGAAGAATAATAGTTGAATAAAAAGAATATGAAGAATGTAAAAAAATAATAATACGAAGAAGGTGAAGAAGAAGAAGAAGATGAATAAGGTGAAGGAGAAGTTGATGGAAAAGATGCTGCTGCTGAGGATGATGAAGAACAAAGTGTGGGAGAAGTTAAAAAGAAGGTAAACAGCATGGAAGTAGTGAAACATAACTATCTGACAAAATATAAAAAATCTTAACATAGTCAATATCTTTGTAACTCCGAACGTCTTAAAAAAAAAAAAAAAAATTCCTGCTATTCCATTTGATTGGGCTAAACCCCTATGCCTTTAATGTCTCCTCCACCTCCCCCAATACATCCCACATTAGGGCAGTCCCAGACGTCCAGATAATTCCGGTACCGGAAAAATCGGTACCGGAATTATCCGTGTCCGTGTGCCCGTGCGTTTCTGTGGCACATCAGTGTGGCACACGTGCGGCACACGTGTGCCGCCCATGTGCCCACTGGGTACCACACGCACCGTGCAGGAGACAGCGCTAAAATTTAGCGCTGTCCCCAGCATCTGGTGCTGAATCCGTGATTCATATCCTCTCTGCAGCAGCGTTTGCTGTAAAGAAGATATGATAAATCTAAGAATAAGGCTGGTTTCACACGTCAGTGGCTCCGGTACGTGAGGTGACAGTTTCCTTACGTACCGGAGCCACTGACACACGTAGACACATTCAAATCAATGCATCTGTGCAGATGTCATTGATTTTTTGCGGACCATGTCTCCGTGTGCCAAACACGGAGACATGTCAGTGTTCGTGGGAGCGCACGGATTACACGGACCCATTAAAGTCAATGGGTCCGTGTAAAACACATACCGCATTCGGACGTTGTCCGTGTACAGTCCGTGTGCCATGCAGGAGACAGCGCTACAGTAAGCGCTTTCCCCCTATAGGTATTGGCCGGCACTGCTTCCTGTCCTGGCCGCACCTTCTCCTGTATGATCGGTCACGTGGGGCCGCCGATTACAGTCATGAATATGCGGCTCCACCTCCCATAGGGGTGGAGCCGTATAATCATCACTGTAAATGAGCGGCCTCACGTGACCGCTCATACAGTAGAAGGTGCGGCCAGGACAGGAAGCAGCGCCGGCCAGCGAGGGAGCCGGGTGAGTATTTTAAGAACAGCGGGCAGGTGCACAGTGGGTGGGAGGGGGGTGGGGACATGGACCTTTTTTTTAAACACCAGAAACACAAAAAAAAAAGATTTATCATATCTTCTTTACAGTAAATGCTGCTGCAGAGAAGATATGAATAGCGGATTCAGCACCAGTGGGGGGGACAGCGCTTACTGTAGCGCTGTCTCCTACACGGCACACGGACTGCACACAGACAACGTCCGTGTGCGGTACGGGTTTTACACGGACCCATTGACTTTAATGGGTCTGTGTAATCCGTGCGCTCCCACAAACACTGACATGTCTCCGTGTTTGGCACACGGAGACACGGTCAGGAAAAAAAATCAATGACATCTGCACAGATGCATTGATTTGAATGAGTCTACGTGTGTCAGTGGCTCCGGTACAGTACCGGAGCCACTGACGTGTGAAACCGGCCTTATTCTTAGTTGTTTTCCTTCATGTAGAATTAACCTACAAGGAAAGAAAGGGTTTATTTTAATTCCGATATTTTTGTCCCATTGACTTGCATTGGTATCGGGTATCGGTATCGGCGATATCCGATATTTTTTGGATATTGGCCGATCCAATCCAATACCGATACTTCTGGATATCGGAAGGTATCGCTCAACACTGGCTACAAGTTCTCCTGAAATGATAGGTCCTCTTTAACCCCTTCATGACCAGAGGTATTTTTGTTTTTGCATTTTCGTTTTTTGCTTCCCTTCTTCTTAGAGCCATAGCTTTTTATTTTTCTGTCAACATGGCCATCTGAGGGCTTACTTTTTTTGCGGGATAAGTTGTACTTTTGAACACCAGCATTGGTTTTAACATATTGTGTACTGGAAATTGGTAAAAAAAAAGTGTGGTGAAATTGCAAAAAAGTGCAATTCCACATTTTTTTTCCATTTATTTTTTACCATATTCACTAAATGCTAAAACTGACCTGCCACTATGATTCCCCAGCACATTACAAGTTCATAGACACCAAACATGTCTAGGTTCTTTTTTATTTAAGTCGTGAAGAAAAATTCAAACTTTGGTAAAAAAAAAAATGGTGCCATATTCCGAGACCTGTAGCATCTCCATTTTTTATGATTTATGGCTGGGTGAGGTCTTATTTTTTGCATGCTAAGCTGTCGTATTTATTTATATCATTTTTTTGTGTAGATGCAATCTTTTGATCGCCCATTATTGCATTTTATTGCAATGTAGCTGTGAACAAAAAAACATAATTCCGGCGTTTTGAATTTTCTTCTTGTTACGCTGCTTACCGATCTGGCTAATTCTTTTTTTATATTAAAAGAACCGGACATTCTGGATGTGGCAATACCAAATATGTGTATGTTTGATTTTTTTTTTTATAGTTTTATTTTGAATTGGGCGAAAGAAGGTGATTTGAACTTTTATATTTTTTTATATTTTTAAAAATAATTATTTTAATTTTGCATTCTTCAATAGTCTCCATGGAAGACTAGAAGCTGCAATTGTCTGATCAGCTCTTCTACATACAGATGATGATCAGATTGCTTGTGTGTAGCAGAAATGCTCACTTGCTATAGCAATCCGGCTATGACAACCACAAAGGTCTGTTCCACCGAAGCCCTCATTTCCCTGTCATAAAACTCGCGATTCCACCCACGGCTGTTAGCGGCACATGTCAGCTGTTCAAAACAACTGATATGTTCTGGGAAAAATGTGGGCTCAGTGCCAGAGCCCACATTAAAGGGAGAGATTCTGACGTGGCCTTACTATTACGCCCAACGTCGGAAAGGGGTGAAAGTACAACTTTCACCATTAGGGATGGGCAGCCCTCTGGATTTTCAGGTTCGGTCTAACTGTAGTCCAAATACCAAAGGCATGGCTATGATGGCTCCAGAAGTGCCTACAGCCAAAAAGCTTGTTGACTAGCTGCGCTGCAGCCTATCTACAAGCTTTATTCGACACCAAACCCGAACAGTAAAGCGAATTTCTGGAAAAAAGTCCATGTTCGCAGTTTGGCACAAGACACCAGCTGTCCGGAACAAACCCCAAAGTTTACAATTCAGATTCGCTCATCCCTTGTCACCATGTCAAAAGTGGACAGTTTGCGCTCTTATATTAACCTGGTTCTCTCCTGAGGATGCCTTCTTGATTTTTTTTTTAATCTGCCATATAGTTCCAAAGATATGGGCCTCTTTATTCAGTGTTGCTTTTTATGGTTTTTATCAAGGGGGTGAAGCTTACAGTGTAATAATGCAGAGCAGCCTAAAGACGAGCCCCCAAGAAATACTGTGAACAATGCCCCATTAAAGACAATAAAAATTGGCACGAAAGAAAAAGGCCATATTTGTGGAACTGTATGATAGATTTATCCCTTCAAGACTGGGCAATTTTTAGTTTTTGAACTTTTATTTTTTGCTCCCCTTATTTTCAGAACCATAACTTTTAGATTTTTCCCGTCGACTTAGCAATATGAGGGCTTGTTTTCTGCAGGACAAATTGTACTTTTGAATGACACCACCCATTTATCGTGTGGCATAATAGGAACAATACAAGCCCAAAACATCACTGCTTTAAGAGGAGATCTGCATGGAGGAATGGGCCAACATACCAACAACAGTATGTGCTAACCTTGAGAAGACTTACAGAAAATGTTTGACCTCTGTCATTGCCAACAAAGGATATATAACAAAATATTGAGAATGGCGTAGCTAGGGTTTTAATTCGAGGGTGGGGGTGAAACTTCTGAGTGGGCCCCTAACAAGGTAACCTTCATTACAACTCGGTGACACGCCCTAATAGTGGGGGAAGACCTCAGCAGATGACTGCACTATTATTAAAGATAATCTCTATATAAAGACCAATACTGATATTACTGCCTTATAGTCAGTGGTAAATACCAGCCCCATAGAACATATAAGAGATCACAGCACAGCTACAGATAGTGACTTACCGCTGACGTCCTTTCTGATGGAATCGTTCACTTTTCCTGTCTTTTCCATCTGGCCCAGACCGACATGACAACTTCTTTCAGCCACGACTCGGCTGCAGAGAAAACAACAAAGACACTTCTCATTAGTGATGAGCGAGCATTAAAATGCTTGGGTGCTTGTTGCTCGGGTTGAGCAAATTGGAATACTCTGGTACTCGACCCGAGCAACGAGTCCAATGTAAGTCTATGGGAGACCCGAGTATTTTTACCTCGATCCCCCGGGGGTCCTTTTAAGGTCTAAAAACGTCTGAAAATGATGGAAACACTGCTCAAATGACACATTAACCTCATGGGGATCGCCCCTGGAAGCATTCCTGACTCTTAGTTCACAGTTTTGACAATTTTTTCCGAGATTCATGCCATTTTTCCCGATGCCACAAAAAACACACTAAAATGAAACAAAAATGGATTTTGCTGGGTAATATGTTAAGGTACATCCTTTGCAGGTTAATGACTTGCCTGTAAGGCCAAATAATTAACTCCAGACCAAAAATTTCCTCCCCCACTTGGGCTTAGTTCAAACACAGCGTTTTTGAAGCATTTTTCAACTTTAACATTGCTTTCAACCACTACAAATGCATTCACTGGGAAATGTCATTGTAACATTCAACACCCCTATCTGGCCATGTGGTGTGTGACACATAAGCAGACACATCTTGCTTCATTTATGAAGGAGGGGCTCTTTAAGTCACAGAGCCTATTTTTACCGGTGCATCAGGTGGCATTAATCTTCTTAAAGGGCCATTATTAAACAGTGGGTCTCCTAAACTGTTGTAGCTTAGGCTGTCAGTGGATGGGCTGCCAAGAATTACAACGCACCACAATACACCCTTTCATAAGATATCAAGGAATGCAAGGCCTGCCCTGCTACCAATTCATATGCACCCCAATAAGCCTTTGAACCCACATACTGGATGGGCCCTTGCAAATCCACTTCACAATATTCATTTTATGCTCCATACTCCTTTGTTTTACACATTGGCAGGAAGGCGAGCCCTGCTGAATAGTCATATGCACCCCATTACGCCTTGGAACCCACATACTGGATGGACCCATGAAAATCCACTTCACAATATGCATTTTGTACTCCCGTACTCCTTTGTTTTACACATTGACAGCAAGGTCGGCCCTGCTGCATAGTCAGTCATATTAATCCCAAGATCCGACATTTAATTGGCAATAGCACTTCAAATATACATAATTACCAAAACTTACCTAAAAAGGTATTGACACAAGGAGTAGTGAATAAAACAATTTTTTTTATTAACATAATGTTAAAAACAACTTATTTAGTATAAAACAGACAGAGAGATGGAAAGGAAATTATAGGACCTCCAAGGAAAAATCAGGATGTGACACAACCACATCCTTCTACTGTATTCCCTTTCAGCCTCTTGACCCAGGTAATTATTGATTATACCTTTGCTGCTCTATTACATCTTGTTTCATTCCATATCCTTTACTTTCCATGCATCGCACATCATTCCATACGTGCCTGCCACCTGGTGACTGTTTCTTGTAATTACAACCCAGGACCCTTCCATGTCATAATACAGACTGTGATTTGTTCTACTTCTGTTTTGAGCGGTTTTCAGCAATCGTAATGTAATGTGAATATAATACCTGTGGTTACTACTTAGGCTTCTTTTGGTTTCTGTTCTCTTTGGGATAGGGGACTAAGAGGTGAAATTCTGAGACGCTGTGACGTCCATCACCTTCTTTAAATATACCCTTTAATCTCCTTCAGGGAACATTCTCCACAAGCAGACATATTAACAAAAAAGTGCTATCCTCTTGTGTCACACCGGAGGTCCTACAATTTCCTTTCCATCTCCCTGTCTGTTTTATACTAGCAGCCCTGCTGCATAGTCAGTCATATGCACCCCATTACGCCTTGGAACCCACATACTGGATGGGCCCATGAAAATCCACTTGTATTTTTTAATGGTATGATGGTTCCCTCTTTGCAGAATTATTTACCGGAGAATTTGGCAATTTTATTTGACATGTTTTTAACACTAAGGTTCAGATACGGCTTTAAAGAAGGCTAATACTTGCAATACAAGGCAATTTTATTGAAAAGTACAAAATTCAAGGAATAGTATGATTGAATAGTGTGAGTGTGTATACTTTTCTATATGTTAACATACAAAGGTTAATAAGTATATACAGTACAGACCAAAAGTTTGGACACACCTTCTCATTGAAAGATTTTTCTGTATTTTCATGACTATAAAAATTGTAAATTCCCACTAAAGTCATCAAAACTATGAATTAACACATGTGGAATTATATGTCTTATATTCTAGCTTCTTCAAAGTAACCACCTTTTGCTTTGATGACTGCTTTGCACACTCTTGGCATTCTCTTGATGAGCTTCAAGAGGTAGTCACCGGAAATGGTTTTCACTTCACAGGTATGCCCTGCCAGGTTTAATAAGTGGAATTTCTTGCCTTATAAATGGGGTTAGGACTATCAGTTGTGTTGTGCAGAAGTCTGGTAGAAACACAGCTGATATTCCTACTGAATAGACTGTTAGAATTTGTATTAGGCCGGTTTCACACGTCAGTGGCTACGGTACGTGAGGTGACAGTTTCCTCACGTACCAGAGACACTGACTCACGTAGACACATTAAAATCAATGTGTCTCTGCTAGTGTTGAGCATTCCGATACCGCAAGTATCGGGTATCGGCCGATACTTGCGGTATCGGAATTCCGATACCGAGATCCGATATTTTTGTGATATCGGGTATCGGTATCGGAAGTGTAAAATAAAGAATTAAAATAAAAAATATTGTTATATTCACCTCTCCGGCGGCCCCTGGACATCAGCGGGAGGATCCGGCGTCCGGCACGGCTTCTTTCTTCAAAATGCGCGCCTTCAGGACCTGTGGAATGACGTCCCGGCTTCTGATTGGTCGCGTGCCGCCCATGTGACCGCCACGCGACCAATCAGAAGCCGCGACGTCATTCCTCAGCTAAAGTCCTAGAATGAGCGCCTTCTAGGACCTGAGGAATGACGTCGCGGCTTCTGATTGGTCGCGTGGCGGTCACATGGGCGGCACGCGACCAATCAGAAGCCGGGACGTCATTCCACAGGTCCTGAAGGCGCGCATTTTGAAGAAAGAAGCCGTGCCGGACGCCGGATCCTCCCGCTGATGTCCAGGGGCCGCCGGAGAGGTGAATATAACAATATTTTTTATTTTAATTCTTTATTTTACACTTTAATATGGATCCCAGGGCCTGAAGGAGAGTTTCCTCTCCTTCAGACCCTGGGATCCATGAGGATACATTCCGATACTTGATGTCCCATTGACTTGTATTGGTATCGGATATCGGTATCGGCGATATCCGATATTTTTCGGGTATCGGCCGATACTATCCGATACCGATACTTTCAAGTATCGGACGGTATCGCTCAACACTAGTCTCTGCACATGTCAGCGTGTTTTCACGGACCGTGTGTCCGTTTGAAAAACACGGAGACATGTCAGTGTTCGTGGGAGCGTACGTATTACACGGACCCATTAAAGTCAATGGGTCCGTGTAAAACACGTACCGCACACAGATGCTGTCCGTGTACAGTCCGTGTGCCATGCAGGAGACAGCGCTACAGTAAGTGCTGTCCCCCCAGCGTGGTGCTGAAGCCGCCATTCATTTCTTCTCTCCAGCAGCATTCGCTGGAGAGAAGATATGAAAAGTCTTTTTTTTTTGTCTTTTTTGGTGTTTAAAAAAAGATCCCTGTCCCCAACCCCCTACCCCCCCCCCCCCCTACCTCCCCCGCTGTGAATAAAATACTTACCCGGCTCCCTCACTGCTTCCTCTCCTCGCCGCAGCTTCTCCTCTACAGCCCATGTAGTATATTGCCCAGCCACATAGTATATTGCCCAGTGACGTAATATATTGCCCAGTGACGTAGTATATTGCCCAGTCACGTAGTATATTGCCCAGCCACGTAGTATACTGCACAGCCCTCGTAGTATATTGCCCAGCCACATAGTATATTGCCCAGTTACGTAGTATATTGCCTAGTGACGTAGTATACAGCACAGAGCCGCGTAGTATATTGCACAGCCCACGTAGTATATTGCCCAGTCACGTAGTATATTGCACAGTCACATAGTGTATTGCACAGCGACGTAGTATATTGCCCAGCCACGTAGTATATTGCCCAGCCACGTAGTATATTTCCCAGCCACGTAGTATATTGCCCAGTGACGCAGTATATTGCCCAGTGACGTAGTATATTGCCCAGCCACGTAGTATATTGCACAGCCCACGTAGTATATTGCCCAGCCACATAGTATATTGCCCAGTTATGTAGTACTAGATTGTGGCCCGATTCTAACGCATCGGGTATTCTAGAATATGCATGTCCCTGTAATATATGGACAATGATGATTCCAGAATTTGCGGCAGACTGTGCCCGTCGCTGATTGGTCGAGGCAACCTTTATGAGATCATCGTCGCCATGGCAACCATTATGACATCATCGTCGCTGTGCCTGTTGCTGATTGGTCGAGGCCTGGCGGCCTCGACCAATCAGACGCGGGATGTCTACGTCCTTTATGACATCATCGTTGCTGTGCCCGTTGCTGATTGGTCGAGGCCTGGCGGCCTCGACCAATCAGAGACGCGGGATTTCTACGTCGATGCTGTGCCGGTCTCTGATTGGTCGAGGCCTGGCGGCCTCGACCAATCAGAGAGCAGGGATTTCCAGGACAGACAGACAGACAGACGGAAAAACCCTTAGACAATTATATATATAGATATTGCCCAGTTACATAGTATATTGCCCAGTGACGTAGCATACAGCACAGAGCCACGTAGTATATTGCACAGCCCATGTAGTATATTGCCCAGTCACGTACTATATTGCACAGTGACGTACTATATTGCCCAGTTACGTAGTATATTGCCCAGCCACGTAGTATATTGCCCAGTGACGTAGTATACAGCATAGAGCATATTGCCCAGCCACGTAGTATATTGCTCAGTTACGTAGTATATTGCCCAGTCACGTAGTATATTGCCCAGTCACGTAGCATATTGCTCAGCCACGTAGTATATTGCCCAGTCACGTAGTATATTGCCCAGTCACGTAGCATATTGCTCAGCCACGTAGTATATTGCCCAGTCACGTAGTATATTGCCCAGTGACGTAGTATATTGCCCAGCCACATAGTATATTGCCCACCGACGTAGTGTACAGCACAGAGCATATTGCCCAGTCTCGTAGTATATTGCCCAGTCACGTAGTATATTGGCCAGTCACGTAGTATATTGCCCAGTCACGTAGTATATTGGCCAGTCACGTAGTATATTGGCCAGTCACGTAGTTTATTGCCCAGCTATGTAGTATATTGCCCATCCACGTATGTCACAGGTTAAAAAAAAAAAACACATATACTCACCTTCTGAGGGCCAGTTGTATTTCGATCACATGACTGTGACGTCATGGCAGGTCCTTGTTGTGCAGGACCTGTGATGACGTCGCGGTCACTTGACCATGACGTCATGGCAGGTCGTTCTCGCGCAGGGCCTGTGATGACGTCGCGGTCACATGACCGTGACGTTGTGGCAAGTCCTTCTCACACAGGTCCTTCTCCCATACCACCGGAACCTGCCAGTTGCATGGAGCGGTCACCGGACCATAGCCAGGAGCGGGAAAGGCGGCGGAAGGTGAGTATATAATAATTTTTTATTTTTTTAATTATTTTTAACATTAGATGTTTTTTCTATTGACGCTGCATAGGCAACATCAATAGTAAAAACTTGGTCACACAGGGTTAATAGCGGCGGTAACAAAGTGAGTTACCCGCGGCATAACGCGGTCCGTTACCGCTGGCATTAACCCTGTGTGAGCGGTGACTGCGGGGAGTATGGATCAGGCGCCGGGCGCTGACTGCAGGGGAGGGACTAATCGGAGTGTGGCCGTCGCTGATTGGTCGCGGCAGCCATGACAGGCAGCTGGCGAGACCAATCAGCGACTTGGATTCCATGACAGACAGAGGCCGCAACCAATGAATATCCGTGACAGACAGAAGGACAGACAGACAGACAGAAAGACGGAAGTGACCCTTAGACAATTATATAGTAGATGTGAGGTGGGGATAGGTGTGGGTGGGGTACATAGCAATCTGCATTGTTTATGGTTCCTTATGTATTGTTGTGATATTTTACCTTTTCTATGAAAAAATAAAATGATATGACTATTTTTATTAGATATAATTAGTTTGCTCCTCTTGTCCCCCTATTATCGCACTATATGGGTATACAGCAGGGTGTGTACATATATATACTGTACATTATATGGGTATACAGCAGGGTGTGTATATATTACATAGGTATGTAACATGCTGCACAGGAGCTGGTGGATGGAACGCCACACAGCACAGGATGATGTCACGTGACTGTGATGTCACAATAGACTCCAGAGACCGGAACTCAGAGATAACGTGACGTGACATCACAGGAAGTCAGAACACAGAGACCAAATGACCAGGACAGCAGCTCAGGTAACAGAGGGATGAGAGTAAGCAAGGTAAGTCCACAGGAGATTCTCTGAGACAGATGGTTCCCATGACAGGAGCTTGTGAAGTATTGGACAACTAGTGATGGGCAGTGTGGATTTCTGGCAGTCTATGTCAGCCGCAGACAGCAACTATTTTAATCCTATATATTTTAAATATATATATTTATAGTGATATACAGCAGAGTGTGTATATATTACACAGAAGTAAAGCATGGGGCGTAGATATATATACACACATTATAGGGGTATACAGCAGGGTGTGTATATATTACACATGTATACAGCAGGAGGTGTACATATATATACATTATAGGGATATACAGCAGGATGTATATAAATTACTCAGGTATATAGCAGGGGGTGTACATATATATACTGTATATACATTATAGTGGTATACAGCAGGGTGTTTATATATTACTCAGGTATATGGCAGGGGGTGTACATAAATATACTGTACATTATAGAGGTATACAGCAGGGTCTGTATATATTACTCAGGTATATAGCAGGGGGTGTACATATATATACTGCACATTATAGGGGTATACAGCAGGGTGTGTACTGTATATATTAGTCAGGTATAGAGCAGGGGGTGTACATATATATACTGCACATTATAGTGGTATACAGCAGGGTCTGTATATATTACTCAGGTATATAGCAGGGGGTGTACATATATATACTGCACATTATAGGGGTATACAGCAGGGTCTGTATATATTACTCAGGTATATAGCAGGAGTGTTCATATATATATATATATATATATATATATATATATATATACATTATAGGGGTATACAGCAGGATGTGAATATTTTACTCCGGTATATAGCAGGGGGTGTACATACAGTACAGACCAAAAGTTTGGACACACCTTCTCATTTAAAGATTTTTCTGTATTTTCATGACTATGAAAATTGTAAATTCACACTGAAGGCATCAAAACTATGACTTAACACAAGTGGAATTATATACTTAACAAAAAAGTGTGAAACAACTGAAATTATGTCTTATATTCTAGGTTCTTCAAAGTAGCCACCTTTTGCTTTGATGACTGCTTTGCACAATCTTGGCATTCTCTTGATGAGCTTCAAGAGGTAGTCTCCGGATATGGTCTTCCAACAATCTTGAAGGAGTTCCCAGAGATGATTAGCACTTGTTGGCCCTTGTGCCTTCACTCTGCAGTCCAGTTCACCCCAAACCATCTCGATTGGGTTCAGGTCTGGCGTAGCACCCCATCACTCTCCTTCTTGGTCAGATAGCCCTTACACAGCCTGGAGGTGTGTTTGGGGTCATTGTCCTGATGGTCCAACTGAAGTCCTAAATGATGGTCCAACTAAATGCAAACCGAATGGAATAGCATGCCGCTGCAAGATGCTGTGGTAGCCATGCTGGTTCAGTATGCCTTAAATTTTTAATAAATCCCCAACAGTGTCACCAGCAAGGCACCCCCACACCATCACACCTCCTCCTCCATGCTTTACGGTGGGAACCAGGCATGTAGAGTCCATCTGTTCACCTTTTCTTTTCTTGATGGTTTTTGCAACTGCACTTGAGGACACTTTCAAAGTTTTCCCAATTTTTCGGACTGACTGACCTTAATTTCTTAACGTAATGATGGCCACTTGTTTTTCTTTACTTAGATGCTTTCTTCTTGCCATAATACAAATTCTAACAGTCTATTCAGTAGGACTATCAGCTGTGTATCCACCAGACTTCTGCATAACACAACTGATGGTCCCAACCCCATTTATAATGCAAGAAATCACACTTATTAAACCTGACAGGGCACACATGTGAAGTGAAAACCATTTCCAGTGACTACCTCTTGAAGCTCATCAAGAGAATGCCAAGAGTGTGCAAAGCAGTCATCAAAGCAAAAGATGGCTACTTTGAAGAACCTAGAATATAAGACATATTTTCAGTTGTTTCACACTTTTTTGTTAAGTATATAATTCCACATGTGTTAATTCATAGTTTTGATGCCTTCAATGTGAATATACAATTTTCATAGTCATGAAAATACAGAAAAATCTTTAAATGCGAAGGTGTGTCCAAACTTTGGGTCTGTACTGTACATATACTGTACATTATATGGGTATACAGCAGGGTGTGTATATATTACTCAGGAATAAAGCAGGTGTGTACATATATACTGTACATTATAATGGTATACAGCAGGGTGTGTATATATTACCCAGGTATATAGCAGGGGTGTACACATATATACTGTACATTATATGGGTATACAGCAGGGTGTGTATATATTACTCAGGCATATAGCAGGGGTGTACATATATATACTGTACATTATAGTGGTATACAGCAGGGTGTGTATATATTACTCAGGCATATAGCAGGGGTGTACATATATATACCGTACATTATATAGGTAAACAGCAGGGTGTATATATTACTCAGGCATATAGCAGGGGTGTATATATATATATATACTGTACATTATAGTGGTATACAGCAGGGTGTGTATATATTACTCAGGTATATAACAGGTAGTGTACATATATATACCGTACATTATATAGGTATACAGCAGGGTGTGTATATATTACTCAGGTATATAGCTGGGGTGTACATATATATACTGCACATTACATGGTGTGAGGCTGTGGCCTCTGATACAGCTAGGGGGCGCTGTTTGTTCTCCCCAGAATGTGCATGCAGACGGATGAAGTCCATAGGTGTGCATGAGAGTCACGGATCTCTGGTCTGGGTTTTCCAGGTGGCTGAAGGCCACAGGTTTGTGTGTGTTTAAAAACCCTGCAGTAAGGGGTATGGTGTGTCAGGTGTCTGGCCAGGTCAGGCCAGGGTTGCGAGGTGCACATCAGTGTCAGGCCGGCTTCACACTTGCGAGTTTTACGGACGTAAGAGCGCAGAAACTACGTCCGTAAAACTCGCAAAACATACGGCACAATTATTCTCTATGCCCCTGCTCCTATCTGCCGTATTAAACTGATCAGTATTATACGGCTTTCTACGGCCGTAGAAAATCGCAGCATGCTGCGTTTGTCACCGTATTGCGCAAATAAAACGTCAATGAAAGTCTATGGAAGCCTGAAAAATACGGAATACACACGGACCAGCAGTGTGACTTGCGAGAAATACGCAGCGGCGTTAGCGAGAAAAGCCGGTAATTCAGTGCAGTGTACAGTAAAATCACACTGACAGCTTACAGTAGAATAAGTAGAATAAATGTGTACACATAGAATAGGTATATATATATATATATATATATATATATATATGTCAGTGAGACACATATATGTATATATATTAATATTTCTTCCAGCGCTAGACAGCTTTAAAGCCGGTAATTCAATTACCGGCTTTTGCTTTCTCCTTCTTAAACCCGACATGATATGTGTTGTGAATTCTGTGGCTGAATTCACTCCTGTGGTCACAAGTGGTACTGCAGCTTCTGAGCTTCCTCCCTCAGGTGTTCTGGTGAGCTCGTTAACTGCTTCATTACTTAACTCCGCCTGATGCTGCTATCCTTGCTCCTTGTCAATGTTTCAGTGTTGGATCTGAGCTTCTCCTGATTGTTCCTGTGACCTGCTGCTCTGTATAGCTAAGTGCTTTTTGCTTTTTTGTTGCTTTTTTTCTGTCCAGCTTGTCTTTTGTTTTGCTGGAAGCTCTGAGACGCAAAGGGTGTACCGCCGTGCCGTTAGTTCGGCACGGTGGTTTTTTTTGCCCCTTTGCGTGGTTTTGCTTTAGGGTTTTTTGTAGACTGCAAAGTTCGCTTTACTGTCCTCGCTCTGTCCTAGAATATCAGGCCCCACTTTGCTGAATCTATTTCATCCCTACGTTTTGTCTTTTCATCTTACTCACAGTCATTATATGTGGGGGGCTGCCTTTTCCTTTGGGGAATTTCTCTGGGGCAAGTCAGGCCTATTTTTCTATCTTCAGGCTAGCTAGTTTCTTAGGCTGTGCCGAGTTGCCTAGGTAGTTGTTAGGCGCAATCCACAGCCGCTTTTAGTTGTGTTTAGGATAGGATCAGGTGTGCAGTCTACAGAGTTTCCACGTCTCAGAGCTCGTTCTTGTATTTTTGGGTATTTGTCAGATCACTGTGTGCGCTCTGATCGCTAAGCACACTGTGTTTCTGGATTGCCTTCATAACACCTGTCATTAGCAAACATAACAGTACAAGGAGCCAAAACTAATGATTCTCAATAGAGGGAAAGAAAAAGTTCTGACATCATTTTTTTTTTTTTTTTTTCTGCTCTGTGTTCACTTTTTCTTTTTCCCCTAGACATTTGGGTGATTCTGGACACAGGTGTGGACATGGATATTCAGGGTCTGTGCTCTTCAATGGATAATCTCGTTATAAATGTACAAAAAATTCAAGATACTATTGATCAGAAATCTATGTTACAACCAAGAATTCCTATTCCTGATTTGTTTTTTGGAGATAGAACTAAGTTTCTAAGTTTCAAAAATAATTGTAAGCTATTTCTGGCCTTGAAACCTCATTCTTCTGGTAATCCTATTCAACAGGTTTTGATTATTATTTCTTTTTTGCGCGGCGACCCTCAAGACTGGGCATTTTCTCTTGTGCCAGGAGACCCTGCATTGAGTAGTGTCGATGCGTTTTTCCTGGCGCTCGGATTGCTGTACGATGAGCCTAATTCAGTGGATCAGGCTGAGAAAAATTTGCTGGCTTTGTGCCAGGGTCAGGATGATATAGAAGTATATTGTCAGAAATTTAGGAAATGGTCAGTACTCACTCAGTGGAATGAATCTGCGCTGGCAGCTTTGTTCAGAAAGGGTCTCTCTGAGGCTCTTAAGGATGTCATGGTGGGATTTCCTATGCCTGCTGGTTTGAATGAGTCTTTGTCTTTGGCCATTCAGATCGGTCGACGCTTGCGCGAGCGTAAATCTGTGCACCATTTGGCGGTACTGCCTGAGGTTAAACCTGAGCCTATGCAGTGCGATAGGACTATGACTAGAGTTGAACGGCAGGAATACAGACGTCTGAATGGTCTGTGTTTCTACTGTGATGATTCCACTCATGCTATTTCTGATTGTCCTAAGCGCACTAAGCGGTCCGCTAGGTCTGCCGTCATTGGTACTGTACAGTCCAAATTCCTTCTGTCCATTACCTTGATATGCTCTTTGTCGTCGTTTTCTGTCATGGCGTTTGTGGATTCGGGCGCTGCCCTGAATCTGATGGATTTGGATTATGCTAAACGTTGTGGGTTTTTCTTGGAGCCTTTGCGGTGTCCTATTCCATTGAGAGGAATTGATGCTACACCTTTGGCCAAGAATAAACCTCAATACTGGGCCCAGCTGACCATGTGCATGGCTCCTGCACATCAGGAAGTTATTCGCTTTCTGGTGTTGCATAATCTGCATGATGTGGTCGTGTTGGGGTTGCCATGGCTACAAACCCATAATCCAGTATTGGATTGGAATTCCATGTCGGTATCCAGCTGGGGTTGTCAGGGGGTACATGGTGATGTTCCATTTTTGTCGATTTCGTCATCCACCCCTTCTGAGGTCCCAGAGTTCTTGTCTGATTATCAAGATGTATTTGAAGAGCCCAAGTCCGATGCTCTACCTCCGAATAGGGATTGTGATTGTGCTATCAATTTGATTCCTGGTAGTAAATTCCCTAAAGGTCGATTATTTAATTTATCCGTGCCCGAACACGCCGCTATGCGCAGTTATGTGAAGGAATCCCTGGAGAAGGGACATATTCGCCCATCGTCATCACCACTGGGAGCAGGGTTCTTCTTTGTAGCCAAGAAGGATGGTTCGCTGAGACCGTGTATTGATTACCGCCTTCTTAATAAGATCACTGTTAAATTTCAGTATCCCTTGCCATTGTTATCTGACTTGTTTGCTCGGATTAAGGGGGCTAGTTGGTTCACTAAGATAGATCTTCGTGGTGCGTATAATCTGGTGAAAATCAGGCAAGGAGATGAATGGAAAACTGCATTCAATACGCCCGAGGGTCATTTTCAGTATCTAGTGATGCAGTTCGGACTTGCCAATGCTCCATCTGTGTTTCAGTCTTTTATGCATGACATCTTCCGTGAGTATCTGGATAAATTCCTGATTGTTTACTTGGATGACATGTTGATCTTCTCAGATGATTGGGAGTCTCATGTGAAGCAGGTCAGAATGGTTTTTCAGGTCCTGCATGCTAACTCTTTGTTTGTGAAGGGATCAAAGTGTCTCTTCGGTGTGCAGAAAGTTTCATTTTTGGGGTTCATCTTTACCCCTTCTACTATCGAGATGGATCCAGTTAAGGTCCAAGCCATCCAGGATTGGATTCAGCCGACATCTCTGAAAAGTCTGCAAAAGTTCCTGGGCTTTGCTAATTTTTATCGTCGCTTCATCTGTAATTTTTCTAGCATTGCCAAACCATTGACCAATTTGACCAAGAAGGGTGCTGATTTGGTTAATTGGTCTTCTGCTGCTGTGGAAGCTTTTCAGGAGTTGAAGTGTCGTTTTTGTTCTGCCCCTGTGTTGTGTCAGCCAGATGTTTCTCTTCCGTTCCAGGTCGAGGTTGATGCTTCTGAGATTGGAGCAGGGGCGGTTTTGTCACAGAGAGGTTCTGATTGCTCAGTGATGAAACCATGTGCTTTCTTTTCCAGGAAGTTTTCGCCCGCTGAGCGTAATTATGATGTGGGCAATCGAGAGTTGCTGGCCATGAAGTGGGCATTCGAGGAGTGGCGTCATTGGCTTGAAGGAGCTAAGCATCGCGTGGTGGTATTGACTGCTCATAAGAACTTGACTTATCTCGAGTCTGCCAAGCGCTTGAATCCTAGACAGGCCCGTTGGTCGTTATTTTTTGCCCGCTTCGACTTTGTGATTTCGTACCTTCCGGGCTCTAAAAATGTGAAGGCGGATGCTCTGTCTAGGAGTTTTGTGCCCGACTCTCCGGGGTTATCTGAGCCAGCGGGTATCCTCAAGGAAGGAGTCATTGTGTCTGCCATCTCCCCTGATTTGCGGCGGGTGCTGCAAAAATTTCAGGCGAATAAACCTGATCATTGTCCAGCAGAGAAACTGTTCGTCCCTGATAGGTGGACTAATAAACTTATCTCTGAACTTCATTGTTCGGTGTTGGCTGGTCATCCTGGAATCTTTGGTACCAGAGAGTTAGTGGCTAGATCCTTCTGGTGGCCATCTCTGTCACGGGATGTACGTACTTTCGTGCAGTCCTGTGGGATTTGTGCTAGGGCTAAGCCCTGCTGTTCTCGTGCCAGTGGGTTGCTTTTGCCCTTGCCGGTCCCAAAGAGGCCTTGGACACATATTTCGATGGATTTCATTTCTGACCTTCCCGTTTCTCAAAAGATGTCAGTCATTTGGGTGGTCTGTGATCGCTTTTCTAAAATGGTCCATCTGGTGCCCTTGGCTAAATTGCCTTCCTCCTCTGATTTGGTACCTTTGTTCTTTCAGCATGTGGTTCGGTTGCATGGCATTCCTGAGAATATTGTTTCTGACAGAGGTTCCCAGTTTGTTTCAAGGTTTTGGCGAGCCTTTTGTGGTAGGATGGGCATTGACCTATCCTTTTCCTCGGCTTTCCATCCTCAGACTAATGGCCAGACCGAACGAACCAATCAGACCTTGGAAACATATCTGAGATGTTTTGTTTCTGCAGACCAGGATGATTGGGTGTCCTTTTTGCCGTTGGCTGAGTTCGCCCTTAATAATCGGGCCAGCTCGGCTACCTTGGTTTCTCCATTTTTTTTGCAATTCTGGGTTCCATCCTCGTTTCTCTTCAGGACAGGTTGAGTCTTCGGACTGTCCTGGTGTGGATTCTGTGGTGGATAGGTTGCAGCAGATCTGGACTCAGGTAGTGGACAATTTGATCTTGTCCCAGGAGAAAGCTCAACTTTTCGCTAATCGCAGACGCCGTGTGGGTCCCCGACTTCGTGTTGGGGATCTGGTTTGGTTATCTTCTCGTCATATTCCTATGAAGGTTTCCTCTCCTAAATTTAAACCTCGTTTTATTGGTCCGTATAGGATTTCTGAGGTTCTCAATCCTGTGTCTTTTCGTTTGACCCTCCCAGACTCCTTTTCCATACATAATGTATTCCATAGGTCGTTGTTGCGGAGATACGTGGCACCTATGGTTCCAACTGTTGAGCCTCCTGCCCCGGTTTTGGTGGAGGGGGAATTGGAGTATATTGTGGAGAAGATTTTGGATTCTCGTGTTTCTAGACGGAAACTCCAGTATCTGGTTAAATGGAAGGGTTATGCTCAGGAAGATAATTCCTGGGTTTTTGCCTCTGATGTTCATGCTTCCGATCTTGTTCGTGCCTTTCATGCGGCTCATCCTGGTCGGCCTGGGGGCTCTGGTGAGGGTTCGGTGACCCCTCCTCAAGGGGGGGTACTGTTGTGAATTCTGTGGCTGAATTCACTCCTGTGGTCACAAGTGGTACTGCAGCTTCTGAGCTTCCTCCCTCAGGTGTTCTGGTGAGCTCGTTAACTGCTTCATTACTTAACTCCGCCTGATGCTGCTATCCTTGCTCCTTGACAATGTTTCAGTGTTGGATCTGAGCTTCTCCTGATTGTTCCTGTGACCTGCTGCTCTGTATAGCTAAGTGCTTTTTGCTTTTTTTGTTGCTTTTTTTCTGTCCAGCTTGTCTTTTGTTTTGCTGGTAGCTCTGAGACGCAAAGGGTGTACCGCCGTGCCGTTAGTTCGGCACGGTGGGTTTTTTTTGCCCCCTTTGCGTGGTTTTGCTTTAGGGTTTTTTGTAGACTGCAAAGTTCGCTTTACTGTCCTCGCTCTGTCCTAGAATATCGGGCCCCACTTTGCTGAATCTATTTCATCCCTACGTTTTGTCTTTTCATCTTACTCACAGTCATTATATGTGGGGGGCTGCCTTTTCCTTTGGGGAATTTCTCTGGGGCAAGTCAGGCCTATTTTTCTATCTTCAGGCTAGCTAGTTTCTTAGGCTGTGCCGAGTTGCCTAGGTAGTTGTTAGGCGCAATCCACAGCCGCTTTTAGTTGTGTTTAGGATAGGATCAGGTGTGCAGTCTACAGAGTTTCCACGTCTCAGAGCTCGTTCTTGTATTTTTGGGTATTTGTCAGATCACTGTGTGCGCTCTGATCGCTAAGCACACTGTGTTTCTGGATTGCCTTCATAACACCTGTCATTAGCAAACATAACAGATATGAGACCTGGTTTACATACAGTAAACCATCTCATATCACCATTTTTTTTGCATTTTCCACACTACTAATGTTAGTAGTGTGTATATGCAAAATTTGGCCGTTCTAGCTAGTAAATTAAGGGGTTAAATGGCGGAAAAAATTGGCGTGGGCTCCCGCACAATTTTCTCCGCCAGAGTAGTAAAGCCAGTGACTGAGGGCAGATATTAATAGCCTGGAGAGGGTCCACGGTTATTGCCCCCCCCCCTGGCTAAAAACATCTGCCCCCAGCCACCCCAGAAAAGGCACATCCGGAAGATGCGCCGCCTATTCTGGCACTTGGCCACTCTCTTCCCATTCCCGTGTAGCGGTGGGATATTGGGTAATGAAGGGTTAATGCCACCTTGCTATTGTAAGGTGACATTAAGCCAGATTAATAATGGAGAGGCGTCAATTATGACACCTATCCATTATTAATCCAATACTAGTAAAGGGTTAAAAAAATTCACAAACACATTATTAAAAATTATTTTAATGAAATAAAAACATAGGTTGTTGTAATATTTTATTGAACGCCCATTCCAATCACTGAAGACCCTCGTTCTGTAACAAAAAAACATAATAAACCAACAATATCCTTACCTTCCGCAGATCTGTAAAGTCCAACGATGTAAATCCATCTGAAGGGGTTAAAATATTTTGCAGCCACGAGCTTTGCTAATGCAACATTGCTCATGTCTGCAAAACCCCGGAGAATGTAGGTAAAGTAGGTCATTGACCTATATTTACCTGCATTTGCGGTGAGGCGACCTCTGCTGGCTGTTCCTAGATCGTGGGAACTTTCCTAGAAAGCTCCCAGGCTCGAGTTCATATGAGGACAACCAGCAGAGGGCGCCTCTTATGATCTCGATTTACATCATTGGACTTTACAGATCTGCGGAAGGTAAGGATATTGTTCGTTTATTATGTTTTTTTTGTTACAGAACGAGGGTCTTCAGTGATTGGATTGGGCGTTCAATAAAATATTACAACAACCTTTGTTTTTATTTCATTAAAATAATTTTTAATAATGTGTTTGTGTATTTTTTTAACCCTTTACTAGTATTGGATTAATAATTAACCCTTCATTACCCCATATCCCACCGCTACACGGGAATGGGAAGAGAGTGGCCAAGTGCCAGAATAGGCGCATCTTCCAGATGTGCCTTTTCTGGGGTGGCTGGGGGCAGATGTTTTTAGCCAGGGGGGGGCCCAATAACCATGGACCCTCTCCAGGCTATTAATATCTGCCCTCAGTCACTGGCTTTACTACTCTGGCGGAGAAAATTGTGCGGGAGCCCACGCCAATTTTTTCCGCCATTTAACCCGTTAATTTACTAGCTAGAACGGCCAAATTTTGCATAGACACACTACTAACATTAGTAGTGTGGAATATGCAAAAAAAATGGTGATATGAGATGGTTTACTGTATGTAAACCAGGTCTCATATCATGTCGGGTTTTAGGAAGGAGAAAGCAAAAGCTGGTAATTGAATTACCGGCTTTCTGCTATATCGCGCTGGATGAAATATTAACATATATATATATATGTGTCTCACTGACATATATATATATATATATATATATATATATATATATATATATATATATAGACAGTATATATGTTTGTTTGTTTTTTACACATGGATCCCTTGTATAGCCGTATGTCGGTTTTGCAAGCCTGCGATAAAAACACGCAGTACGGATGACATACGGATTACATACGGAGGATGCCATGCGCAAAAAACGCTGAAACACCCTGCCTACGGAGGAGCTACTGACCACTATTTTCGGGACTTTTCAGTGTATTACGGCCGTAATATATGGACCGTATTTTCATACGCTGAGTGTGAAGCCGGCCTCAGTCTGGTGTGTGCTGGTCTGCAGAGTGCATGGAGGCCAGCAGAGCCAGCACCCAGGGCAGCTGAATAGCCTGGCACCCGCAGCATACACAGAGATGCAAGTCGTCCATGGTACTGGTCTCGGATGTGGACAGTCCTGTGCCCAGAGGAGTCGGATGTGGACAGTCCTGTGCCCGGAGGTGGATGTCCTGTGCCCGTAGGAGTTGGATGTGGACAGTCCTGTGCCTGGAGGTGGATGTCCTTTGCCCGAATGAGTCGGATGTGGACAGTCCTGTGCCCGGAGGTGGATGTCCTGTGCCCGAATGAGTCGGATGTGGACAGTCCTGTGTCCGGAGGTGGATGTCCTGTACCCGAAAGAGGACTAGCATGTGCAACGATTGCAAACAGGTGGATATGGTGCCCAGCTGCTATCCGGAGGATATCCTGAACTGTGTACGACTGTGTGAGTAAAGAGTCTGTAAAGAGACTGTGATACAGCGATGCAGGACACCCACGAGAACTAGTCAGAGGAGGGCTGGCATGTGTAGTGTCTGCAACATATGAGGCTGTGTGTATGGAGACGTATAGAAACTGTGAGATGGCGTGCGGTCGCCCAGGGAAACTGGACAAGGGAAGTCTGGCCTGTTTAGGGACCACAAATCTAAAGTCATGTGATATGTATTGCTTTGAACTGGTGTAAACTGGTCACTGATAATATCCACTGAAGTTATATGCATTTATGTGAATTGGACTTTAATGCTGTGAAGAAACACATTAAAAGAGACTTTTGTGTTTGAATTTGTGGGTCACTGCTTCTTCACTGCGTACGATGCTACTGTAGCTTTACAATGGGTATACAGCAGGGTGTGTATATGTTAAAACAAAATCCAGCTCACCATACCGACATTCCCAAGAGCTCGGAGCACGGAGCCGCTGTGTCAGGGCGTAGACGAACAGGAAAGAGAAGGAGATCCAGCTCAACGAAATAGTGAAAAATCCATAGTTTATTTCACTTAAAATATAGTGAAAGGACAAAACATCAGCATACAAAAAAATATTTTAAAACCAAGGTCAACGCGTTTCCGGTGACTAAGCACCCTTAATCATGTGTATATGTTACATAGGTATATAGTAGGGGTGTACATACTGCACAGGAGCTGGTGGATGGAACCCCACACACAACACGGTATGATGTCACGTGACTGTGATGTCACAATAGACTCCAGAGACCGGAACTCAGAGATAAGGTGACGTGACATCACAGGAAGTCAGAACACAGAGACCAAATGGCCAGGACAGCAGCTCAGGTAACAGAGGGATGAGAGTAAGCAAGGTAAGTCCACAGGAGATTCTCTAGGACAGATGGTTCCCATGACAGGAGCTTGTGAAGTATTGGACAACTAGTGATGGGCAGTGTGGATTTCTGGCAGTCAGTTTCATCAGCCGCTGACAACAGCCATTTTAATTCCTATGAGACTGCAAGCGGCTTTTACTGGGTCGACGACACTCATCGCTCATATATATATTTATAGGGGTATACAGAAGGGTGTGTATATATTAAACATGTATACAGCAGGAGGTGTAAATATATATACATTATAGGGGTATACAGCAGGGTGTATATATATTACTCAGGTATATAGCAGGGGGTGTACATATATATAGATATATACACATTATAGAGGTATATATTAGGGTGTGTATATATTACTCAGGAATATAGCAGGTGGTGTAAATAAATGGCTTCCAATAATAGAGATAAAAAAGGAAAACAGCACAAAAATTAAAGAAAAATGGGCTTTAATGCCTGAACGGCGTGGCAACGTTTCGGATATGGTATCCTAACAGAGGGATGAGAGTAAGCAAGGTAAGTCCACAGGAGATTCTCTGGGGCAGTTGGTTCTCATGACAGGGACATGTGAAGTATTGGACACCTAGTGATGGGCAGTCCGGCCATTTTTTGGAGAGATCGATCATTTGGATTCCAAATGGATCCCAATTTATTACAGTATATGCTAATCTGTGTATAGAAATTATGGTAAAATCAACAGAATCAAAAGTTGATGAAACCCTTCCACCTACAGTCAGCCATTAGCAGAATTATTCAGGATGGATTTCTACATTCAGTTTCATCAGTCACGAACAACAGCTATTTTTGTCCCCATGAGATTGCGAGCAGCTCTCACTGGCTCGCCAGCACCCATCACTATGGCCAACCAACCTCTTTAAGCTTCAGAAAAATGTGACTAAGGCTCCTTTCACACTAGCGTCCGAATCTCCCCGTCGCAATGCGTCGGGGAGAGATTCCGACGCTAGCGTTTGCTGCATTGCACAATGGGTGCAACGGATGCATTTTTCCGGCGCATCTGCTGCCCCATTGTAAGGTGCGGGGAGGTGGGGGCGGAGTTCCCATGCGCGGTCGGAAAAAGCGGTCCGTCAGGAGAAAAAAACGTTATATGTAGCGGTTTTTTCTCCCGACGGTCCGCAAAAGCTCGACGGATGCGACGTGTGGCAATCCGTCGCAAATGCGTCGTCAATGCAAGTCTATGGGGAAAAAACGCATCCTGCAAGCACTTTTGCAGGATCCGTTTTTTCTGCAAAACGACGCATTGTGACGAATTGCAGAAAACGCTAGTGTGAAAGTAGCCTATATTGACTTTAATATGGATGGATGTGTCCTGGTAATATAGTAGTGTGTCCGATACCAGACTCACAGGAGTCGCTCAGGTCTGTGCACTCAGTATAAAGAATTCCTCCATTACTGGTGATCCCTGTGCAGGATCCAGGTTACAAAGTGTGAACACAAAGACATCACTGATATTCTGCTCCAGATGCCAAAAAGGTCTTCTCAGAAGCTGAAGTTTTCTCTGCAAGATTAAAGGGGTTTTCCACCAACAAAGTACATTTTAATTAAAAGATCTTGCAATAGTAATAAGTTCCACAATTGGATTTGTTAATAAAATGTTCCTGTGCTGAGATAATCTTATAAATGTGCCCCTGCTGAGTACTGTGTAATGGCCGTGTCTTAAGGTACTGTCACACTAGACGATATCGCTAGCGATCCGTGACGTTGGAGCGTCCTCGCTAGCGATATCGTCCAGTGTGACAGGCAGCAGCGATCAGGCCCCTGCTGGGAGATCGCTGGTCGGGGAAGAAAGTCCAGAACTTTATTTCGTCGCTGGACTCCCCGCAGACATCGCTGAATCGGCGTGTGTGACACCGATTCAGCGATGTCTTCACTGGTAACCAGGGTAAACATCGGGTAACTAAGCGCAGGGCCGCGCTTAGTAACCCGCTGTTTACCCTGGTTACCAGCGTAAAAAAACAAACAGTACATACTTACATTCAGCTGTCTGTCCCTTGCCGTCTGGTTCCTGCCTTGACTGCTGGCCATAAAGTGAAAGCAGAGCACAGCCACAGCGGTGAGTCACCGCTGTGTGACTCACCGCTGTGCTGTGCTTTCACTTTCACTTTGCGGCCAGCAGTCAGTGCAGGAACCAGACGGCAAGAGACAGACAGCTGAATGTAAGTATGTACTGTTTGTTTTTTTACGCTGGTAACCAGGGTAAACAGCGGGTTACTAAGCGCGGCCCTGCGCTTAGTTACCCGATGTTTACCCTGGTTACCGGGGACCTCGGGATCGTTGGTCGCTGGAGAGCTGTCTGTGTGACAGCTCTCCAGCGACCAAACAGCGACGCTGCAGCGATCCGGATCGTTGTCGGTATCGCTGCAGCGTCGCTAAGTGTGACGGTACCTTTACCGTGCAGGAACCATACCACATCATACCACAGCTCCTGGGCAGGGGAGGAAGCAAAAAAGTAAAAAGGCATTACAGCACGGGATCACAGCTGATTCTTTCTGTGGGGCAAAATATTTTACTGCCTATTTTTAACCCCTTAGTGACAGAGCCAATTTGGTACTTAATGACCGAGCCAATTTTTGCAATTCTGACCACTGTCACTTTATGAGGTTATAACTCTGGAACGCTTCAACGGATCCCGCTGATTCTGAGAATGTTTTTTCGTGACATATTGTACTTCATGTTAGTGGTAACATTTCTTCGATATTACTTGCGATTATTTATGAAAAAAACGGAAATATGGCGAAAATTTTTAAAATTTTGCAATTTTCAAACTTTGTATTTTTATGCCCTTAAATCAGAGAGATATGTCACAAAAATAGTTAATAAATAACATTTCCCACATGTCTACTTTACATCAGCACAATTTTGGAAACAAATTTTTTTTTTGTTAGGGAGTTATAAGGGTTAAAAGTTGACCAGCAATTTCTCATTTTTACAACACCATTTTTTTTTAGGGACCACATCACATTTGAAGTCATTTTGAGGGGTCTATATGATAGAAAATAACGAAGTGTGACACCATTCTAAAAACTACACCCCTCAAGGTTCTCAAAACCACATTCAAGAAGTTTATTAACCCTTTACGTGCTTCACAGGAACTGAAACAATGTGGAAGGAAAAAATGAACATTTAACTTTTTTTTGCAAACATCTTAATTCAGAACCATTTTTTTTATTTTCACATGTGTAAAAACAGAAATGTAACCATAAATTTTGTTATGCAATTTCTCCTGAATACGCCAATACCCCATATGTGGGGGTAAACCACTTTTTGGACGCACCGCAGAACTTAGAATTGAAGGAGCGCCATTTGACTTTTTCAATGCAGAATTGGCTGGAATTGAGATCGGACGCCATGTCACGTTTAGAGAGCCCCTGATGTACCTAAACATTGAAACCCCCCACAAGTGACACCATTTTGGAAACTAGACCCCTTAAGGAACTTATCTAGATGTGTGGTGAGCACTTTGAACCCCCAAGTGCTTCACAGAAGTTTATAACGTAGAGCCGTGAAAATAAAAAATTGCTTTTGTTTACACAAAAATGATCTTTTCGCCCACAAATTCTTATTTTCACAAGGGTAACAGGAGAAATTAGACCACAAAAGTTGTTGTGCGATTTCTCCTGAATATGTCGATACCCCATATGTGAGGGTAAACCACTGTTGGGGCGCACCGCAGAGCTTGGAAGAGAAGGAGTGCCGTTTTACTTTTTCAACGTAGAATTGGCTGGAATTAAGATCGGACGCCATGTCGCGTTTGGAGAGCCCCTGATGTGCCTAAACAGTAGAAATCCCCCACAAGTGACCCCATTTTGGAAACTAGACCCCCCATGGAACTTATCTAGATGTGTGGTGAGAACTTTGAATGCCCAAGTGCTTCACAGAAGTTTATAATGCAGAGTCGTGAAAATAAAAAATATTTTTTTTTTCCACAAAAAAGATTTTTTAGCCCCCAAGTTTTTATTTTCACAAGGGTAACAAGAAAAATTGGACCCCAAAAGTTGTTGTCCAATTTGTCCTGAGTATGCTGGTACCCCATATGTGGGGGTAAACCACTGTTTAGGCGCACGGCAGAGCTCGGAAGGAAGGAGCGTCATTTTGGAATGCAGACTTTGATAGAATGGTCTGCGAGCATTATGTTGCGTTTGCAGAGCCCCTGATGAACCTAAACATTGAAACCCCCCACAAGTGACACCATTTTGGAAACTAGACCCCTTAAGGAACTTATCTAGATGTGTGGTGAGCACTTTGAATGCCCAAGTTCTTCACAGAAGTTTGGAATGCAGAGTCGTGAAAATAAATTTATTTTTTTTTTTTCACAAAAAAGATATTGTAGCCCCCAAGTTTTTATTTTCACAAAGGTAACAGGAGAAATTGGACTGCAATAGTTGTTGTCCAATATATCCCGAGTACGCTGATGCACCATATGTGGGGGTAAACCACTGTTTGGGCGTATAGCAGAGCTCGGAAGGGAAGAAGCGCCGTTTTGGAATGCAGACTTTGATAGAATGGTCTGTGGGCATTATGTTGCATTTGCAGAGCCCCTGATGTACCTAAACAGTAGTAACCCCCCACAAGTGACCCCGTTTTGGAAACTAGACCCCCCAAGGAACTTATATAGATGTGTGGTGAGAACTTTGAATGCCCAAGTGCTTCACAGAAGTTTATAATGCAGAGTCATAAAAAAAAAATTAAAAAAAAAAAATTCCACAAAAAAGATTTTGTAGCCCCCAAGTTTTCATTTGCACAAGGGTAACACGAGAAATTGGACCCCAGAAGTTGTTGTCCAATTTATCCCGAGTACGCTGATGCCCCATATGTGGGGGTAACCCACTGTTTGGGCGCACGGCAGAGCTCAGAAGGGAGGGAGCACCATTTGACTTTTTGAGCGCAAAATTGGCTGTCGTGTTTGGAGACCCCCTGATGTACCTAAACAGTGGAAACCCCCCAATTCTAGCTCCAACCCAACTCCAACACACCCCTAACCCTAATCCCAACCTGATCCATAATCCTAATCACTAACCCTAACGATAATCACAACCCTTACCCCAAAACAACCCTAATGTCAACCCTAACCATAACCCTAATCAAAACCCAAAATCCAACACACCCCTAACCCTAACCTCAAACCTAACCCTAATCCCAATATACCCCTAATCACAACCCTAACCTTAACCCTAATCCCAAACCTAACCCTAATCCCAAGCGTAACCCTAATGCCAACCCTAACCCTAATACCAACCCTAATCCAAACCCTAACCCTAATCCCAACTCTAACCCTATCTTTAGCCCCAACCCTAGCCCTAACTTTAGCCCCAACCCTAAGGCTACTTTCACACTTGCGTCGTTTGGCATCCATCGCAATCCGTAGTTTTGGACAAGAAACGGATCCTGCAAATGTGCCCGCAGGATGCGTTTTTTGCCCATAGACTTGTATTGCCGACGGATCGTGACAGATGGCCACACGTCGCGTCTGTCGTGCACTGGATCAGTTGTGTTTTGGCGGACCGTCGGCACAAAAAAAGTCCAATGAAACGTTTTTTTGTACGTCGCATCCGCCATTTCTGACCGCGTATGTGTGGCCGTAACTCCGCCCCCTCCTCCCCAGGACATAGATTGGGCAGCGGATGCGTTGAAAAACTACATCCGCTGCCCACGTTGTGCACAATTTTCACAACGTGCGTCGGTATGTCGGGCCGACGCATTGCGACGGCCCCGTACCGACGTAAGTGTGAAAGAAGCCTAACCCTAAATTTAGCCCCAACCCTAATCCTAAATTTAGCCCTAGCCCTACCCCTAACCCTACCCCTAACCCTACCCCTAACCCTAGCCCTAACCCTAGCCCTAACCCTAGCCCTAACCCTACCCCTAACCCTACCCCTAACCCTAGCCCTAACCCTAGCCCTAACCCTACCTGTTGTGAATTCTGTTGTCGGGCTCCCTCCTGTGGTCATGAATGGTACTTCGGCTGGTTCTGTCCATGGACTTCCTCTGGTGGGTGTTTCTGAGTTTCCTTCCACAGGTGACGAGGTTGATTCGTTAGCTGGCTGTTCTATTTAACTCCACTTAGATCTTTGCTCCATGCCACCTGTCAATGTTCCAGTATTGGTCTAGTTCACTCCTGGATCGTTCTTTTGACCTGTCTTCCCAGCAGAAGCTAAGTTCCTGCTTGTTTTTCTTTGGTTTGCTATTTTTCTGTCCAGCTTGATATTTTTATTGTTGTCTTGCTTGCTGGAAGCTCTGGGACACAGAGGGAGCGCCTCCGCACCGTGAGTCGGTGCGGAGGGTCTTTTTGCGCCCTCTGCATGGTCTTTTTGTAGGTTTTTGTGCTGACCGCAAAGCAACCTTTCCTATCCTCAGTCTGTTCAGTAAGTCGGGCCTCACTTTGCTAAATCTATTTCATCTCTGTGTTTGTATTTTCATCTTTACTCACAGTCATTATATGTGGGGGGCTGCCTTTTCCTTTGGGGAATTTCTCTGAGGCAAGGTAGGCTTTATTTTTCTATCTTCAGGGCTAGCTAGTTCCTTAGGCTGTGCCGAGTTGCATAGGGAGCGTTAGGAGCAATCCACGGCTATTTCTAGTGTGTGTGATAGGATTAGGGATTGCGGTCAGCAGAGTTCCCACGTCCCAGAGCTCGTCCTTTATTATCAGTAACTATCAGGTCATTCCGTGTGCTCTTAACCACCAGGTCCATTATTGTCCTGACCACCAGGTCATAACACCTAACCCTAGCCCTACCCCTAACCCTACCCCTAACCCTACCCCTAACCCTACCCCTAATTTTAGCCCCAACTGCTGTTCTCCTACCGGCCAGCAGATGGAGACAGATGGCGGGCGCACTGCGCATGCGCCTGCCATTTTCTTTTCCCCGGCAGCCAGGAGGAGCAGCAGGAGGACCCAGGGACACAGGTGAGTATGCTAGGGTCCCCGAATCCCCCTATTTCTCTGTCCTCTGATGTGCGATCACATCAGAGGACAGAGAATTACACTTTACTTTTTTTTTATTTTGCGGTCGCCGGTAAACAGTTAATTACCGGCGATCGCAAACAGGGGTCGGTAAAACCGACACCGATCATGTTCTTTGGGGTCTCGGCTACCCCCGGCAGCCGAGACCCCAAAGATTCCCCCGGTGCCGGCCGGCGGACGCACTGCGCATGCGCCCTCCATTTTGAAGATGGCGGCGCCCACCGGGAGCCACGAGGAGCATCGGGGGAGATAGGTGAGTATTGGGGGGCTACCTGGGACCCCTTTTCTCTGTCCTCCGATGTGCGATCACATCGGAGGACAGAGAAATTAAAAAGAGATCGCGTTTTTTTTTTTTTTTTGCGATCGCCGGTAAACGGTTAATTACCGGCGATCGCAAATGCGGGGTGGGTAAAAAAAAACCTGAATCATGTTCTCTGGGGTCTCGGCTACCCCAACGGCAGCCGAGACCCCGGAGAAAATCCGACTCTGGGGGGCGCTATTCACTTTTTCCACAGCGCCGTTAATTAACGGCGCTGTGGTTTAAGTACCATTAGCGGCCGCCGTTAAAAGGCGTATCGGCGGTCGCTAAGGGGTTAAGCAATGTTTTACCTCAAAGAAAGAGTCAGCTGTGATCACCGGCTATAATGTCTGTATACTCTTTTACTTCCGCCCCTGCCCAGGAGATGTATCATGATCAGACTATGTCAGTACATAACAGGGGCACATTTATATGATTATAATATGATTAACATTTTTTTAAACACATCCAATTGGGGAAATTATTATTATTCAAAGCTGTATTAATTGAAATGTTGATTAAAATTAACTGTTGATGGGAAAACCCCTTTAAATAATTCCTGGAGGGGAAAACGATAAAGAAAAAAAGTCTGGAAATGCTATTCAGTATAGAACAAATGGGTTCCAGTATCTGTGTTGGTGTTTGCCCTCCACCCCAGCCTATGTGTGTTGATTTACCCAGCACCTATGTGTTGGGGAAATTATTATTATTCAAAGCTCTATTAATTGAAATGTTGATTAAAATTAACTGTTGGTGGGAAAACCCCTTTAAATGATTCCTGGAGGGGAAAATGATAAAGAAAAAAAAAAAATCGTGAAAAGCTTTTCAGTGTGGAACAAATGGGTTCCAGTATCTGTACACCAACACCAACGTTTGCCCTCCAGCCCAGCCTATGTGTGTTGATTTACCCAGCACCTATGTGTTGGATTCTGGCCTCCTACTCGTAGGGTGCCAGAGGTCAAACCCCAACTTGGAGGGTAGCGGAGCTCACACCTCAGCTTGGAGGGTATCGGAGGACATTCTCCAACTCATAGAGTACCGTAAGCCAAAACCTAACTCGGAAGATATTTGAGGCCAAACCGCAGCTCGTAGAGTACCAGAAGCCAGACCTCAAGAGTCCTCACCCCCAACTCTTATGGTATCGGAGGCCACACCCCAATTTGGAGAGTACTCAAAGGCCAAACCCCAATTTGGAGGGTACCAGATGCCACACCCCAACTCGGAGGGTAAAGGAGGCCACACCCCAACTCGGAGGGTAAAGGAGGCCACACCCCAACACGGAGGGTACTCGGAAGCCACACCCCAACTTGGAGCGTGCCCGGAGGCCACATCCCAACTCGGAGGGTATTGGAGTCACCACAACAACTCAGGGTATTCAGAGGCCACACCCCAATTTGGAGGGTACCGGAAACCCCACCCCAGCTCGGAAGGTATTGTAGGCCACACCCCAGCTTGGAGGGTATTAGAGGCCACACCCCAATTCGGAGGATAATCAGAGGCTACACCCCAATTCAGAGGGAACAGGAGGCCACACTCCAAGAGGCCATGCCCCAATTCGTAGGGTACCTTAGGCCACACCCCAACTCGAAGGGTACCAGAGGCCATACCCCAACTCAGAGGCTAACGGAGGCCACAACCCAACTCTGAGGGTTTTCTGAGGCAACACCCCAATTCGGAGAGTACAGGAGGCTACACCCCAATTTGGAGGGTACCAGAGGGCATCACCACAATTGGGAGGGTACCGGAGGCTACTCCCCACACATAGGGTACTGGAGGGCATCCCCCATTCTGGAGAGTACCGTAAACAACACCCCAACTCCGAGGGTATCGGACGCCACACCCCAGCTAGGAGGGTAGTGGAGGCTACACCCCAAGAGGCCACACCCCAATTCAGAGGGTACCAAAGGCCACACCCCAACTTGGAGGGTACGAAGGCTACATCCCAGCTCGGGGTACTGGAGGCCACACCCCAACTCGGAGGGTATCGAAGGCCAAACCCCAACTCTGAAGGTAGCGGAGGCCACACTCCAACTCAGAGAGTATCTTGAAGGTACTGGAGGCCACATCTCAACTCGGAGGGTATCGAAAGCCACACCCCAAGAGGCCATACCCAAACTCAGAGAGTACTGTAGGTCACACCCTAACTCGAAGGATACCAGAGGCCACATCCCAACTCTGAGGGTATTCGGAAGCCACACCCCAATTCGTAAGGTACAATAAGCTAAACCGCAATTTGGAGGATACCAGAGGTCACACCACAATTCAAAAGGTATCGGAGGCCACACCCCAATTCCGAGGGTACCAAAGGCCACACCCCAACTTGGAGGGTGCCGGAGGCCACACCTCAACTCCGTGGATACCGAAGGAAACACCCCACCCCAGTATTTGGAGGCCACACCTCAATTTGGATGTTACAGGTTGCTACACCCCAATTTGGAGGGTACCAGATGTCACACCCCAATTTTGAGGGTCCCGGAGGCCACACCCCAACTTGGAGAGTACCGGAATCCACACCCCAATTCAGAGGGTAGCAGAAACAACACCCCAAGTCGAAGGATATTGGAGGTCACACCCCAAGAGTCCACATTCCTACACGGAGGGTACTGGACACCACACTCCAATTCCGAGGCTAATCGGAGTCCACACCCCAATTCACAGGGTACCGGAGGCCACACCCCAACTCGGAGGGTAACATAGGCCACATCCCAACTCAGAGAGTAGCGTTGGCCACACCCCATCTTGGAGGGTACCGGAGGAAACACCCCAACTTGGATGATACGAAGGCTACATCCCAACTCAGAAGGTATCGGAGGCCACACCCCAAATCAGAGGATATCGGAGGCCACACCCAAATCAGAGGATATCGGAGGCCAAACCCCAACTCGGAGGATAGTGGAGGCCCTACCCCAACTCGTATGGTACCAGAGGCCATACCCCTACTCGGAGGGTACTGGAGGCCACACCACAGCTCGGAGTGTATTCGGAGGCCACACTCCAATTCAAAGGGTACCAGAAACCACACCCCAACTCGGAAGATATCAGAGGTCACACCCCAGCACGGAGGGTATTGGAGGCCACACCCCAGCTCAGAGGGTATTAGAGGCCAAACCCCAAAAGTCCTCACCCAACTTGGTGGGTACTTGAGACCACACCCCAATTCAGAGGTTAATCAGAGGCCACACCCCAATCTGGAGGGTAACGGAGGCCACACCCCAAGAGGCTACACCCCCAACTCGGAGAATTGCAAAGGCCACAACCCAACTTGGAGGGTACCAAAAGTCACACCCCAACTCGTAGGGTATCGGAGACCACTCCCCATCTTGGAGGGTACGGAAGCTGCAGCCCATTTCGGAGGGTATCAGAGGTCATACCCCAGCTTGGAGAGTATCGGATGCCACACCCCAAGAGGCCACACTCCAACTCGTAGGGTATTAGAGGCCACACCCCAACTCAGAGGGTATCGGAGGCCAAACTCCAGCTCAAAGGGTACCGGAGGCCACACCCCAAGAGGCCTTACCCGAACTCAGAGGGTACCGTAGGTCACACCCTAACTCGGAGGGTACTAGAGGCCATACCCCAACTTTGAGGGTATTAGGAGGCCACACCCCAATTCTGAGGGTACAGGAGGCTACACCGCAATTTGAAGGGTACCAGAGGTCACACCACAATTTGGAGGGTACCGGAGGCCACACCCCAACTCAGAGGATACCGGAGGCCACACCAAATTCAGAGAGTACCGGAATCCAAACCCCAACTCAAAGGATATCAGAGGCCACACCCCAGCTCGGAGGGTACCGGAGGCCACACTCCAAGAGTCCACACCTCAAGTCGGAGGGTACTGGAGGCCACACCCCAATTTGGAGGGTACCAGAAACCACACCCCTTCTCGGAGGGTAACGGAGGTCACAACCCAAGACGCCAAGCTCCAGCTCGAAGGGTACCAGAGGCCACACCCCAAGAGGCCATACCCAAACTCCGAGGGTACCGTAGGTCACACCCTAACTCAGAGGGTACCAGAGGCCATACCCCAACTCGGAGGGTACCGGAGGCCACACCCCAACTCTGAGGGTATTAGGAGGCCACACCCTAATTCGGATGGTACTAGAGGCCACACCCCAATTTGGAGGGTAATCGGAGGCCACACCCCAATTCAGAAGGTAGCAGAGGCCACACACCAAGAGGCCACACCCCAACTCGGAGGGTATCATTGGCCACACCCCAACTCGAAGGGTACCGGAGGCCACACCCCACCTTGTAGGGTACTGGAGGAAATACTCCAACGTGGATGGTACGGAGGCCACACCCCATCTCAGGGTACCAGAGGCCACACCCCAACTCAGAGGGTATCGGAGGCCAAACCCCAACTCGGAGGATAGCGGAGGCCCCACCCCAACTCGGATGGTACCAAAGGCCATACCACTTCTCGAAGGGTACCGGAGGCCAAATCCCAATTCAGAGGGTATCGGAGGCCAAACTCCAACTCGAAGGGTACCAGAGGCCACATCCCAACTCTGAGGGAATTTGGAGGTTACACCTCAATTCGGATGTTACAGGTTCCTACATCCCAATTTGGAGGGTACCTGAGGTCACACCCCAATTTGGAGGGTACTTGAAGCCACACCCCAATTTGGAGGGTACCAGAAACCACACCCCTTCTCGGAGGGTAACGGAGGTCACAACCCAAGAGGCCAAGCTCCAGCTCGAAGGGTACCAGAGGCCACACCCCAAGAGGCCATACCCAAACTCCGAGGGTACCGTAGGTCACACCCTAACTCAGAGGGTACCAGAGGCCATACCCCAACTCGGAGGGTACCGGAGGCCACACCCCAACTCGGAGGGTACCGGAGGCCACACCCCAACTCGGAGGGTACCGGAGGCCACACCCCAACTCTGAGGGTATTAGGAGGCCACACCCTAATTCAGAGGGTACTGGAGGCCACACCCCAATTTGGAGGGTAATCGGAGGCCACACCCCAATTCAGAAGGTAGCGGAGGCCACACACCAAGAGGCCACACCCCAACTCGGAGGGTACCATTGGCCACACCCCAACTCGAAGGGTACCGGAGGCCACACCCCACCTCGGAGGGTACTGGAGGAAATACCCCAACTTGGATGGTACCGGAGGATACACCCCAACTTGTATGGTACGGAGGCCACACCCCATCTCAGGGTACCAGAGGCCACACCCCAACTCAGAGGGTATCGGAGGCCAAACCCCAACTCGGAGGATAGCGGAGGCCTCACCCCAACTCAGATGGTACCAGAGGCCATACCACTTCTCGAAGGGTACTGGAGGCCAAATCCCAATTCAGAGGGTATCGGAGGCCAAACTCCAACTCGGAGGGTACCAGAGGCCACATCCCAACTCTGAGGGAATTTGGAGGTTACACCTCAATTCGGATGTTACAGGTTCCTACACCCCAATTTGGAGGGTACCTGAGGTCACACCGCAAATTGGAGGGTACTTGAAGCCACACCCCAATTTGTAGGGTACCAGAAACCACACCCCTTCTCGGAGGGTAACAGAGGTCACAACCTAAGAGGCCAAACTCCAGCTCGAAGTGTACCGGAGGCCACACCCCAAGAGGCCATACCCGAACTCCAAGGGTACCGTAGGTCACTGTTGTGAATTCTGTTGTCGGGCTCCCTCCTGTGGTCATGAATGGTACTTCGGCTGGTTCTGTCCATGGTCTTCCTCTGGTGGGTGTTTCTGAGTTTCCTTCCACAGGTGACGAGGTTAATTTGTTAGCTGGCTGCTCTATTTAACTCCACTTAGATCTTTGCTCCATGCCACCTGTCAATGTTCCAGTATTGGTCTAGTTCTCTCCTGGATCGTTCTTGTGACCTGTCTTCCCAGCAGAAGCTAAGTTCCTGCTTGTATTTTCTTTGGTTTGCTATTTTTCTGTCCAGCATGCTATTTTTATTGTTGTCTTGCTTGCTGGAAGCTCTGGGACGCAGAGGGAGCGCCTCCTCACCGTGAGTCGGTGGGGAGGGTCGTTTTGCGCCCTCTGCGTGGTCTTTTTGTAGGGTTTTGTGCTGACCACAAAGCAACCTTTCCTATCCTCAGTCTGTTCAGTAAGTCGGGCCTCACTTTGCTAAATCTATTTCTTCTCTGTGTTTGTATTTTCATCTTTACTCACAGTCATTATATGTGGGGTGCTGCCTTTTCCTTTGGGGAATTTCTCTGAGGCAAGGTAGGCTTTATTTTTCTATCTTCAGGGCTAGCTAGTTCCTTAGGCTGTGCCGAGTTGCATAGGGAGCGTTAGGAGCAATCCACGGCTATTTCTAGTGTGCGTGATAGGATTAGGGATTGCGGTCAGCAGAGTTCCCACGTCCCAGAGCTCGTCCTTATTTATCAGTAACTATCAGGTCATTCCGTGTGCTCTTAACCACCAGGTCCATTATTGTCCTGACCACCAGGTCATAACAGTACAGGTGGCCCAAAGTACTAATGCATCTCAATTGAGGGATAAGAGAAGTTCTGAGACGATTTTTTTTTCTTTGCAGTGTGTTTTGTCTCTCTTTTCCCCTTTACCTCTGGGTGGTTCAGGACACAGGTGTAAACATGGACATTCAAGGTCTGTCCTCTTTGATGGATAATCTCACTATAAGTGTACAAAACATTCAAGATTTTGTGGTTCAGAATCCGATGTCAGAGCCTAGGATTCCAATTCCTTATTTGTTTTTTGGTGATAGATCTAAGTTCTTGAATTTCAAAAATAATTGTAAATTGTTTCTTGCCTTGAAACCTCGCTCCTCAGGTGACCCTGTTCAACAAGTAAAGATCATTATTTCTTTGTTACGTGGTGACCCTCAAGACTGGGCATTTTCCCTTGCGCCAGGAGATCCGGCATTGCGTGATGTTGATGCGTTTTTCCTGGCGCTTGGATTGCTTTTTGACGAACCTAATTAAGTGGATCAGGCAGAGAAAATCTTGCTGGCTCTGTGTCAGGGTCAGGATGAAGCGGAGATATATTGTCAGAAGTTTAGAAAGTGGTCTGTGCTCACTCAGTGGAATGAATGTGCCTTGGCAGCAATCTTCAGAAAGGGTCTCTCTGAAGCCCTTAAGGATGTCATGGTGGGATTTCCCATGCCTGCTGGTCTGAATGAGTCTATGTCTTTGGCCATTCAGATCGATCGACGCTTGCGTGAGCGTAAAGCTGTGCACCATTTGGCGGTACTATCTGAGCATGGGCCTGAGCCTATGCAATGTGATAGGACTTTGACCAGAGCTGAACGGCAAGAACACAGACGTCGGAATGGGCTGTGTTTTTACTGTGGTGATTCCACTCATGTTATCTCCGATTGTCCTAAGCGCACTAAGCGGTTCGCTAGGTCTGCCACCATTGGTACGGTACAGTCTAAATTTCTATTGTCCGTTACTCTGATTTGCTCTTTGTCATCCTATTCTGTTATGGCATTTGTGGATTCAGGCGCTGCCCTGAATTTGATGGACTTGGAGTATGCTAGGCGCTGTGGTTTTTTCTTGGAGCCCTTGCAGTATCCTATTCCATTGAGAGGAATTGATGCTATGCCTTTGGCCAAGAATAAGCCTCAGTACTGGACCCAATTGACCATGTGCATGGCTCCTGCACATCAGGAGGATATCCGCTTTCTGGTGTTGCATAATCTGCATGAAGTGGTCGTTTTGGGGTTGCCATGGCTACAGGTTCATAATCCAGTATTGGACTGGAAATCTATGTCTGTGTCCAGGTGGGGTTGCCAGGGGGTACATGGTGATGTTCCATTTTTGTCTATTTCGTCTTCCACTCCTTCTGAAGTTCCAGAGTTTTTGTCGGATTATCGGGATGTATTTGATGAGCCCAAAGCCAGTGCCCTACCTCCTCATAGGGATTGCGATTGTGCAATTAATTTGATTCCTAGTAGTAAGTTTCCTAAGGGCCGATTGTTCAATTTATCTGTGCCAGAACACGCCACTATGCGGAGTTATATAAAGGAATCCTTGGAGAAAGGCCATATTCGCCCGTCGTCATCACCGATAGGAGCAGGGTTCTTTTTTGTGGCCAAGAAGGATGGTTCTTTGAGACCTTGTATTGATTACCGCCTTCTTAATAAAATTACAGTCAAATTTCAGTATCCTTTGCCGTTGCTGTCTGATTTGTTTGCTCGTATTAAAGGGGCTAGTTGGTTCACCAAGATAGATCTTCGAGGGGCGTATAATCTTGTGCGTATTAAACAAGGCGATGAATGGAAAACAGCATTTAATACGCCCGAGGGCCATTTTGAGTACCTGGTTATGCCATTCGGGCTTTCCAATGCTCCATCAGTATTTCAGTCCTTTATGCATAACATCTTCCGAGAGTACCTGGATAAATTCCTGATTGTGTATTTGGATGATATTTTGGTCTTTTCGGATGATTGGGAGTCTCATGTGAAGCAGGTCAGAATGGTGTTCCAGGTCCTTCGTGCGAACTCCTTGTTTGTGAAGGGGTCAAAGTGTCTCTTTGGAGTTCAGAAGGTTTCATTTTTGGGGTTCATTTTTTCCCCTTCTACTATCGAGATGGACCCTGTTAAAGTCCAGGCCATTTACGATTGGACTCAGCCGACATCTGTGAAGAGCCTGCAAAAGTTCCTGGGCTTTGCTAATTTTTATCGGCGCTTCATCGCTAATTTTTCTAGTGTTGCTAAACCGTTGACTGATTTGACCAAGAAGAGTGCTGATGTGGTCAATTGGTCTTCTGCAGCTGTAGAGGCTTTTCAGGAGTTGAAGCGTCGTTTTTCTTCTGCCACTGTGTTGTGCCAGCCAGATGTTTCGCTCCCATTTCAGGTTGAGGTTGATGCTTCTGAGATTGGAGCAGGGGCTGTTTTGTCGCAAAGAAGTTCTGATGGCTCGGTGATGAAGCCATGTGCTTTCTTTTCTAGAAAGTTTTCGCCTGCTGAGCGTAATTATGATGTTGGTAATCGAGAGTTGTTGGCCATGAAGTGGGCATTCGAGGAGTGGCGTCATTGGCTTGAAGGAGCCAAGCATTGCGTGGTGGTCTTGACAGATCACAAGAATTTGACTTATCTTGAGTCTGCCAAACGGTTGAATCCGAGACAGGCTCGATGGTCGTTATTTTTCTCCCGTTTTGATTTTGTGGTTTCGTACCTTCCGGGCTCTAAGAATGTGAAGGCTGATGCCCTGTCAAGGAGTTTTGTGCCTGACTCTCCGGGTGTTCCTGAGCCGGCAGGTATTCTCAAAGAGGGGGTAATTTTGTCTGCCATCTCCCCTGATTTGCGGCAGGTGCTGCAAAAATTTCAGGCTGATAGACCTGACCGTTGCCCAGCGGAGAAACTGTTTGTCCCTGATAGATGGACTAGTAGAGTTATCTCTGAGATTCATTGTTCAGTGTTGGCTGGGCATCCTGGAATCTTTGGTACCAGAGATTTGGTGGCTAGATCCTTTTGGTGGCCGTCTTTGTCACGGGATGTGCGTTCTTTTGTGCAGTCCTGTGGGACTTGTGCTCGGGCTAAGCCCTTCATGTGCTCGTGCCAGTGGGTTGCTTTTGCCCTTGCCGGTCCCGAAGAGGCCCTGGATGCATATTTCTATGGATTTTATTTAGGATCCCCCCGTCTCTCAAAAGATGTCGGTCATTTGGGTGGTTTGTGATCGCTTTTCTAAGATGGTCCATTTGGTACCTTTGTCTAAATTGCCTTCCTCCTCTGATTTGGTGCCATTATTTTTCCAGCATGTGGTTCGTTTACATGGTATCCCGGAGAACATCGTTTCTGACAGAGGTTCCCAGTTTGTTTCGAGGTTTTGGCGATCCTTTTGTGCTAGGATGGGCATTGATTTGTCTTTTTCCTCGGCTTTCCATCCTCAGACAAATGGCCAAACCGAACGAACTAATCAAACTTTGGAAATATATCTGAGATGCTTTGTTTCTGCTGATCAGGATGATTGGGTGTCCTTTTTGCCGTTGGCTGAGTTCGCCCTTAACAATCGGGCCAGCTCGGCTACTTTGGTTTCGCCGTTTTTCTGCAATTCTGGTTTCCATCCTCGTTTCTCTTCAGGGCAGGTTGAGTCTTCGGACTGTCCTGGTGTAGATACTGTGGTGGATAGGTTGCAGCAGATTTGGACTCATGTGGTGGACAATTTGACATTGTCCCAGGAGAAGGCTCAACGTTTCGCTAACCGCCGGCGCTGTGTGGGTCCCCGACTTCGTGTTGGGGATATGGTTTTGTTGTCGTCTCGTTATGTTCCTATGAAGGTTTCCTCTCCTAAGTTTAAGCCTTGTTTCATTGGTCCGTATAAGATTTCTGAGGTTATCAATCCTGTGTCATTTCGTTTGTCCCTTCCTGCTTCTTTTGCCATCCATAATGTGTTCCATAGGTCGTTATTGCGGAGATACGTGGCGCCTGTGGTTCCATCCGTTGATCCTCCTGCCCCGGTGTTGGTTGAGGGGGAGTTGGAGTATGTGGTGGAGAAGATTTTGGATTCTCGTATTTCGAGACGGAAACTCCAGTACCTGGTCAAGTGGAAGGGTTATGGTCAGGAAGATAATTCCTGGGTTTTTGCCTCTGATGTTCATGCTGCCGATCTGGTTCGTGCCTTTCATTTGGCTCATCCTGGTCGGTCTGGGGGCTCTGGTGAGGGTTCGGTGACCCCTCCTCAAGGGGGGGTACTGTTGTGAATTCTGTTGTCGGGCTCCCTCCTGTGGTCATGAATGGTACTTCGGCTGGTTCTGCCCATGGACGTCCTCTGGTGGGTGTTTCTGAGTTTCCTTCCACAGGTGACGAGGTTAATTCGTTAGCTGGCTGCTCTATTTAACTCCACTTAGATCTTTGCTCCATGCCACCTGTCAATGTTCCAGTATTGGTCTAGTTCTCTCCTGGATCGTTCTTGTGACCTGTCTTCCCAGCAGAAGCTAAGTTCCTGCTTGTATTTTCTTTGGTTTGCTATTTTTCTGTCCAGCTTGCTATTTTTATTGTTGTCTTGCTTGCTGGAAGCTCTGGGACGCAGAGGGAGCGCCTCCGCACCGTGAGTCGGTGCGGAGGGTCTTTTTGCGCCCTCTGCGTGGTCTTTTTGTAGGGTTTTGTGCTGACCGCAAAGCAACCTTTCCTATCCTCAGTCTGTTCAGTAAGTCGGGCCTCACTTTGCTAAATCTATTTCTTCTCTGTGTTTGTATTTTCATCTTTACTCACAGTCATTATATGTGGGGGGCTGCCTTTTCCTTTGGGGAATTTCTCTGAGGCAAGGTAGGCTTTATTTTTCTATCTTCAGGGCTAGCTAGTTCCTTAGGCTGTGCCGAGTTGCATAGGGAGCGTTAGGAGCAATCCACGGCTATTTCTAGTGTGCATGATAGGATTAGGGATTGCGGTCAGCAGAGTTCCCACGTCCCAGAGCTCGTCCTTATTTATCAGTAACTATCAGGTCATTCCGTGTGCTCTTAACCACCAGGTCCATTATTGTCCTGACCACCAGGTCATAACAGGTCACACCCTAACTCGGAGGGTGCCAGAGGCCGCACCCTAACTAGGAGGGTATTGGAGGCGACACCCCAGCTCAAACGGTACCGGTGAACACAACCCAAGAGTCCACACCCCAACTCAGAGGGTACTGGAGACCACACCCCAATTCGGAGGGTACCAAAGGCCACACCCTCAACTCAGAGGGTATCAAAGGATACACCACAAATCGGAGGGTACCCGTCAGCCGCACCCCCACTCCGAGGGTACCTTAGCTCGGAGGTTACACCCCAAGAGTCCACACCCCAACTCGGAGGGAACTAAAGGCCACACTCCAACTCAGAGGGTACTGGAGGCCACACCCCAGCTCGGAGGGTAACGTAGGCCACACCACAACTCAGAGGGTACCAGGAGGCCACACCACATCTTGGAGGGTTTTGGAGACCACACCCAGCTCGTAGGGTACCAGAGGTTACACCCCAACTTGGAGGGTAGCTGAGGCCACACCTCAGCTTGGAGGGTACCGGAGGACACTCTCCAATTCGGCTCACACCCCAATTCAGAGGATAATCGGAGGCCACACCCCAATTCAGAGGATACAGGAGGCCACACCCCAAGAGGCCATGCCCAAATTCGGAGGGTAACGTAGGCCAAACCCCAACTCGGAGGGTTATAGAGGCCATACCCCCACTCAGATGGTACCGGAGGCTACAACCCAACTCTGAGGGTTTTCTGAGGCCACACCTCAATTCGGAGGGTACAGGAGGCTACACCCCAATTTGAAGGGAACCAGAGGGCATCACCACAATTTGGAGGGTAGCAGAGGCCACGCCCCAACATGTAGGGTATTGGAGGCCACACCCCAATTTGGAAAGTACCAGAAACCACACCCCAACTCAGAGGGTATCGGAGGCCACACCCCAGATAGGAGGGTAATGGAGGCAACACCTCAAGAGGCCATACCCCAATTCTGAGGGTACCAAAGGCCACACCCCAACTTGGAGGGTATAAAGGCTACATACCAACTCGGGGGGTACTGGAGGCCACACCCCAATTCGGAGGGTATCGGAGGACAAACCCCAACTCTGAGGGTAGCGGAGGCCACACTCCAACTCAGAGACTACCTTTGAAGGTACTGGAGGTCACACTTCAAATCGGAGGGTATCGGAGGCCATACTCCAGCTCGAAGGGTACCGGAGGTCACACCCCAAGAGGCCATACCCTAACTCGGAGAGTACTGTAGGTTACACCCTAATTCGATGGGTACCATAGGCCATACCCTAACTCTGAGGGTATTCGGAGTCCACACCCCAATTCAGAGGCTACAGGAGGCTAAACCGCAATTTGGAGGCTACCAGAGGTCACACCACAATTCAGAGGGTACTGGAGGCCACACCCTAACTCGGAGAGGTACCGGAGGCCACACCGCAGCTCGGATGGTACCAGAGTAAACACCCCAACTTGTATGGTATGGAGGCTTCACACCAACTCTGAAGGTATTTGGAGGCCACACCTCAATTTGGATGTTACAGGTTGCTACACCCCAATTTGGAGGGTACCAGAGGTCACACCCCAATTTGGAGGTTACCGGAGGCCACAACCCAACTCGGAAAGTACCAGAATCCACACCCCAACTCGGAGGGTACCAGAGAAAACACCCCAACTTGGATGGTACGGAGGCTACACCCCAACTCAGGGTACCGGAGGCCACACCCCAACTCGGTAGGTATCAGAGGCCAAACCCCAACTCGGATGGTACCGAAAGCCATACCCCTATTCGGAGGGTACCTGAGGCCACACCCCAATTCGGAGGGTACCAGAAATCACAACCCATCTCGGAGAGTCCTCACTCCAACTCAGAGGGTACGGGAGGCCACACCCCAATTCGGAGGTTAATCAGAGACCACACCCCAATTCGGAGGGTACCGGAGGCCAAACCGCAGCTCGAAGGGTACCAAAAGCCACACCCCAACTTGAAGGGCACCTGCGGTCACACCCCAGCTCTCAGGGTGTTTGGAGGCCACACTTCAATTTGGATGTTACAGGTAGCTACACCCCAATTTGGAGGGTACCAGAGATCACACCCCAATTTGGAGGGTACCGGAGGCCACACCTCAACTCGGAGAGTACCGGAATCCAACTCAGAGGATACCAGAGGCCACACCTCAATTCGGAGGGTAGCGGAAACCACACCCCAACTCGAAGGGTATCGGAGGCCACACACCAAGGGTCCTTATTCCAACCCGGAGGATACTGGACACCACACCCTAATTCCGAGGGTAATCGGAGGCCACATCCCAATTCGCAGGGTACCGGAGGAAACACCCCAACTTGGATAATACGGAAGCTACATCTGCCCCCAGCCACCCCAGACAAGGCACATCTGAAAGATGCGCCTATTCTGGCACTTGGCCACTCTCTTCCCATTCCCGTGTAGCGGTGGGATATGGGGTAATGAAGGGTTAATGCCACCTTGCTATTGTAAGGTGACATTAAGCCAAATTAATAATGGAGAGGCGTCAATTATGACACCTATCCATTATTAATCCAATACTAGTAAAGGGTTAAAAAAAACACACACACACATTATTAAAAATTAATTTAATGAAAAAAACACAAAGGTTGTTGTATTAATTTATTCTACTCTCAATCCACTCACTGAAGACCCTCGATCTGTAAATCAAAAAAAAATAATAAACCAAGAATATACATACCTTCCGAGGATCTGTAAGGTCCAACGATGTAAATCCATCTGAAGGGGTTAAAATATTTTGCAGGCAGGAGTTCTGTTAATGCAGCGCTACTCCTGCCTGCAAAACCCCAGCGAATGAAGGTAAAGTAGGTCAATGACCTATATTTAGCTTAATTTGCGGTGAGGTGCCCTCTGCTGGCTGTTCCTAGATCGTGGGAACTTTCCTAGAAAGCTCCCAGGCTCGAGTTCATATGAGGACAACCAACAGAGGGCGCCCTCTTATGACACAAATGAAGCTAAATATAGGTCATTGACCTACTTTACCTTCATTCGCTGGGGTTTTGCAGGCAGGAGTAGCGCTGCATTAACAGAACTCCTACCTGCAAAATATTTTAACCCCTTCAGATGGATTTACATCGTTGGACCTTACAGATCCTCGGAAGGTATGTATATTCTTGGTTTATTATTTTTTTTTTATTTACAGATCGAGGGTCTTCAGTGAGTGGATTGAGAGTAGAATAAATTAATACAACAACCTTTGTGTTTTTTTCATTAAATTCATTTTTAATAATGTGTGTGTGTTTTTTTTAACCCTTTACTAGTATTGGATTAATAATGGATAGGTGTCATAATTGACGCCTCTCCATTATTAATTTGGCTTAATGTCACCTTACAATAGCAAGGTGGCATTAACCCTTCATTACCCCATATCCCACCGCTACACGGGAATGGGAAGAGAGTGGCCAAGTGCCAGAATAGGCGCATCTTCCAGATGTGCCTTTTCTGGGGTGGCTGGGGGCAGATGTTTTAGCCAGGGGGGGGCCAATAACCATGGACCCTCTCCAGGCTATTAATATCTGCCCTCAGTCACTGGCTTTACCACTCTGGCGGAGAAAATTGTGCGGGAGCCCACGCCAATTTGTTCCGCCATTTAACGCCTTAATTTACTAGCTAGAACGGCCAAATTTTGCATATACACACTACTGACATTAGTAGTGTGGAATATGCAAAAAAAATGGGGATATGAGATGGTTTACTGTATGTAAACCAGGTCTCATATCATGTCGGGTTTAGGAAGGAGAAAGCAAAAGCCGGTAATTGAATTACCGGCTTTCTGCTATATTGCTCTGGATGAAATATTAATATATATACATATGTGTCTCAATGACATATATATATATATATATATATATATATATATATATACCTATTCTATGTGTACACATTTATTCTACCTATTCTACTGTAAGCTGTCAGTGTGATTTTACTGTACACCGCACTGAATTGCTGGCTTTTCTCTCTAACAGCACTGCGTATTCCTCGCAAGTCACACTGCTGGTCCGTGTGTAATCCGTATTTTTGGGGCTTCCATAGACTTTCATTGACGTTTTATTTGCGCAATACGGTGACAAACGCAGCATGCTGCGATTTTCTACGGCCGTAGAAAGCCGTATAATACTGATCAGTTTAATACGGCAGATAGGAGCAGGAGCATAGAGAATAATTGTGCCGTATTTTTTGCGAGTTTTACGGACGTAGTTTCTACGCTCTTACGTCCGTAAAACTCGCAAGTGTGACGCCGGCCTTAGGGTGAGGCCTCCAGTACCTCCGAGTTGGGGTGTGGCATTCGGTACCTTTCTGGCACCCTCGGAGTTGGGGTGTAGCCTTTGAGTACCCTCCCAGTTGGGTGTGGCTTACAGTACCCTACGAGCTTGGGTGTGGCCCCCGTTACCCTTCGAGTTGGCATGTGGCCTCCTGGCACCCTTCGATTTGGGATGTGGCCTACTGGCACCCTCTGAGTTGGGGTGTGGCCTCCGGGTACCCTTCAAATTGGGGTGTGGCCTCTGGTTCCCTGCGAGTTGAGGTGTGGCCTGTTACCCTTGTAGTTGGGGTGTGGCCTCAGGCACCTTCTGAGTTGGGGTGTGGACTCCAGTAGTCCCCGAGTTGTGATGTGACGTATGGAATCCTCTGCGGTGTAGCCTCTTGAGGTGTGGCCTCGTGTATCTCCGAGCTGGGCTGCGGCCTCCAGTACCCTCAGAGTTGCGGTGTGGCCTTTTGAGGTGTGGCCTCCTGTACCCTATGAGCTGGCGTGGGGCTTCCAATGCCCTCCGAGTTGGGGTATGGCCTCCGGTACCCTATGAATTGGGTTGTTGAATCCAGTACCCTCCAAATTGGGGTGTGGCCTTTGAGTACACTCCAAAATAGTATGTGGCCTCCAGTACCCTCTAAGTTGGGGTGTGGACTCTTGAGGTGTGGCCTCCGTTAACCACCGATTTGGGGTGTATTTTCAAGTACAGGAGGCGATACCCCAATTCAGAAGGTACCAAAAGCCACACTCTAACATGGAGGGTATCAGAGGCCACATCCCAACTCAGAGGGTGACCGGAGGCCACACTCCAACTCAGAGGGTAACGGAGGCCACAGCCCGGGCCAAGACAGAGTGTACCAAGTCCAAACCGCAACTTGGTGGGTACTGGAGGCCACAGCACAATTTGGAGGGAACCCGGAGGCAACACTCAAACTCAGAGGGTGCCTGGAGGCCACACCCCAACTCGGAGGGTAACGGAGGTCATGCCCCTTCTCTGAAAGTTTCTGAAGGCCACGCCACAACTAGAAGGGTAATGAAGACAATGTTGACCCCAGCTCGTAGGGTACCGGAGGCTACACCCCAAATCGGAGGGTATCCTAGGGCCACACCCAAACTCCGAGGGTACCTTGAAGGTACTGGAGACCAAACGACAAATGGGAGGGTATCGGACGCCACACCCCAGTTTGAAGGGTACCGGAGGCCACATCCCAACTCTAAGGGTGTTCGGAAGCCACACCCCAATTCAGAGGGTACCGGAAACCATACACCATCTCGGAGGGTATCGGAGGCCACACCCCAAGAGGCAATACCCCAGCTCAGAGGGTACCAGAGGCCACACCAAACTCAGAGGGTACCAGACGCCATACCCCAACTCGGAGGTATTGGAGGCCACACCCCAACCCGAAGGGTATTCGGAGGCCTCACCACAATTCGGAGGGTACCGCTAACCACACCCCAACTTGAAGGGTAGTGGAGGCCACACCGCAGCTCAGAAGGTATTGGAGGACACACCCCAAGAGTTGTTACCCCATCTCGGATGGTAATGGAGGACACACCCCAATTTGGAGAGTAATCGGAGGCCACACCCTAATTCGGAGTACAGGAGGCCACGCCCCAAGAGGTCACACCCCTACTTGGAGGGTACCGGAGGCCACACCCCAACTTGGAGGGTACAGAGTCTACATCCAAACTCAGAGGGTACCGGAGGCCACAACCCAATTCGGAGGGTATCGGAAGCCAAGCCCAACTCAGAGGGTAGCAGAGGCCACACCATAACTCAGAGAGTACCTTGAAGGTACTGGAAGCCTCACCTCAAGTTGGAGGGTATTGTAGGCCATACCCCAGCTTGAAGGGTATCGGATGCCACATGCCCCAAGATGCCATGCCCCAACTCTGAGGGTACATTAGGCCACACTCCAAATCGGAGGGTACAAGAAGCCATACACCAACTCGAGGATATCGGAGGCCACACCCCAACTCTGAGGGTATTCGGAGTTCACACCCCAATTCAGAGGGTACGGGAGGCTACACTCCAATTTGGAGGTTACCAGAGGTCACACCACAGTTCAGAGGGTAATGGAGGCCACGCCACAACTCGTAGTGTATCAGAGGCCACACCGCAGCTCGGAGGTTACCGGAGGCCACACCCCAACTTGGAGGGTACCAAAGGCCATACCCCAACTTGGAGGGTACCGGAAGCCACACCACAACTCAGAGGGTATCATCAGAGTCCTCACTTCAACTCGGAGGGTACTGGAGGCCACACCCCAATTTGATGGGTACCGGAGGCCACAGCTCAAGAGACCACACCCCAATTCGGAGGGTACTGGAGGCAACACCCCAGCTCGGTGGGTACTAAAAGCCACACGCCAACTTGGAGGGTACCGGAGGTCACATGCCCCAAGATGCCATGCCCCAACTCTGAGGGTACATTAGGCCACACTCCAACTCGGAAGGTACAAGAAGCCATACGCCAACGCGAGGGTATCGGAGGCCACACCCCAACTCTGAGGGTATTCGGAGTTCACACCCCAATTCGGAGGGTACGGGAGGCTACACTCCAATTTGGAGGTTACCAGAGGCCACGCCACAACTCGTAGTGTATCAGAGGCCACACCCCAGCTCGGAGGTTACCGGAGGCCACACCCCAAGAGGCCACACCCCAACTTGGAGGGTACCAAAGGCCACACCCCAACTTGGAGGGTACTGGAGGCCACACCCCAACTTGGAGGGTACCGGAGGCCCAACCCCAACTTGGAGTGTACGATGGCTACACCCCAACTCGGAGGTTAGCGAAGGCCATACCCCAACTCGGAGGATTACCGGAGGCCACACCCTAACTCTGAGGATATTCAGAGGCCACACCCCAATTCGAAGGTTACAGGAGGCTACACCCCAATTTGGAAGGTAACAGAGGTCACACCACAATTCGGATGGTATTGGAGGCCACACCTCAACTAGAAGGGTACCATAGGCCAAATCCCAATTCGGAGGGTATCGGAGGCCAAACCCCAACTCAGAGGGTACCAGAGGCCACACCCCAACTCTGAGGGTATTTGGAGGCCACACCTCAATTTGGATGTAACAGGTTGCTACACCCCAACTCGGAGGGTACCATAGGCCACACCCCAATTCGGAAGGTACCCGAGGAAACACCCCAACTTAGATGTACGGAGGCTACACCCCAACTCAGAGCACCGGAGGCCACACCCCAACCCGGAAGGTATTGGAGTTCAAACCCCAACTCGGAGGATAGTGGAGGCCCCACCCCAACTCGGATGGTTCCGAAAGCCATATACCTATTCGGAGGGTACCGGAAGCCACACCACAACTCAAAGGATATTCGAAGGCCAAACCCCAATTCGGAGAGTACCAGAAACCACACCCCAACTCAGAGGGTACCATAGATCACACCCAGACTCATCAGGTACTGAAGGCAACACAACAATTCTAAGGGTACTCAAAGGCCAAACCCCAATTCAGAGTGTACTGGAGGACAAACCCCATTTCTGAGGGTACCAGGGGTCACACTCCAACTCAGAGGACATTGGAGGCAACACCCCATTTAGGAGGGTTCCAGAAACCACATCCCAGCTCAAAGGGTACAGGAGGTCACACTCCGACTTGGAAAGTACCCAAGGCCACACCCCAATCCAGAGGGTACCGAATGCCACACCCCAACATGGAGGATAGCGGAGGCCACACCCCAAATTGAAGGGTATTGAAGGCCACACCAAAACACGGAGGGTACCTTATGCTACACCCCAACTCGGAGGGTAGCAGAGACCATACCCCAAATTGGAGGGTATTGGAGGCCACACCCAAACATGGAGGGTACCCAGAGGCCATACCCCAAAATGAAGGGTGTCGCAGGCCACACACCAACTCAGAGGGTACCAGAGGCAACACCTCAATTTCGAAGGTTACAGATGGCACCCCCCCCAACTCAGAGTGTAACTTAAGCCACACCCCAACTCGTAGGGTAGCTGAGGCCACACACAAACTTGGAGGATACCTGGATGCCACAACACAACTTGGAGAGTGCAAGGAGGCCACATAATTAAAATTCAGAAAAAGCTGCTTGGGAATGACTGCACAGCTATTCCAGAAAAGAAGCCATAAGTTAGCTGAACGTGTTTTGAGCACACATGGTGCTCTTTGTCCACAGCATAAACTTGAATAGCCCAACAAGACATATAAAAGCAAATTCAACAGGTGTATAGCCATGAAAATAATTAACTCTACCCCAACAGATGCTATTGGACATCCAAAACATGTGATCATTAGAACAGGTATGAGGAAAAAAAAATCTCAGAAAAGAGATGATGTTACACTACTAATATTCTATCATTGTCTCTGTATTCCACATTTATCTTTTCAGGTGGATAATTGTACCTGACTGTGCAGTATTCGTGGTATGTTTATACATTCATGTGCAATGATTTTTTTTTTTTTTTTGCTGTTGAATTTGCTTTTATATGTCTTGTTGGGCTATTCAAGTTTATGCTGTGGACAAAGAGCACCATGTGTGCTCGAAACGCGTTCAGATAACTTATGGCTTCTTTCCTGGAATAGCTGTGCAGTCATTTCCAAGCAGCTTTTTCTGAATTTTAATTATGTGGAAATAAATTTGATGATTTTTTATTCTGGAGCTGGATTTTCTTCTTACTTATTCAATATTGGACGTTGGGCGGTGGCGTTTTCCTTGCTCGGATGTTCCTGTAGACTTTCATGCATTTGCTGATGGGGGTTAGCTGAAACCTAACCTTTTTCATTGTTCAAGGAGTCCACACCCCAAATCAGAGCATACCAAAGGCCAGACCCCAACTTGTAGGCTACCAGATTCCACACCCCAATTCGGTGGGTAACTTCTGAATTGTGTTGTTGCCTCCCGTACCCTCTGAGATGGGGTGTGGCCTCTGGTACCCTCTAAGTTGGGCTGTTGCCTCTGCTACCCGAGTTGGGGTTTGGCCTCCAGTACCCTCTGAGTTGGGGTGTGGCCTCCGGTACTCTTCAAGTTGGGGTGTGGCCTCCAGGACGTTCTGAGTTGAGGTGTGTTTGGGGTGTATTTTCCAGTACAGGAGGCGATACCCCAATTTGGAGGGTACCGAAAGCCACACTACAACATGGAGGGTATCGGAGGCCACATCCCAACTCAGAGGGTACCCGGAGGCCACACTCCAACTCGGAGGGTAACGGAGGCCACAACCCGGGCCAAGACAGAGTGTACCAAGGCCAAACCGCAACATGGAGGGTACTGGAGGCCACAGCACAACTTGGAGGGAACCCGGAGGCAACGCCCAAACTCAGAGGGTGCCTGGAGGCCACACCCCACCTCGGAAGGTAACGGAGGTCACGCCCCTTCTCTGAAAGTTTCTGAAGGTCACGCCACAACTAGAAGGGTAATGAAGACAATGTTGACCCCAGCTTGTAGGGTACCGGAAGCTACACCCAAAATCAGAGGGTATCCTAGGGCCACACCCAAACTACGAGGGGACCTTGAAGGTACTGGAGACCAAACGCTAAATGGGAGGGTATCGGAAGCCACACCACAACTTGAAGGGTACCGGAGGCCACACCCCAACTCTAAGGGTGTTCGGAAGCCACACCCCAATTCAGAGGTTACTATAGAGGAAACTATACACCATCTCGGAGGGTATCGGAGGCCACACCCCAAGAGGCCATACCCCAGCTCGGAGGGTACCAGACGCCATACCCCAACTCGGAGGTATTGGAGGCCACACCCCAACTCGGAGGGTATTCGGAGGCCTCACAACAATTCGGAGGGTACCGCTAACCACACCCCAACTCGAAGGGTAGCGGAGGCCACACCCAAGCTCAGAAGGTATTGGAGGACACACCCCAAGAGTTGTTACCCCATCTCGGATGGTACTGGAGGCCACACCCCAATTTGGAAGGTACAGAGTCTACATCCAAACTCAGAGGGTACCGGAGGCCACAACTCAACTCGGAGGGTATCGGAAGTCAAGCCCAACTCGGAGGGTAGCAGAGGCCACACCATAACTCAGAGAGTACCTTGAAGGTACTGGAAGCCTCACCTCAACTTGGAGGGTATTGTAGGCCATACCCCAGCTTGAAGGGTATCGGATGCCACATGCCCCAAGATGCCATGCCCCAACTCTGAGGGAACATTAGGCCACACTCCAACTCGGAAGGTACAAGCCATACGCCAACTCGAGGGTATCGGAGGCCACACCCCAACTCTGAGGGTATTCGGAGTTCACACCCCAATTCGGAGGGCACGGGAGGCTACACTCCAATTTGGAGGTTACCAGAGGTCACACCACAATTCAGAGGGTAACGGAGGCCACGCCACAACTCGTAGTGTATCGGAGGTCACACCCCAGCTCAGAGGTTACCGGAGACCACACCCCAAGAGGCCACACCTCAACTTGGAGGGTACCAAAGGCCACACACCAACTTGGAGGGTACTGGAGGCCATACCCTAACTCGGAGGGTACCGGAGGCCCAACCCCAACTTGGTGTGTATGATGGCTACACCCCAACTCGGAGGTTAGCGAAGGCCATACCCCAACTCGGAGGATTACCAGACGCCACACCCCAACTCTGAGGATATTCAGAGGCCACACCCCAATTCGAAGGTTACAGGAGGCTACACCACAATTTGGAAGGTAACAGAGGTCACACCACAATTCGGATGGTATTGGAGTTTAAACACCAACTCGGAGGATAGTGGAGGCCCCACCCCAACTCGGATGGTATTTGGAGGCCACACCTCAATTTGGATGTTACAGGTTGCTACACCCCAACTCGAAAGGTACCATAGGCCACACCCCAATTCGGAAGCTACCGGAGGAAACACCCCAACTTAGATGTATGGAGGCTACACCCCAACTCAGAGCATCAGAGGCCACACCCCAACCCGGAAGGTATTGGAGTTCAAATCCCAACTCGGAGGATAGTGGAGGCCCCACCCCAACTCGGATGGTTCCGAAGGCCATATACCTATTCGGAGGGTACCGGAAGCCACACCACAACTCGAAGGGTATCCGAAGGCCAAACCCCAATTTGGAGGGTACCAGAAGCCACACCCCAACTCAGAGGGTATCAGAGTTCTCATTTCATCTCGGAGAGTACTGGAGGCCACACCCCAATTTGATGGGTACCGGAGGCCACAGCTCAAGACACCACACCCCAATTCGGAGGGTACCAGAGGCAACACCCCAGCTTGGTGGGTACCAAAAGCCACACCCCAATTTGGAGGGTACCGGAGGTCACATGCCCCAAGATTCCATGCCCCAACTCTGAGGGTACATTAGGCCACACTTCAACTCGGAGGGTACAAGAAGCCATACGCCAACTCGAGGGTATCGGAGGCCACAACCCAACTCTGAGGGTATTCGGAGTTCACACCTCAATTCGGAGGGTACGGGAGGCTACACTCCAATTTGGAGGTTACCAGAGGTCACACCACAATTTAGAGGGTAACGGAGCCCACACCACAACTCGTAGTGTATTGGAGGCCGCACCCCAGCTCGGAGGTTACCGGAGGCCACACCCCAAGAGGCCACACCCCAACTTGGAGGGTACCAAAGGCCACACCCCAACTTGGAGGGTACTGGAGGCCATACTACCTAATTCAGAGGGTACCGGAGGCCCAACCCCAACTTGGAGTGTACGATGGCGACACCCCAACTCGGAGGTTAGCAAAGGCCATACCCCATCTTGGAGGATTACCGGAGGCCACACCCCAACTCTGAGGATATTCAGAGGCCTCACCCCAATTCGAAGGTTACAGGAGGCTACACCCAATTTGGAAGGTAACAGAGGTCACACCACAATTCGGATGGTATTGGAGGCCACAACTCAACTAGGAGGGTACCGGAAGCCACACCCCAATTTAGAGGATCCCAGCTCAAAGGGTATTGGAGGCCACACAGCAAGAGTACATACCCCAACTCGGAGGGAACTCGATGCCACACCCAAATTCCGAGGGTAATCAGAAGTCACACCCCAATTTGGAGGTTATCGGAGACCACACCTCAAGAGGCCACACCCCAACTCAGAGGGTATCAGAGACCACACCACAGCTCGGAGGGTACTGGAGGCCATGCCCAATTCAGAGGGTAATTGGAGGCTACACCACAATTCGGAGGTTAGCGAATGCCAAACGCCAACTCAGACAGTACCTTGAAAGTACTGTAGGCCACACTTCAACTCGGAGGGTATCTGAGGCCATACCCCAGCTTGATTGGTATCGGACGCCACATGCCAAGAGGCCATGCCCCAACTCAGAGGATAGCATAGACCACACCCCAACTCTTAGGGTAGCAGAGGCCATACCCCAACTCAGAGGATACTGGAGGCCACACCCCAATTCGATGGTTACAGGAGGCTACACCCCAATTTGGAAGGTAACAGGTCACACCACAATTCGGATGGTACTGGAGGCCACACCTCAACTAGGAGGGTACCAGAAGCCACACCCCAATTTAGAGGGTACCAGAAACCACACCACAGCTCGGAGGGTACTGGAGGCCATGCCCTAATTCGGAGGGTAATCGGAGGCTACACCACAATTCGGAGGGAACCGGAGGACACACCTCAAGAAACCACAGCCCTGCTCGAAGGGTACCAAAGGCCACACCCCCACTCGGAGGGTACCAGAGGCCACACCTCAACTCGGATTGTACTGGAGGCCACACCCCATCTTGGAAGGTACAAAGGCTACAAACCAACTCAGAGGGTACCGGAGGCCACACCGCAGCTCGAAGGGTACCGGAGGCCACACCCCAGCTTGGAAAGTAAAGGAGACCAGACCCCAATCCGGAGGGTACCAGATGGCACACCCCAACTCGGAGTTTCTTAGGCCACTCCCCAAGTCAGAGGGTAGCAGAGGCCACACCCCAAATTGGAGGGTATCTGAGGCCACATTGAAACACAGAGCGTACCTTATGCCACACACCAACTTGGAGAGTAGCGGAGATGACACCCCAAATTGGAGGGTATCGGAGGCCACACCCAAACACGGAGGGTACCCAGAGGCCACACCCCAACTCCGAGAGTATTCGGAGGCTACACCCAAAATCGGAGGGTATCAGAGGCCACACCCCAAGTCAGAGGGTACCGCAGGCCACACACCAACTCGGAGGGTACCAGAGGCCTCACCCCAAATTGGAACCTTCCAGATGGCACACTCCAACTCAGAGGGTACCTTAAGCCACACCCCAACACGTAGGGTAGCGGAGGTCTTACCCCAACTCATAGGGTAGCTGAGACCAAACACCAATGTGGAGGGTACTTGGAAGCCACAACACAATTTGGAAAGTGCAAGGAGGCCACACCCCAAATCGGAGGGTACCACAGGCCACACCCCAACTTGTAGGCTACCAGATTCCACATCCCAATTTGGATGGTACCTTCCGAATTGTGTTGTCGCTTCCAGTACCCTCTGAGATGGGGTGTGGCCTCTGGTACCCTCCGAGTTGGGATGTGGCCTCCGGTACCCTCCGAGTTGGGCTTTTGCCTCCGCTTCCCTCTGAGTTGGGGTTTGGCCTCCGATACATTTTGAGTTGGGGTGTGGTTTTCAATACCCTCTGAGTTGGGGTGTGGCCTCCGGCACTCTTCAAGTTGGGGTGTGGCCTTCAGGACGCTACGAGTTGATTTGTGGCCTCCGGTAATCTCCAAGTTGGAGTGTGGCCTACGATACCCTCTGAGTGGGGTGTGGCCTCATTGAGTGTGGCCTCCAGTACCCTCCGACCTGGGGTGTGACCTCGCATACCCTCTCACACCCTCCAAGTTGGGGCTCCGATGCCCTATGAATTGGGGTGTTGCCTCCGCTACCCTCCAAATGGGGGTGTGGCCTCTGAGTACCCTCCGAATTGGAGTGTGGCCTCCAGTACCCTCCTAGCTGGAGTGTGGACCCTTGGTTTGAGGCCCCCGGTACCCTCCGAGCTGGGGTGTGGTTTCCGGTACCCTGCAAATTGGGGTGTGGCCTCCAGTACGGTCCGAGCTGGGGTGTGGCATCCAAAACCCTATGAGTTGTGGTGTGGCCTCTGTTACCCTCTGAGCTGGGGTGTGGTCTACAGTATGGTATGAGCTAGGGTGTGGCCTCCAATACCTTCCGAGTTAAGGTGTGGCCTCCGATACCCTCCGAGCTGGGGTGTGGATTCTGGTACCCTCTGAATTGGGGTGTGGCCTCCAGTACGGTCCAAGCTGGGGTGTCACGTCCGATACCCTACAAGTTGGGGTGTGGCCCCTGTTACCCTCTGAGCTGGGGTGTGGCCTATGGTATGGTCTGAGCTGGGGTGTGGCCTCCAATACCCTCCGAGTTAGGGTGTGGCCTCTGATACCCTCTGAGTTGTGGTGTGGCCTCTGGTACGTTCCAGGCACCCTCCAAGATGGGGTGTGGCCTCCAGGTACCCTCTGGTTTGGGGTGTGGCCTCCAGTACCCTCCGAGTTGGTGTGTTGCCTTCGGTACCCTCTGAAATGTGGCGTGGCCTCCGGTACCCTCCGATTTGGGGTGTGGCCTCTGGTACCCTCCGAAATGGGGTGTGGCCTCTGGTACCCTCCGAAATGGGGTGTGACCTCTAGTACCTCCCAAGTTGTTTTGTGGCCTCCGATACCCTCCAAGTTGGGTGTGGCTTCTTGGGGTCTGGTCTCTGGTACCCTGCAAGCTGGGGTGTGGCCTCCGATACCCTCCGAGTTGGGGTATGGCCTGCGGTAACTTCCTGGCACCCTACGAGTTGGGGTGTGGCCTTTGGGTACCCTCCCGGTTGGGGTGTGACCTACAGTATCCTATGAGTTGGGGTGTGGCATCCGGTACCTTTCTTACACCCTCAGAGTTGGGGTGTAGCCTTTGGGTACCCTCCCAGTTGGGTGTCGCTTACAGTGCCCTACGAGTTGGGGTGTGGCCTCCGGGTACCCTGCAAGCTGGGGTATGGCCTCGAGTACCTCCGAGCTGGGGTGTGGCATCCGCTACCTTCATGGCACCCTCGGAGTTGGGGTGTGGCCTTTGGGTACCCTCCGAGTTGGGGTGTGGCCTACATTACCTTACGAGTTGGGGTGTGGCCTCCGGTACCCTTCGATTTGGGGTGTGGCCTACTGGCACCCTCTGAGTTGGGGTGTGGCCTCCGGGTACCCTCCAAGTTGAGGTGTGGCCTCTGGTACCCTGCGAGTTGGGGTGTGACCTTCAGTACCCTCTGGGGTTGGGTGTGGTTTCCGGTACCCTCAAAGTTGTGATGTGGCCTCTGGTACCCTCCAAGTTGGGGTATGGCCTCCGTTATCATCCGATTTGGGGTGTGGTTTCTGGCTTTCTCCAATTTGGGGTCTGGTGTCTGAAACCCTCCAATTTTGGGGTGTGGCCTCCAGTACCTTCCGAGTTGGGGTGTGGCCTCCAGTAGTCTCCGAGTTGTGGTGTGGCCTATGGTGCCCTCTGAGTTGGGGTGTGGCCTTTTGGGGTGTGGCCTCTGGTTCCCTCCAAGCTGGGGTGTGGCCTCCAGTACCCTCCGAGTTGCGGTGTGGCCTCTTGAGGTGTGGCCTCCTGTACTCTATGAGCTGGGGTGTGGCTGCCAATGCCTTCCGAGTTGGGGCATGGCCTCTGGTACCCTACGAATTGGGGTGCAGCCTCCGGTACCCTCCGAATTGGGGTGTTGCTTTCGAGTACCCTCCAAAATGGGGTGTGGCCTCCAGTACCCTCCAAGTTGGGGTATGGACTCTTGATGTGTGGCCTCCGTTAACCACCGATTTGGGGTGTATTTTCCAGTACAGGAGGCGATACCCCAATTCTGAGGGTACCGAAAGCCACACTCCAACATGGAGGGTATCGGAGGCCACACTCCAACTCAGAGGGTAACGGAGGCCACAACCCTGCCACAACACTCTTTTCCAAGGCCGAACCGCAACTTGGAGGGTACTGGAGGCCACAGCACAACTTGGAGGGAACCCGGAGGCAACGCCCCAACTCAGAGAGTGCCTGGAGGCCACACCCCAACTCGGAGGGTAACGGAGGTCACGCCCCTTCTCTGAAAGTTCCTGAAGGCCACGCCACAACTAGAAGGGTAATGAAGACAATGTTGACCCCAGCTTGTAGGGTACCGGAGGCTACACCCCAAATCGAAGGGTATCCTAGGGCCACTCCCAAACTACGAGGGTACCTTGAAGGTACTGGAGACCAAACGCCAAATGGGAAGGTATCGGAAGCCACACCCCAGCTTGAAGGGTACCGGAGGCCAGGGCCGGAGTCAGCACCCGGCGCACCCGGGCAAATGCTGGGGCCCTGGCGAGACGGGGGGCCCATTTAAGGTAGTAACTGATCGGTACTATACTACACTCAGGGGCGTAATTAATGAGGTCGCAGCTGCGACGGGGCCCGCTCAGTCCATCAAAGAAGCAGCCGACTCCTGCGTCCGTGTCATTTCCGGTCCTGTACATTGTGGGGGAGTATTGGGTGTACTCACCAGCTTCAGAATGTGCAGTGCGCATGCTCCGGAGCTGACCAGTACACCCCCACAATGCACAGGACCGGAAATGACACACTGCAGCGTCACATACGGTAGAACTCTGTGTCTGCACATCCTTCACTGCTGTGTCCTGTGTCCACCTTTATTCAGATGGTAAGTTGGCAATCACCACAGAGGACAGAGACAGAGGGGCAAGAAGCCAGTACAGTCTGTGTAGGGGAGCAGGAGTCAGATGTCAGACACAAGCCTCCTCTCAGGGACATTCAGTTTCCCTGAATGAAACAGTCCACAGAGAACCTTTCCCACATTTGTATCCAGAGACTGGAGTAGGACAGTGGGGGGCAGAGACTGTCACCTCCATCTGCAGAGGACAGAGATCTCCTCATTTGATTGATATCAGGTTTAAGGGAGAAAACTGTAAAAAAGGGAAAATCTTTAGTAATTTGACCAGAGGGAGGCGACCTGTGAGGAGAATCCCGCCCCGCCTGCTCACAGGCTCCTGGTGGAGGGAACAGGAAGGAGGGGGTGTCTACTGGGCTTATTGGAATGAGAAGCTGGAGAATTTGTCCATCTCCAAAATCCACACCACCACCTTCGGGGAAGGCTCTCTAAAAAAAAATTAACACCCCCCTAATTCTGTGGAGCTAATGCAATAAATAGAAGTAGCTGCGGGGGGCTCAGAGTGCGAACTTGTAACTTCCCAGCCTACAATGAAGGCAGAGACCCCGATGTCTGACACTGCCCCGACCTGTGGCAGATAATGTGGCTTTGACCTGACTGCAAACCCTTTCCCCAAAAAATCTGCAACCCTGGGAGAAGTAGGAATGACAGCTCCATCTCCTCCAGAGCGGCTTCTGCTCCCAGCTCTAGTGCCCATGTGTGGGGCTGGTGCTGGCGGCTTCACCGAGGGGTGCAGCAACAGATGGGACCCAGCTGCAGCCCTACATGTGAGTATTAGCCTGGCCATGTAGAAGAGCTCAGCTAGTCCTTTGGTGCAAGTCGGCAATTGGAAATAATCATGTCTTACTGACATAGCAGAGCTGAGTTTGTCCTTTAGTACAAGTCTGTGCATTGTATATCATCTATATTACAGACAGCAGAGCTGAGTTTGTCCTTTAGTACAAGTCTGCTTATTGGAAACCTCAAACTATGGCTGACATAGCAGAGCTGAGTTTGTCCTTTTAGTACAAGTCTGTGCTTTGGAAATCTCATATGTATGAGTTTTTTCTTTATACCCCAGTGAGATACAGACACAGCCGAGCTAACTATCATTTATTATCTGACCAAAGTCATCTTGATATCACATGAAGTTATAGATGTACCAGAGCTGTTTGTCATTTGGCATACATGGCAAAAACCTCAGGGAAAATGTGAATTTGGGTGGAAAATATTTTGGCATGGGGGGGGGGCCCATTTGAAAGTTCGCACCGGGGTCCATAACTTTGTAGTTACGCCACTGTACGTGGCTGTGTTATATACTATGCGGGCTGTGTTATATGCTACATGGCTGTGTTTTATACTACGTGGTCTGTGCAATATACTACGTGGCTGTGTTATATGCTATGTGGCTGTGCTATATGCTACGTGGGCTGTTTTATATGCTACGTGGCTGTGCTATATTTCTCTGCTGTATCTGTGCATCATGAATCATGGTATGTGTTAACGGGGGGGCCCACTGAGACTCTTTCGCCCGGGGTCCTCAAAAACCTAGATCCGGCCCTGCCGGAGGCCACACCTCAACTCTAAGGGTGTCCGGAGGCCACACCCCAATTCAGAGGGTACTGGAAACCATACACCATCTCGGAGGGTATCGGAGGCCACACCCCAAGAGGCCATACCCCAGATCGGAGGGTACCAGAGGCCACACCAAACTCAGAGGTTAACAGATGCCATAATCCCACCCAGGACAACATCTGTTGTGAATTCTGTGGCTGAGTTCACTTCTGTGGTCACAAGTGGTATTGCAGTCTCTGGGCTTCCTCCCTCAGGTGTTTTGGTGAGCTCGTTGGCTGCCTTGCTATTTAGCTCCACCTGAGTCTGTCTTCCTTGCTCCTTGTCAATGTTCCAGTGTTGGATCTGAGCTACTGCATCTTTCCTTGGGCCTGCTGCTCTGCTAGATAAGTGCTTCTAGTTTGTTTTCTGTTTTTTCTGTCCAGCTTGCTATTAACTTTTGCTGGAAGCTCTGAGAAGCAAAGGGGTGCACCGCCGTGCTGTTAGTTCGGCATGGTGGGTCTTTTTGCCCCTTTGCGTGGTTTTCGTTTTAGGGTTTTTTGTAGACTGCATAGTTCTCTTTGCTATCCTCGCTCTGTCTAGAATATCGGGCCTCACTTTGCTGCATCTATTTCATTCCTACGTTTGTCTTTTCATCTTGCTAACAGTCATTATATGTGGGGGCTGCCTATTCCTTTGGGGTATTTCTCTGAGGTAAGTCAGGCTTGTATTTCTATCTTCAGGCTAGTCAGCTCCTCAGGCAGTGTCGAGTTGCATAGGTAGTGTTAGGCGCAATCCACTGCTGCTTATAGTTGTGTGAGGATAGATCAGGTACTGCAGTCTACAGAGATTCCACATCTCAGAGCTCGTCCTATTGTTTTTGGTTATTGCCAGATCTCTGTATGTGCGCTGATTACTGCACGCTGTGTTGCCTGATTGCCAGCCATAACAGTACAAGGAGCCACACCAATGATTCCCAATAGAGGGAAAAAAGAAATCCTGACATCATTTTTTTTTCTTAGCTCTGTCTTCAGCCTTTTTTTTCCCCTAGACATTAGAGTGCTTCAGGACACAGCTGTGGACATGGATATTCAGGCTCTGTGCTCCTCAATGGATAATCTCGTTGTAAATGTACAAAAGATTCAAGATACTATTGATCAGAAATCGATGCTAGAACCAAGAATTCCGATTCCTGATTTGTTTTTTGGTGACAGAACTAAGTTCCTGAGCTTCAGAAATAATTGTAAGCTATTTTTGGCCTTGAAACCTCATTCTTCTGGTAATCCTATTCAACAGGTTTTGATTATTATTTCTTTTTTGCGCGGCGACCCACAGGACTGGGCGTTTTCTCTTGCACCAGGAGATTCTGCATTGAGTAATGTTGATGCATTTTTCCAGGCGCTGGGATTGCTTTACGATGAGCCTAATTCAGTGAATCAGGCTGAGAAAAATCTGCTGGCTTTATGCCAGGGTCAGGATGATGTAGAAGTATATTGTCAGAAATTTAGGAGGTGGTCAGTACTCACTCTGTGGAATGAATCTGCACTAGCGGCCTTGTTCAGAAAGGGTCTCTCTGAAGCTCTTAAGGATGTAATGGTGGGATTTCCTATGCCTGCTGGTTTGAATGAGTCTATGTCCTTGGCCATTCAGATCGGTCGTCGCTTGCGCGAGCGTAAATCTGTGCACCATCTGGCGGTATTGTCTGAGAGTAAACCTGAGCCTATGCAGTGCGACAGGACTATGACTAAAGTAGAACGGCAAGAACACAGACGTCTGAACAGACTGTGTTTCTATTGTGGTGATTCTACTCATGCTATTTCTAATTGTCCTAAACGCACTAGGCGGTTCGATAGCTCTGCCGTTATTGGTACTGTACAGTCCAAATTCCTTTTGTCCATTACCTTAATGTGCTCTTTGTCATCGTATTCTGTCATGGCGTTTGTGGATTCAGGCGCTGCCCTGAATCTGATGGATTTGGATTATGCTAAACGTTGTGGATTTTTCTTGGAGCCTTTGCGGTGTCCTATTCCGTTGAGAGGAATTGATGCTACACCTTTGGCCAAGAATAAGCCTCAGTACTGGGCCCAGCTGACCATGTGCATGGCTCCTGCACATCAGGAAGTTATTCGCTTTCTGGTACTGCATAATTTGCATGATGTGGTCGTGTTGGGGTTGCCATGGCTACAAACCCATAATCCAGTATTGGATTGGAACTCTATGTCGGTAACCAGCTGGGGTTGTCAGGGAGTACATGGTGATGTTCCATTTTTGTCAAATTCGTCATCCATTCCTTCTGACATCCCAGAGTTCTTGTCGGACTTTCAGGATGTATTTGAAGAGTCCAAGTCTGATGCCCTACCTCCGCATAGGAATTGTGATTGTGCTATGACCAGTGGGGTACCAGGTACCAGCGCTGTGACCAGTGGGGTACCGCAGGGGTCAGTATTGGGACCTGTTCTCTTCAACATATTCATTAATGATCTGGTAGAAGGTTTACACAGTAAAATATCGATATTTGCAGATGATACAAAACTATGTAAAGCAGTTAATACAAGAGAAGATAGTATTCTGCTACAGATGGATCTGGATAAGTTGGAAACTTGGGCTGAAAGGTGGCAGATGAGGTTTAACAATGATAAATGTAAGGTTATACACATGGGAAGAGGGAATCAATATCACCATTACACACTGAACGGGAAACCACTGGGTAAATCTGACAGGGAGAAGGATTTGGGGATCCTAGTTAATGATAAACTTACCTGGAGCAGCCAGTGCCAGGCAGCAGCTGCCAAGGCAAACAGGATCATGGGGTGCATTAAAAGAGGTCTGGATACACATGATGAGAGCATTATACTGCCTCTGTACAAATCCCTAGTTAGACCGCACATGGAGTACTGTGTCCAGTTTTGGGCACCGGTGCTCAGGAAGGATATAATGGAACTAGAGAGAGTACAAAGGAGGGCAACAAAATTAATAAAGGGGATGGGAGAACTACAATACCCAGATAGATTAGCGAAATTAGGATTATTTAGTCTAGAAAAAAGACGACTGAGGGGCGATCTAATAACCATGTATAAGTATATAAGGGGACAATACAAATATCTCGCTGAGGATCTGTTTATACCAAGGAAGGTGACGGGCACAAGGGGGCATTCTTTGCGTCTGGAGGAGAGAAGGCTTTTCCACCAACATAGAAGAGGATTCTTTACTGTTAGGGCAGTGAGAATCTGGAATTGCTTGCCTGAGGAGGTGGTGATGGCGAACTCAGTCGAGGGGTTCAAGAGAGGCCTGGATGTCTTCCTGGAGCAGAACAATATTGTATCATACAATTATTAGGTTCTGTAGAAGGACGTAGATCTGGGTATTTATTATAATGGAATATAGGCTGAACTGGATGGACAAATGTCTTTTTTCGGCCTTACTAACTATGTTACTATGTTACTATGTTACTATCGATTTGATTCCTGGTAGTAAATTCCCTAAGGGTCGTCTATTTAATTTGTCCGTACCTGAACACACCGCTATGCGCAGTTATGTGAAGGAGTCCCTGGAGAAGGGACATATTCGCCCATCGTCGTCACCATTGGGAGCAGGGTTCTTTTTTGTAGCCAAGAAGGATGGTTCGCTAAGACCGTGTATTGATTACCGCCTTCTTAATAAGATCACTGTTAAGTTTCAGTATCCCTTGCCATTGATTTCTGACTTGTTTGCTCGGATTAAGGGGGCTAGTTGGTTTACTAAGATTGATCTTCGTGGTGCGTATAATCTGGTGAGAATCAGGCAGGGAGATGAATGGAAAACGGCATTTAATACGCCCGAGGGTCATTTTGAGTATCTGGTGATGCCGTTCGGACTTGCCAATGCTCCATCTGTTTTTCAGTCTTTTATGCATGACATTTTCCGTGAGTATCTGGATAAATTCTTGATTGTTTACTTGGATGACATTTTGATCTTCTCAGATGATTGGGAGTCTCATGTGAAGCAAGTCAGAATGGTTTTCCAGGTACTGCGTGCTAATTCCTTGTTCGTGAAGGGATCAAAGTGTCTCTTCGGTGTGCAGAAAGTTTCATTTTTGGGGTTCATCTTTTCCCCTTCTACTATCGAGATGGATCCGGTTAAGGTTCAGGCCATCCAGGATTGGACTCAGCCGACATCTCTAAAAAGTCTGCAGAAATTCCTGGGCTTTGCTAATTTTTATCGTCGCTTCATCTGTAATTTTTCTAGCATTGCCAGACCATTGACCGATTTGACCAAGAAGGGTGCTGATTTGGTTAATTGGTCTTCTGCTGCCGTGGAAGCTTTTCAGGAGTTGAAGCGTCGTTTTTGCTGTGCCCCTGTGTTGTGTCAACCTGATGTTTCTCTTCCGTTCCAGGTCGAGGTTGATGCTTCTGAGATTGGTGCAGGGGCGGTTTTGTCACAGAGAGGTTCTGGTTGCTCAGTGTTCAAACCATGTGCTTTCTTTTCCAGGAAATTTTCTGCTGCTGAGCGTAATTATGATGTGGGCAACCGAGAGTTGCTGGCCATGAAGTGGGCATTCGAGGAGTGGCGTCATTGGCTTGAGGGTGCTAAGCATCGCGTGGTGGTTTTGACTGATCATAAGAACCTTACTTATCTTGAGTCTGCCAAGCGCTTGAATCCTAGACAGGCCCGTTGGTCGTTATTTTTTGCTCGTTTTGATTTTGTGATTTCATACCTTCCGGGCTCTAAAAATGTGAAGGCGGATGCTCTGTCTAGGAGTTTTGTGCCCGACTCTCCGGGGTTATCTGAGCCGGCGAGTATCCTCAAGGAAGGAGTCATTGTGTCTGCCATCTCCCCTGATTTGCGGAGAGTGTTGCAGAAATTTCAGGCTAATAAACCTGATCGTTGTCCGGCCGAGAAACTGTTCGTCCCTGATAGGTGGACTAGTAAAGTTATCTCTGAACTTCATTGTTCGGTGCTGGCCGGTCATCCAGGAATCTTTGGTACCAGGGAGTTGGTTGCTAGATCCTTCTGGTGGCCATCTCTGTCACGGGATGTGCGTGCTTTTGTGCAGTCCTGTGGAATTTGTGCTAGGGCTAAGCCCTGCTGTTCACGTGCCAGTGGGTTGCTTTTGCCCTTGCCGGTCCCGAAGAGGCCTTGGACACATATTTCGATGGATTTCATTTCTGACCTTCCCGTTTCTCAAAAAATGTCGGTCATTTGGGTGGTCTGTGATCGCTTTTCTAAAATGGTCCATCTGGTGCCCTTGGTTAAATTGCCTTCCTCCTCTGATTTGGTGCCTTTGTTCTTCCAGCATGTGGTTCGTTTACATGGCATTCCTGAGAATATTGTTTCTGACAGAGGTTCCCAGTTTGTCTCGAGGTTCTGGCGAGCCTTTTGTGGTAGGATGGGCATTGACCTATCTTTCTCCTCGGCCTTCCATCCTCAGACTAATGGCCAGACCGAACGAACCAATCAGACCTTGGAAACATATCTGAGATGTTTTGTTTCCGCTGACCAGGATGATTGGGTGTCATTTTTGCCGTTGGCTGAGTTCGCCCTTAATAATCGGGCCAGCTCGGCTACCTTGGTCTCTCCATTTTTCTGCAATTCTGGGTTCCATCCTCGTTTCTCTTCAGGACAGGTTGAGTCTTCGGACTGTCCTGGTGTGGATTCTGTGGTGGACAGGTTGCAGCAGATCTGGACTCAGGTAGTGGACAATTTGACCTTGTCCCAGGAGAAGGCTCAGCTTTTCGCTAATCGCAGACGCCGTGTGGGACCCCGACTTCGTGTTGGGGATCTGGTTTGGTTATCTTCTCGTCATATTCCTATGAAGGTTTCCTCTCCTAAATTTAAACCTCGTTTTATTGGTCCGTATAGGATTTCTGAGATTCTCAATCCGGTGTCTTTTCGTCTGACCCTCCCAGACTCCTTTTCCATACATAATGTATTCCATAGGTCGTTGTTGAGGAGATACGTGGCACCTATGGTTCCATCTGTGGAGCCTCCTGCCCCTGTTTTGGTGGAGGGGGAATTGGAGTATATTGTGGAGAAGATTTTGGATTCTCGTGTCTCTAGACGGAAACTCCAGTATCTGGTCAAATGGAAGGGTTATGCTCAGGAAGATAATTCCTGGGTTTTTGCCTCTGATGTCCATGCCCCAGATCTTGTTCGTGCCTTTCATGTGGCTCATCCTGGTCGGCCTGGGGGTTCTGGTGAGGGTTCGGTGACCCCTCCTCAAGGGGGGGGTACTGTTGTGAATTCTGTGGCTGAGTTCACTTCTGTGGTCACAAGTGGTATTGCAGTCTCTGGGCTTCCTCCCTCAGGTGTTTTGGTGAGCTCGTTGGCTGCCTTGCTATTTAGCTCCACCTGAGTCTGTCTTCCTTGCTCCTTGTCAATGTTCCAGTGTTGGATCTGAGCTACTGCATCTTTCCTTGGGCCTGCTGCTCTGCTAGATAAGTGCTTCTAGTTTGTTTTCTGTTTTTTCTGTCCAGCTTGCTATTAACTTTTGCTGGAAGCTCTGAGAAGCAAAGGGGTGCACCGCCGTGCTGTTAGTTCGGCACGGTGGGTCTTTTTGCCCCTTTGCGTGGTTTTCGTTTTAGGGTTTTTTGTAGACTGCATAGTTCTCTTTGCTATCCTCGCTCTGTCTAGAATATCGGGCCTCACTTTGCTGAATCTATTTCATTCCTACGTTTGTCTTTTCATCTTGCTAACAGTCATTATATGTGGGGGCTGCCTATTCCTTTGGGGTATTTCTCTGAGGTAAGTCAGGCTTGTATTTCTATCTTCAGGCTAGTCAGCTCCTCAGGCAGTGTCGAGTTGCATAGGTAGTGTTAGGCGCAATCCACTGCTGCTTATAGTTGTGTGAGGATAGATCAGGTACTGCAGTCTACAGAGATTCCACATCTCAGAGCTCGTCCTATTGTTTTTGGTTATTGCCAGATCTCTGTATGTGCGCTGATTACTGCACGCTGTGTTGCCTGATTGCCAGCCATAACAAACATCTGCAAAGAGTTTGTATGTTCTCTCCGTGTTTGCGTGGGTTTCCTCCGGGCACTCCGGTTTCCTCCCACATTCCAAAGACATACTGATAGGGATTCTAGATTGTGAGCCCCATCAGGGACAGTGATGATAATGTGTGCAAACTGTAAAGCGCTGCGGAATATGTTAGCGCTATATAAAAATAAAGATTATTATTATACCCCAACTCGGAGGTATTGGAGGCCACACCCCAACTCGGAGGGTATTCGGAGGCCTCACCACAATTCGGAGGGTACCGCTAACCACACCCCAACTCGTAGGGTATCGGAGGCCACACCCCAGCTCAGAAGGTATTGGAGGACACACCCTAAGTGCTGTTACCCCAACTCGAATGGTACTGGAGGCCACACCCCAATTTGGAGGGTAATCGGAGGCCACACCCTAATTCGGAGTACAGGAGGCCACACCCCAAGAGGTCACACCCCTACTTAGAGGGTACCGGAGGCCACACCCCAACTTGGAGGGTACAGAGTCTACATCCAAACTCAGATGGTACCGGAGGCCACAACCCAACTTGGAGGGTATCGGAAGTCAAGCCCAACTCGGAGGGTAACAGAGGCCACACCATAACTCAGAGAGTACCTTGAAGGTACTGGAAGCCTCACCTCAACTTGGAGCGTATTGTAGGCCATACCCCAGCTTGAAGGGTATCGGATGCCACATGCCCCAAGATGCCATGCCCCAACTCTGAGGGTACATTAGGCCACACTCCAACTCGGAGGGTACAAGAAGCCATACGCCAACTCAAGGGTATCAGAGGCCACACCCCAACTCTGAGGGTATTTGGAGTTCACACCCCAATTCAGAGGGTACGGGAGGCTACACTCCAATTTGGAGGTTACCAGAGGTCACACCACAATTCAGAGGGTAACGGAGGCCACGCCACAACTCGTAGTGTATTGGAGGCCACACCCCAGCTCAGAGGTTACCGGAGGCCACACCCCAACTTGGAGGGTACCAAAGGCCACACCCCAACTTGGAGGGTACTGGAGGCCATACCCTAACTCAGAGGGTACCGGAGGCCCAACCCCAACTTGGAGTGTACGATGGCTACACCCCAACTCGGAGGTTAGCGAAGGCAATACCCCAACTTGGAGGATTACCAGAGGCCACACCCCAACTCTGAGGATATTCAGAGGCCACACCCCAATTCGAAGGTTACAGGAGGCTACACCCCAATTTGGAAGGTAACAGAGGTCACACCACAATTCGGATGGTATTGGAGGCCACACCTCAACTAGGAGGGTACCGGAAGCCACACCCCAATTTAGAGGGTACCAGAAACCACACCCCAGCTCACAGGGTATTGGAGGCCACGCAGCAAGTGTACATACCCTAACTCGGAGGGAACTCAATGCCACACCCAAATTCCGAGGGTAATCGGAAGTCACACCCCAATTTGGAGGTTATCGGAGACCACACCTCAAGAGGCCACACCCCACACAATTCAGAGGTTAGCGAATGCCAAGCGCCAACTCAGACAGTACCTTGAAAGTACTGTAGGCCACACCTCAACTCGGAGGGTATCTGAGGCCATACCCCAGCTTGAACAGTATCGGAGGCCACACCCCAAGAGGCCATGCCCCAACTCAGAGGATAGCATAGGCCACACCCCAACTCAGAGGGTAGCAGAGGCCATACCCCAACTCGGAGGATACCGGAGGCGACACCCCAACTCTGAGGATATTCGGAGGCCACACCCCAATTCGATGGTTCCAGGAGGCTACACCCCAATTTGGAAGGTAACAGGTCACACCACAATTCGGATGGTATTGGAGGCCACACCTCAACTAGGAGGGTACCGGAAGCCACACCCCAATATAGAGGGTACCAGAAACCACACCCCAGCTCAAAGGGTATTGGAGGCCACGCAGCAAGTGTACATAACCCAACTCGGAGGGAACTCAATGCCACACCCAAATTCCGAGGGTAATCGGAAGTCACACCCCAATTTGGAGGTTATTGGAGACCACACCTCAAGAGGCCACACCCCAACTCGGAGGGTATCGGAGACCACACTACAGTTTGGAGGGTACTGGAGGCCACGCCCCAACTCTGAGGATATTCGGAGGCCACACCCCAATTCGATGGTTTCAGGAGGCTACACCCCAATTTGGAAGGTAACAGGTCACACCACAATTCGGATGGTATTGGAGGCCACACCTCAACTAGGCCATGCCCCAACTCAGAGGATAGCATAGGCCACACCCCAACTCAGAGGGTAGCAGAGGCCATACCCCAACTCGGAGGATACCAGAGGCCACACCCCAATTCGATGGTTACAGGAGGCTACACCCCAATTTGGAAGGTAACAGGTCACACCACAATTTGGATGGTATTGGAGGCCACACCTCAACTAGGAGGGTACCGGAAGTCACACCCCAATTTAGAGGGTACCAGAAACCACACCCCAGCTCAAAGGGTATTGGAGGCCACACAGCAAAAGTACATACCCCAACTCGGAGGGAACTCGATGCCACACCCCAATTCCGAGGGTAATCAGAAGTCACACCCCAATTTGAAAGTTGTTGGAGGCCACACCTCAAAGGGCCACACCCCAACTTGGAGGGTATCAGAGACCACACCACAGTTCGGAGGGTGATGGAGGCCACGCCCCAATTCGGAGGGTACCAGAAACCAAACTCCAACACGGAGAGTATCAGAGACCACACCACAGCTCGGAGGGTACTGGAGGCCATGCCCAATTCAGAGGGTAATTGGAGGCTACACCACAATTCGGAGGGAACCGGAGGCCACACCTCAAGAAGCCACAGCCCTGCTCGGAGGGTACCAAAGGCCACTCCCCCACTTGGAGGGTACCAGAGGCCACACCTCAACACGGATTGTACTGGAGGCCACACCCCATCTTGGAGGGTACAAAGGCTACAAACCAACTCGGAGGGTACCGGAGGCCACACCGCAGCTCGAAGGGTACCGGAGGCCACACCCCAGCTTGGAAAGTAAAGGAGACCAGACCCCAATCCGGAGGGTACCAGATGACACACCCCAACTCGGAGTTCATCTTAGGCCCCTCGCCAAGTCAGAGGGTAGCAGAGGCCACACCCCAAATTGGAGGGTATCTGAGGCCACATTGAAACACAGAGGGTACCTTATGCCACACCCTAACTTGGAGGGTAGCGGAGACGACACCCCAAATTGGAGGGTATCGGAAGCCACACCCAAACAAGGAGGGTACCCAGAGGCCACACTCCAACTCGGAGAGTATTTGGAGGCCACACCCAAAATCGGAGGGTATCAGAGGCCACACCCCAACTCAGAGGGTACCGCAGGCCACACACCAACTCGGAGGGTACCAGAGGCCTCACCCCAAATTGGAGCCTTCCAGATGGCACACTCCAACTCAGAGGGTACCTTAAGCCACACCCCAACTCGTAGGGTAGCGGAGGTCTTACCCCAACTCATAGGGTTGCTGAGGCCAAACACCAACGTGGAGGGTACCTGGAGGCCACAACACAATTTGGAAAGTGCAAGGAGGCCACATCCCAAATCGGAGGGTACCAGAGGCCACACCCCAACTTGTAGGCTACCAGATTCCACACCCCAATTTGGATGGTACCTTCCGAATTGTGTTGTGGCCTCCAGTACCCTCTGAGATGGGGTGTGGCCTCTGGTACCCTCTGAGTTGGGATGTGGCCTCCAGAGCCCTCCGAGTTTGCCTTTTGCCTCCGCTACCCTCTGAGTTGGGGTTTGGTCTCCGATACATTTTGAGTTGGGGTGTGGCCTTCAATACCCTCTGAGTTGGGGTGTGGCCTCCGGTACTCTTCAAGTTGGGGTGTGGCCTCCAGGATGCTACGAGTTGATTTGTGGCCTCCGGTAATCTCCAAGTTGGAGTGTGGCCTCCAGTACCCTCCGACCTGAGGTGTGACCTCGCATACCCTCTCACACCCTCCAAGTTGGGGCTCCGATGCCCTATGAATTGGGATGTTGCCTCTGCTACCCTCCAAATGGGGGTGTGGCCTCTGAGTACTCTCCGAATTGGGGTGTGGCCTTCAGTACCCTCCTAGCTGGAGTGTGGACCCTTGGTTTGTGGCCTCCGGTACCCTCCGAGCTGGGGTGTGGTTTCCAGTACCCTGCGAATTGGGGTGTGGCCTCCAGTACGGTCCGAGCTGGGGTGTGGCATCCAATACCCTATGAGTTGTGGTGTGGCCTCTGTTACCCTCTGAGCTGGGGTGTGGCCTACAGTATGGTATGAGCTAGTGTGTGACCTCCGATACCTTCCGAGTTAAGGTGTGGCCTCCGGTACCCTCCGAGCTGGGGTGTGGATTCCGGTACCCTCTGAATTGGGGTGTGGCCTCCAGTACGGTCCAAGCTGGGGTGTGGCGTCCGATAACCTACAAGTTGGGGTGTGGCCTCCAATACCCTCTGAGTTAGGGTGTGGCCTCTGATACCCTCTGAGTTGTGGTGTGGCCTCCGATACTTTCCAGGCACCCTCCGAGATGGGGTGTGGCCTCCAGGTACCCTCTGGTTTGGGGTGTCGCCTCCAGTACCCTCCGAGTTGGTGTGTGGCCTTCGATACCCTCAGAAATGTGGTGTGGCCTCCGGTACCCTCCGATTTGGGGTGTGGCCTCTAGTACCCTTCGAAATGGGTTGTGACCTCTAGTACCCCCCTAGTTGTGGTGTGGCCTCCGGTGCCCTCCAAGTTGGGTGTGGCTTCCTGGGGTCTGGTCTCTGGTACCCTGCAAGCTGGGGTGTGGCCTCCGATACCCTCCGAGTTGGGGTATGGCCTCCGGTACCTTCCTGGCACCCTCCGAGTTGGGGTGTGGCCTTTGGGTACCCTCCCAGTTGGGGTGTGGCCTACAGTATCCTATGAGTTGGGGTGTGGCCTCAGCTACCTTTTGAGTTTGGGTGTGGCCTCCTGGCACCCTTTGATTTGAGATGTGGCCTGCTGACACCCTCTGAGTTGGAGTGTGGCCTCCGGGTACCCTCAAAGTTGGGGTAAGGGCTTCCGGAACCCTGCGAGTTAGGGTGAGGCCTCCAGTATCTCCGAGTTGGGGTGTAGCATCCAGTAGCTTTCTGGCACCCTTGGAGTTGGGGTGTAGCCTTTGGGTACCCTCCCAGTTAGGGTGTGGTTTACAGTACCCTACGAGTTGGGGTGTGGCCCCTGTTACCCTTCGAGTTGGCGTGTGGCCTCCTGGCACCCTTCGATTTGGGATGTGGCCTCCGGTACCCTCTGAGCTGGGGTGTGGAATCCGGTACCCTCCAAATTGGGGTGTGGCCTCCAGTACGGTCCAAGCTGGGGTGTGGCGTCCGATACCCTACAAGTTGGGGTGTGGCCCTTGTTACCCTCTGAGCTGGGGTGTGGCCTATGGTATGGTCTGAGCTGGGGTGTGGCCTCCAATACCCTCCGAGTTAGGGTGTGGCCTCCAGGTACCCTCTGGTTTGGGGTGTGGCCTCCAGTACCCTCCGAGTTGGTGTGTGGCCTTCGGTACCCTCTGAAATGTGGCGTGGCCTCCGGTACCCTCCGATTTGGGGTGTGGCCTCTGGTACCCTCCGAAATGGGATGTGACCTCTAGTAACCCCCCAAGTTGTGGTGTGGCCTCCGATACCCTCCAAGTTGGGTGTGGCTTCTTGGGGTCTGGTCTCTGGTACCCTGCAAGCTGGGGTGTGGCCTCCGATACCCTCCGAGTTGGGGTATGGTCTCTTGGGGTGTGGCCTCCGGTACCCTTTGAGCTGGAGCTTGGCCTCTGAGATGGGGTGTGGTTTCCAGTATCCTCCGAATTGGGGTGTGGCTTCAGGTACCCTCCAAATTGGGGTGTAGCAACCTGTAACATACAAATTGAGGTGTGGTTTCCAACTACCCTCAGAGTTGAGGTGTGACCTCTGGTACCCTCCGAGTTGGGGTTTGGCCTCCGATACCCTCCGAGTAGGGGTATGGCCTCTGGTACCATCCGAATTGGGGTGGTGTCTCCGCTATCATCCGAGTTGGGGTATGGCCTCAGATACCCTCCAAGTTGGGGTGTGGCCTCTGGTACCCTGAGATGGGGTGTGGCCTCCGTACCATACAAGTTGGGGTGTTTCCTCCGGTACCCTCCGCGTTGGGGTGTGGCCATTGGTACCCTCCGAGTTGGTGTTTGGCCTCTTGGGGAGTGACCTCCGGTACGCTTTGAGCAGGGGTATGGCCTACGATACCCTCTGAGTTGAGGTGTGGCCTCCAGTAACTTCAATGTACTCTCTGAGATGGGGTGTGGCATCTGATACACTTCGAGTTGGGGTTTGGCTTCCGATACCCTCCGAGTTGGGGTGTAGCCTCTGTACCCTCCAAGTTGGGGTGTGGCCTCCAGTATAATCCGAGTTGGGGTGTGGCCTCCGATACCCTCCAAGTTGCGGTGTGGCTTTTGGTACCCTCCGAGCTGGGGTGTGGCCTCCAAGACCCTCCAAATTGGGGTGTGGTCTCCGATTACCCTACGAATTGGGGTGTGGCCTCCAGAACCCTCTGAGTTGGAGTGAGGACTCTGATACCCTCCGAGTAGGGGTTTGATTTCTGGTATCCTCCAAATTGGGGTGTTGCCTCCGAATACCCTTCGAGTTGGGGTATGGCCTCCGGTACCCTCTGAATAGTGGTATGCCTCCGGTACCATCGGAGTGTGGGTGGGGATTCCGCTATCCTCCGAGTTGGGGTTTGGCCTCCGATACCTTCCGGGTTGAGGTGTGGTCTCCAGTACCCTGAGTTGGGGTGTAGCCTCCGTACCATCCAAGTTGGGGTGTTTCCTCCGGTACCCTCCAAGTTGGGGTGTAGCCTTCCGGTAACCTCCAAGTTGGGGTGTAGCCTATGGTACCCTCTGAGTTGGGGTGTGGCCTCTTGGTGTGTGGCCTCTGCTACCCTCTGAATTGGGGTGTGGCCTCCGATTACCCTCCAAATTGGGGTGTGGCCTCCCGTACCCTCCGACTAGAGGTGTGACCTCTGGTACCCTTCAAATTGCGGTGTAGCCTCCTGTACCCTCCGAATTGGGGTGTGGCCTCCTAATACCCTCAAAGTTGGGGTGTGGCCTCCAGTCCCCTCCAAGTTGGAGTATGGCCTCTAGTATCCTCTGAGTTAGGGTGTGGCCTACGGTACTCTCCGAGTTCGGGTAAGGCCTCTTGGGGTGTGGCCTCCGGTACCCTTCGAGCTGGAGTTTGGCCTCCGATACCCTCTGAGTTGGAGTGTGGCATCTGATATCCTCCGAGTTGGTGTGTGGCCTCTTGGGTGTGGCGTCCGATGCTCACCGATCTGGGGTATGGCCTCTTGTACCCTCTGAGTTGGGGTGTGTCCTCCGATACCCTTTGAGATGGGGTGCAGCTTCCATACCCTCCAAGTTGGGGAGTGGTCGCCAATACCCTACGAGTTGGGGTGTGACTTTTGGTACCCTCCAAGTTGGGTTGTGGCTTTTGGTTTTCTCCGTGTTGGGGTGTAGCTTCTTGGAGTGTGGCTTCCGGTATCCTCCAGATTAATGTGTGGCCTCTAATTACCCTCTGAATTGGGGTGTGGTCTCAAGTACCCTCCAAGTTGGGTGAGGACTCTTGGGGTTTGGCCTCCAATACCCTCTGACCTGGGGTGTGGCCTCCAATACCCTCCATGCTAGGGTGTGACCTCTGATATCTTCCGATTTGGGGTGTGGTTTCTGGTACCCTTCGAATTGGAGTGTGGCCTCCAAATACACTCCGAGCTGGGATGTGGCCTCCAGTACTCTCTGAGTCCCTGGTATGGCCTCCGATACTCTCCGAGTTGGGGTAGGGCCTCCGCTATCCTCTGAGTTGGGATGTAGCCTCCATATCAACCAAGTTGGGGTGTTTCCTCCGATACTCTCCGAGTTGGAGTGTGGCCTCCAGTTACCTCTGAGCTGGGGTGTGGCCTTTGGTACCCTCCAAGTTGGGCTGTGGCCTCTTGGGGTGTGGCCTCCGCTACCCTCCGGATTGGGTTGTGGCCTCCGATTACCCTCCGAATTGGGGTGTGGACTACAGTACCTTCTGAGTTGTGTTGAGGACTCTTGGGGTGTGGCCTCCAATATCCTCTCAGCTGGAGTGTGGCCTCCAATACCCTCTGAGCTGGGGTGTGACCTCTGATACCCTCCGAGTTGGGGTGTGGTTTCTGGAACCCTTCGAATTGGGGTGGGGCCTCCACTATCCTCCAAGATGGGGATTGGCCTCCGATTCCCTTCGAGTTGGGGTGTGGCCTTTGGTACCCTCTGAGTTGGGGTTTGGCCTCTTGGGGTGTGGTCTCCGAAACCCTCCGAATTGGAGTGTGGACTACAGTACCCTCCGAGTTGGGGTGAGGACTCTTGGGGTGTGGCCTCCAATACCCTCTGAGCTGGAGTTGAGGTGTGGCCTCCGGTCCCCTCCAAATTGGGGTATAGCCTCCGATTACCCTCCGAATTGGGGCATGGCCTCCATTACCCTCTGAGCTGTGGTGTGTTCTCTGATTCCCTGAAAGTTGAGTGTGGTTTCTGGTACCCTTCAAATAGGGGTACCCTTCGAGTTGGGGTGTGGCCTCTGATTACCCTCCGAATTGGGGTGTGGACTACAGTACCTTCCGAGTTGTGTTGAGGACTCTTGGGGTGTGGCCTCCAATACCCTCTGAGCTGGAGTGTGGCCTCCAATACCCTCTGAGCTGGGGTGTGACCTCTGATACCCTCCGAGTTGGGGTGTGGTTTCTGGAACCCTTCGAATTGGGGTGGGGCCTCCACTATCCTCCAAGATGGGGATTGGCCTCCGATTCCCTTCGAGTTGGGGTGTGGCCTTTGGTACCCTCTGAGTTGGGGTTTGGCCTCTTGGGGTGTGGTCTCCGAAACCCTCCAAATTTGGGTGTGGACTACACTGCCCTCCGAGTTGTGGTGTGAACTCTTGGGGTGTGGCCTCCAATACCCTCTGAGCTGGAGTGTGGCCTCCAATACCCTCTGAGCTGGGGTGAGGCCTCCGCTATCCTCCAAGTTGGGGATTGGCCTCCAATTCTCTTCGAGTTGGGGTCTGGCCTTTGGTACCTTCTGAGTTGGGGTGTTGCCTCAGTACCATCCAAGTTGGGGTGTTTCCTCCGTTACCCTCTGAGATGGGGAGTGGCCAATGGTACCATACACTGAGTTGGGGTGTGGCCTCCGTTACCCTCCAAATTGGAGTGTGACCTCTGGTACCCTCCAAATTGGGGTGTAGCCTCCTGTAACCTCTGAATTAAGGTGTGGCCTCCAAATTCCCTCTGAGATGGGGTATGGCCTCTGGCACCCTCTGAGTTGGGATGTGGCCTACGCTATCCTCTGGGGCATGGCCTTTTGGCATGTGGCCTCCGGTACCCTTTGAGCTGGGGTATGGCTTCCAATACCCTACGAGTTGAGGTGTGGCCTCCAGTACCTTCAAAGTACTCTCTGAGTTGCTAGGTGTGGCCTACGCTACCCTCTGAGTAGGGGCATGGCCTCTTGGCATGTGGTCTCCGGTACCATTTGAGCTGGGGTTTCGCCTCCGATACCCTCCGAGTTGGGGGGTGGCCTCCAAAATTCTCCAAGTTGGGGTAGGGCTTCCAAGACGATCCAAGTTGGTGTGTGGCCTTTGGTACCCTCTGAGTTGGGGTGTGGCCTCCTGGGGTGTGACCTCCGATACCCTCCGAGTTGGGGTGTGGTTTCCGGTACCCTCCGAATTGGGGTGTGACCACTGGTACCCTCCAAATTGGGGTGTACCTCCTGTAACCTCCGAATTGGGGTGTGGCCTGCGAATACCCTCATCGTTGGGGTGTGGCCTCCGGTACCCTCTGAGTTGGGGTATGGCCTTTTGGGGTGAGGCCTCTGGTAACCTTTGAGTTGGGATATGGCCTCCAATACCCTCCATGTTGAGGTGTAGCCTCAAGTACCTTCAAGGTGCTCTCTGAGTTGAGGTGTGGCCTCCGCTTCCCTTTGAATTGGAGATTGGCCTCCGATACCCTCTGAGTTGGGGTGCATCCTCCGTACCCTTCAAGGTGAGGTTGGTCTCCCAACCCTCCAAGTTGGGGTGTGGCCTCTTGTGGTGTGGCCTCCGGTACCGTCCAATTACCATCGAATTGGAGTGTGGCCTCCAGCACCCTCCGAGTTGGGGTGAGGACTCTTGCTTGGGGTGTGGCCTCAAATACCCTCTGAGCTGGTGTGTTGCCTCCGATACCTTCTGAGTTGGGGTGTGGTTTCCGGTTCCCTCTGAATTGGGGTGAGGCCTCTGAATAATTTCCGAGTTGGGATGTGGCCTCCGGTGCCCTCCAAGTTGGGGTATAGCCTCCGTTATCCTCCGAATTGGGGTGTGGCCTCCGGTACCCTAAGAATTGGGGTGCGGCCTTCGAGTACCCTCCGAATTGGGGTGTGGCCTCCGGTACACTCTGAGTTGGGGTGTGGACCCTGATACCCTCCGAGTTAGGGTGTGGTCTACGGTACCCTCTGATTTGGAGAGTGGCCTCCAGTACCCTCTAAGCTGAGGTGTGGCCTCAACTACCCTCCAAGCCAACTTTGGTGTGACCTCTGGTACCCTCCGAGTTGGATGTAATCTCCGATACCCTCAGAGTTGGGGTGTGGACACTTGAGGTGTGGCCTCCTGTACACTCCGAGCTGGGATGTGGCCTCCAATACCCTCCGAGATGGGGTGTTGCCTCCAGTACCTTCCGAGTTGGGGTGTGACATCCGCTAGTCTTCGAATTGAGGTGTGGCCTTTGGTATCCTCCAAGTTGGGGTGTGGCATTTGGCATTCTCCGAGTTGGGGTGTGGCCTCTTGGGGTGTGGCCTCTGGTACCCTCCAGAATAGGGTGTGGCCTCCGATTACCTTCCGAATTGGGATGTGGCCTACAGTACTTTCTGAGTTGCGGTGAGGACTCTTGGGGTGTGGCGTCCAATACCCTCTGAGATGGGGTGTGGCCTCCAATACCCTCTTAGATGGGGTTTGACCTCTGATACCCTCCGATTGGGGTGTGGTTTCTGGTACCATCCCAATTGGGGCGTGGCCTCCGAATACCCTACGAGTTGCGTTGTGGCCTCCGGTACCCTCCGAGTAGGGGTATGGCCTCTGGTACTATACAAGTTGGGGTGGGGCCTCCTCTTTCCTCCAAGTTGGGGTTTGGCCTCTGATTCCGTTCGAGATGGGGTGTGGCCTTTGGTACCCTCTGAGTTGGGGTGTAGCCTCCGTACCATTCAAGTTGGGGTGTTTCCTCCAGTGTGGTGTGGTGTGTAGCTTCTTGGGGTGTGGCTTTCGTTACCCTCCGAATTGGGGTGTGGCTTCCGATTACCCTTGGAATTTGGGTGTGGTGTCCAGTACCCTCCGGGTTGGAGTGTAGACTTGTGGTGTGGCCTCAGATACCCTTCGAATTAGGGTGTGGCCTCCGATACTCTCCGAGCGGGGGTGAGGCCTCCGATACCCAACGAGTTAGGGTGTGACCTATGGTACCCTCCTAATTGGGGTGTAGCCTCCTGTACCCTTCGTATTGGAGTGTGGACTCCGTATACCCTCAGAGTTGGGTTGTGGCCTCCGGTACCCCCCGAGTTGGGTTATGTCCTCTGGTACCCTCTGAGTTGGTGTGTCGCCTACGGTACCCTCGAAATTGGGGTGTGGCCTCCAGTACCATCCGAGTTGGGGTAACAACTCTTGGAGTGTGTACACCCTCCAATACCTTCTGAGCTGGGGTGTGGCCTCCGCTATCCTCCAAATTAGGGTGTGGTTAGCGGTACCCTCCGAATTGGGGTGAGGCCTCTGAATACCCTCCAAGTTGGGTTGTGGTCTCCAATACCTCTGAGTTGGGGTATGGCGTTTGGTACCCTCTGAGTTTGGTGTGGCCTCTAACTCTGGTACCCTCTGAGTTTGGTGTGGCCTCTGGTACCCTCTGAGTTGGTGTGTGTCCTCTTGGAGTGTGGCCTCTGGTACTCTTCGAGCTGGTTTATGGCCTCCAATACCCTCTGAGGTGAGGTGTGGCCTCCGGTACTCTCCGAGTTGGAATGCAGCCTCTGTACCCATCAAGTTGGGGTGTGGTCTATGGTACCCTTCCAGTTGAAGTGTGGCCTCCTGAGGTATGGCCTTCGATTACCCACGGAATTGGGGTATGGTGTGCCCTCTGAGCCTGAAACCCTTCGAGTTAGGGTGTGGCTTACGGTACCCTCCAAATTCGGGTGTGGCCTCCTGTACCTTCCTAGTTACCTTCCTCCGATACCCTCCGAATTGTGGTGTGACCTCTGTTACCTTCCAAATTGGGGTGTAGCCTCCTGTAACCTCCGAATTGGAGTGTGGCCTCCGAATACCTTCAGAGCGTGGGTGTGGCCTCTGGTACCCTCCAAATTGGGGTATGGCCTCTGGTACCCTCCAAGTTGGGGTGTGGCCTACACTATCCTCTGAGTTTGGGCATGGCCTCTTGGGGTGTGGCCTCCGATACCCTTCGGGCTGGGGTATGTCCTCAGATACCCGCTGAGTTAAAGTGTGGCCTACATTACTTTCAAGGTACTCTCTGAGTTGGCGTGTGGCCTTCGCTAACCTTCGAGTTGGGGTGTAGCCATCATACCATTCAAGTTGGGATTAGGGCTCCGGTACCCTCCGAGTTGGGGTATGGCCTTTGGTACCCTCCAAGTTGGGGTGTGGCCTCTTGGGGTGTGGCATCCGGTAGCCTCCAAGCTGGGGTGTGGCCTCTGATACACTACGAGTTGTGGCGTGGCCTCCGTTACCCTCCGAATTGTGGTGTGACCTCTGGTAACCTCCAAATTGGGGTGTAGCCTTCCGTACCCTCCGAATACCCTCAGAGTTGAGGTGTGGCTTCCGATACCCTCAAGTTGGCATATGACTTCTTGTACTCTCCGAGTTGGGGTGTGGCCTAATGTACCCTCAGAGTTTGAATTGAGAGTATTGAGACCCAACTGACCACTACCTTGAGTAATACTGAATTCGCCACACTGAAAAGTAAGGTGGACTCCATACTTACAACACACCAGAGAACTCTCGAAGAAAGAAAACAGACTAAATTCCAAAGGGACACGGAAGATTATCTCACCAACAACGTCTACAAATGGGAGGACCCATTCCCCAGACCCCAGAGGCCAAGATATCGCCGTACACCAGGAGGGAATTACCACTCCGGGGGCTCCTCACCTGCAGCGGGATCCTCTGCAGGATCCGGCAGCGAAACTGGCGGGGCAGAGACATCAGGTCTCCGTTTTTTAGGACAAAACGCACGCCAACCCGGAGGTCAAGGAAGAAGGGACAGGGACCGCCACATGACTCTCAGATCCCAGATAGGAGTCCAAACTCGGTAGTGAATATTTCTAACTATACTCTTTCTCCCTTAGAATTAAAAGTATTAAATATGGGTCTATCCTTCTGCCCAACTCCTAAGTGGGATTCCTTTCAACTTGAAAGGGATCTACAGAGTTTTTATAGGAATATCAGACTTAAGGTACACTTCGAGGATTCTACTAATCCTATCAGACCTATTTCAACATTGTCACATACTGAGGGACCCAGAATTACAATTGACCAACTTGGTCTTAGGAATCAGAGTACTTTTATTCCATCTAAGTCGAACCATGCCGTAGAGACTTTTGTCAATCTACTGGACAGAGATATTAAGAAAACTCTGCATGACCAACGATTAGGTTTCCTCCCTGTCTGCCACAATCTTGATCCGCTTGAAAAACAAGCTTTGAACTCACTATGTGAGAATAAAAATATCATTATTAAACCGGCGGACAAGGGGGGAGCCATCGTGGTCATGGATAAATGCTACTATGTATCTGAAGTGAGGAGGCAGCTCGCTGACACGACAACGTACAAAAAGATTTAGAATGACCCTACCCATGCCATACGTCAAAAGATCACAAGGATAGTTGACAAACACCTGCAACTCAAGACCATCGATAGCAAAACAAAAACATACCTCATCAATCACCATCCAGTGACCCCTGTCCTATACATCTTGCCCAAGATCCACAAGGATCTCCAAAATCCCCCTGGTCGCCCTATTGTGGCATCAACTGATTCTATTCTTAATCCACTATCCATATTCCTTGAAAAGCTCCTTACACCCTACACCAGAGTCACAAAGTCCTTTATACTGGACACTGGGGATTTTCTAAAAAAATTTGCAACATGAGGAGGATACCTAGCGATAGCCTCCTATGTACGTACACTAGATGTAAATAGCCTATATACATCTATCACCCATGATATGGGCATTGAAGCAGTGTCCCAAACCCTCAGTGAGGCCAACCTAGACGAGGGTACTCAAGAGCTTTGCATAGATCTCCTTAATCTAGTACTCAGGGAGAATTTTTTCATATTTGAGGATGATTTTTTCTTGCAGACATGCAGCACGGCAATGGGGTCCAACGTGGCCCCGGCCTACGCCAACCTGTACATGGATCGCTTCGAACGGGACTTTGTGTACACAAACCCCGTTTTTCAGCAGCATGCTCTCGCCTGGTATAGATACATAGACGATCTTTTTTGCGTATGGCGGGTCGACCAGACTAGCCTCCTAGAATTCTACGACACCATCAATAATGTCAGACCTGAACTGTCCTTCACATTGGTCCACCACAGGGATGAAGTGACCTTCTTAGACATTAAGATTATCAAAGACCCAAACGGTAACTTAAGCACTGACATCTTCACAAAACCGACCGACTGTAATAGCCTTTTGCTATATAACAGCTGTCATCCCAGGTCCATCAAAAACAGTCTCCCCAGATCACAATTTAAAAGGGTAACCAGAATTGTTTCCAATCCTTCAACTAGAGAAATGAGGCTACAAGAAATGGCTAATAAGTTTAATGCCCGCCAGCATCCTTTGGATCTCCTCAACACTGAATCCTCTAGAGCCCTCCATGACTCTGACAATATAAACTCAGGGGTACAAGAACAAAAAAATCCACGACTGCCCTTTGTACATAATCACCATCCCACAATGAATAAAATACATAACCTGATCCGAGGACACTGGCCCCTTCTCAGCAAGGCCTATCCCAATATCCCTATCTTTAAAGATCCTCCTTTAATATGTACCAGACGACCTAAGAGCATACGGGATAAAGTAGTAAGGGCAGACCTAGGATCACACAAAACATCATCAACTAGAACTTTGACTGGCCTAAGTAGAACAGGCACTTTCCCCTGTTTAAGTTGCAGGTGCTGCTCCAACGTCATTAAAGGCAATGAGATTGTTCATCCGCGGACTGGGAAATCATATCCCATCAAGGAACATTACACCTGTGATACAAACTACGTGGTCTATATTATCAAGTGCCCTTGCGGGTTATTATATGTGGGGAAAACGACTCAGGCCATTAGATCGAATATCTAGCTATAAGTCTACAATTAGATGCGAAAAAGTATGGCTACCATTACCACTACATTTTAAGGAGGCAAGACATAATGTGTCACAACTTAGGTTCCAGATCATAGAAAGAGTCCCTCGCCCGAGAAGGGGAGGGAACCATATTCAGTTGTTGAAACAGCGGGAAACCTTCTGGATTTATACCCTTGATAGCCTTCACCCTAGGGGATTGAACCGTGAGATAGACTGGCTAATATGATTTACTTTATTTTTCTAGACTTAACCTACTGCACTAGTAGCCTCATCCTTCTGCACACTAGAGACGGTAAGACACATACCCCATAGCCCCCTTTTTATGACAGTACCGAGTTTTTTATTTTTTCCAATTTTTCCATTTATTATTTTCCCCATTTCATTTTTTTACTTTATTTGATCCATTTTTTTCATTTTCATTTTTTTATTCATTTTGTATTCATCATTTTTTTCATCTTTTTCTTTCATTTTTTTCATTCATTTATTTCATCCATTTTTTCATTCATTTCATTTTTTCATTCATTTCATTCGTTTCATTTCCATTTCATTTATTGGGTTCTTTTCATTTTATTTTATTTATTTATTTATTTGGTTTGGACTCCTACCATGCATATGTATTTAACCATGTAACTGCATTCTTCTTGTACTGTACTGCTCACTATGTATTGCCGTTTGTATTGATGTTTCTCTCTCAGCCACATAGCGCTCCTTTGTTTTACATTGCAGTTTCTTTCCCTTAGGGGGAATACATATATCTGCACAGCATAGTTTTCCTCCATGCCTCTCCCACACCTAAACAGCGTCCCCCATGTGATTCTCCCCTACATACATGGCACTTCACAAGCGCCTGCAGGTTTCTTTTGTCCTCTTTGCAGTAGCGTTTCATATGCAGCGCTGGTTCCGCCCCCTCCACTATCCCTATAGCCCCTGCAGGACAGGCTCCGATGTCCTTTTGGTCATCGGCTGGCCTGGGCTTGCATACACTGCGGAGGCCCAGGCATTCTGTGGCTGATCGATCTGGCTCCGCTCCTACTGCGCACGTGCGAACGGCCGAAGTCGCCACTGCGCATGCGCCGGCGTCCCTGCACTCATTTTGGACGCACTACCACCCAGGGCCATAAATAGGTGCCTTCTCGGCACTTTCCAACAGCGCTACTCCATGCAGTGACACTGTGAGTGTCTGCTCATCCCACTTGCCCATCAACGCTGGTCCTGGCCACTTTTTTTTTTTTTGCTGCATATACATTGCCAATAGCATTGAAGGTGCTTATGTGCTCTCATCATCTCATTCTCCCCCCTTCCCCCCCCCTTCCCCCCCCCCTTCTTGTTTTAGTTATACTGATTCCCCCACATTGCTGGTTGAAAACTCCTCTAAAGTATCCAACTCTTGCTCTGGCTGGTTTCTTAAAGTGCACAGGTAGTTATGTTTTTACTTTGGATCTACCACCTACATGTTACTTACACACTGGTATATTTAGCGTATCTATATTTACCCATACAGCCATTGGTACATATACCGGTCTGCTCCCCACCACGGCGACTACGGCATCATTAATATTAAGGTGATGTACATACATTTGAATCTATACAATATAGCCCCTAGGGTGGTATTATTTTCGTTCAGGCCATTATTTATCCCAGAGAGTATATCTTACCTATTGATGGTCTTGGGCCTGTGTACACCTTTACACATCTGCCGAGCCAGGGCTACTTACGTTTTGATCTTACCTGAGGTCATATCAGCACCACTAATGCAGCTGTACAGCTCATTTTGTCCTATTACCCGTTACAGGTTTGCCTACCTTTATTTTTGGCTGACACCCCAGCAGCACTATTTACACATTCGAGGGAAGGAACTTCTACCTAAGGGTACGCTGGACTATCATTCTCTACCGTCTCTTCTTTAATAACTGTCTAGTGTGCATCTCTCATGCTCCATTGCTTTTGTTCCTTGTTAGTTATCGATGGTACGATACTATATGGCCTCCATTTCCTTGATACAGTCTTGACATGTTTTCTGAACTGTATATATGTATATATGTATTATTGTCCTTGTCATGTACATAGTTATTTACTACGTTTTATTCTATTTGTTTCAGCGATTTAGTGAACAAGGCCACGGGTTGGCCGAAACGTTTTATGCTTATCGCTTCACCTGAACATTTACTCAATAAAATTATTCACATGAACCGAATACCTTCATCGTACGAGTGCAGTGATTATATATTCTATCCCTCGGAGTTTGGGCATGGCATCTTGGAGTATGTGGCCTCTGGTACCCTTCAAGCTGGGGTATGGCCTACGATACCCTCCAAGTTGAGGTGTGGCCTCCAGTACCTTTAAGGTACTCTCTGAGCTATGGTGTGGCCTCTGCTACCCTCCGAGTTGGGCTTGACCTCCAGTACCCCCTGAGTTTGGATGTAGACTCTTTTCCCTCCAATTTGGGGTGTGGCCTCCAGTACCCTCCAAGTAGGGGTATGGACTCTTGGGGTGTGGCCTCCTGTACTCCAAATTGGGGTGTGGCCTCTGATTACCCTCCAAATTGGGGTGTGACCTCCAGTACCATCCGAGTTGTGGTAACAACTCTTGGGGTGTGTCCTCCAATACCTTCTGAGCTGGGGTGTGGCCTCCGGTACCCTCAAAATTGGGGTGTGGTTAGCGGTACCCTCTGAATTGGGGTGAGGCCCCCGAATACCCTCCGAGTTGGGGTGTGGCCTCCAATTCCTTCGAGTTGGGGTATGGCATCTGGTACCCTCTGAGTTTGCTGTGGCCTCTGGTACCCTCCGAGTTGGGGTATGGCCTCTTGGGGTGTGGCCTCCAATACCCTCCGAGATGGTGTATGGTTTCTGGTACCCTCTGAATTGGGGTGTGGCTTCCAAATACCCTTAGAGTTGGGGTGTGGCCTCTGGTACCTTTGAAGCTGGGGTGTGGCCTCCGATACCCTCCCATTTGGCGTTTAGCCTCCAGTACCTTCAACGTACCCTCAGAGTTTGGGTGTGGCCCTAGGATACCCTTCGATTTGTGGTGTAGCCTCCGGTACCCTACGAGCTGGGGTCAACATTGTCTTCAGTACCCTTCGAGTTGCGGCGTGGCATTCAGAAACTTTCAGAGAAAGGACGTTGCCTCCGGGTTCCCTCCAAGTTGGGGTGTAGCCTCCAGTACTCTCTGAGTTGCGGTTTGGCCTTGGTACACTCCGTGTTGGGTTGTGGCCTCCGTTACCCTCCGAGTTGGAGTGTGGCCTCCAGTCACCCTCTGAGTTGGGATGTGGCCTCCGATACCCTCCATGTTGGAATTGGGGTATCGCCTCCGGTACTGGAAAATACACCCCAACTCGGTGGTTAATGGAGGCCACACCTCAAGAGTCCACACCCCAACTTGGAGGGTACTGGAGGCCACACCCCATTTTGGAGGGTACTCGAAGGCCACACCCCAATTCAGAGGGTACCGGAGGCAGCACCTCAATTCGTAGGGTACCGGAGGCCATGCCCCAACTCGGAGTGCATTGGCAGCCACACCCCAGCTCATAGAGTACAGGAGGCCACACCTCAAGAGGCCACGCCGCAACTCGGGAGGGTACTGGAGGCCACACCCCAAAAGGCCACACCCCAACTCAGAGGGCACCATAGGCCACATCACAACTCGGAGACTACTGGAGGACACACCACAATTCGAAAGGTGCCGGAGGCCACCCCCCAAAATTGGAGGGTTTCGGACGCCACCCCAAAAGGCCACACCCCAACTCAGAGGGCACCATAGGCCACACCCCATCACGGAGGGTACGGGAGGCCAAAACACAATTCGGAAGGTACCAGAGGCCACATCCCATCACGGAGCGTACGAGAGGCCAAAACACAATTCGGAAGGTACCCACCAAATTGGCGTGTGGGATCTGGTAGCCTACAAGTTGCGGTGTGGCCTCTGGTACGCTTCGACTTGGGGTGTGGCCTCCTTGCACTCTCCAAGTTGTGTTGTTGCCTCCATGTACCCTCCAAGTTGGTGTGTGGCCTCAGCTACCTTAAGAGTTGGGGTGTGGCTTAAGGTACCCTCTGAGTTGGGGTGTGCCATCTGTAACCCTCCAAATTGGGGTGTGGCCTCTGTTACCCTCCGTGTTGGGGGTGTGGCCTCCGATACCCTCCAATTTGGTGTGTGGACTCTGCTACCTTCCAAGTTGGTGTGTTGCATCTGGTACCCTCCGAGTTGGGGTATGGCCTAAGGTACCCTCCGAGTTGGGGTGTGCCATCTGGTACCCTACGGATTGGTGTGTGGCCTTGGGTACTTTCCAAGCTGGGGTGTGGCCTCCGGTGCCCTTCAAGCTGGAGTGTGGCCTCCGATACCCTCTGAGTTGGGGTGTGGTTTCTGCTACCCTCCGAATTGGGGTGTGGCATCCAATACCCTCTGAGTTAAGTTGTGCCCCCTGGTACCCTCAGAAATGGGGTTTGGCCTCCAGTACACTCTGAATTGGGGTTTGGCCTCTGAGTACCCTTAGAGTTGGTGTATTTCCTTCAATACCTGATGAGTCTGGGTGTGTTCTATGGTACCCTCTGAGTTGGGGTGTGGCCTCTGGTACCCTCCAAGTTGGGGTGTGGCCTCTGGTATGCTTCTAGCTGGGGTGTGGCCTCTGGTACCCTCCGAGTTGGGGTGTGGCCTCCAGTACCCTCTGAGATGGGGTGTGTACCCTTTGAGCTGGGGTGTGGCCTCCAGTACCCTCTGAGATGGGGTGTGTACCCTTTGAGCTGGGGTGTGGCCTCCAGGCACCCTCTGAGTTTGGGTGTGGCCTCCAGTATCCTCTGAGATGGGGTGTGACATCCGATACCCTCTGAGTCAGAGTGTGGCCTCCAGTACACTACTAATTGTGGTGTGGCCTCCGATACCCTCTGAATTGGCATGTGGCCTCCAAGTATCCTCCGAATTGGGGTGTGGCCTCCAGCACCCTCTGAATTGAGGTGTGGCCTCTGAGTACCCTCAGGGTTGGGGTGTGGCCTTCGGTACCCTTTGAGTTTGGGCGTAACTTACGGTACATTCTGGGTTGGGGTGTGGCCTTCGGTACCCTTTGAGTTTGGGCGTAACTTACGGTACATTCTGAATTGGGGTGTGGCCTCTGATACCCTTCGGTTTGGGAAGTGGCCTCCGATACCCTCCAAGCTGGGGTGTGGCCTCCGATACCGTCTGAGTTGGGGTGTGGCCTCTGGGTACCCTCCAAGTTGAGATGTGGCCTCCAGTACCCTCCAAGCTGGGGTGTAGCTGCGGAAATCCCTCCACGTTGGGGTATGGTCTACGGTACTCTCAGAGTTGGGGTATGGCCTCCTGGGGAGGGCCTCCAGTACCCTTTGAGCTGGGGTATGGCCTCCGGTACCCTCCGAGTTGAGCTGTGGCCTCCAGTAACTTCAAGGTACTCTCTGAGATGGGGAGTGGCCTCCGATACCCTCCAAGTTGGGGTGTAGCCTCTGTACCCTCCAATTTGGGGTGTGGCCTCCGGTACAATCCGATTTGGGGGTGTGGCTTTTGGTACCCTCTGAGCTGGGGTGTGGCCTCCGCTACCCTCAGAATTTGGGTGTGGCCTCTGATTACCCTCCAAATTGTGGCGTGGCCTCCAGTACCCTCCAAGTTGGAATGAGGACTCTGATATCCTCCAAGTTGGGGTGTGGTTTCTGGTACCCTCCAAATTGGGGTGTGACCTCCGAATACCCTTCGAGTTGGGGTGTGGCCTCCGGTACCCTCCGAATGGTGGTATGGCCTCCGGCACCATCCAAGTTGGGGTGTGACCTCCGCTATCCTCCGAGTTGGGGTTTGGCCTCCAATACCTTCCGGGTTGGGGTGTGACCTCCGATACCCTGAGTTGGGGTGTAGCCTCCGTACCATCCAAGTTGGGGTGTTTCCTCCAGTGTCGTCTGAGTTGGGGTGTGGCCTCTGGTACCCTTCGAGTTGGGGTGTGGCCTATGGTACCCTCCGAGTTGGGGTGTGGCCTCTTGGTATGTGGCCTCTGCTACCTTCTGAATTGGGGTGTGGCCTCAGATTACCCTCAAAATTGGGGTGTGGCCTCCAGTACCGTCCGACTTGAGGTGTGGACTCTTGGGGCCTTCGGTATCCTCCGAGCTGGGGTGTGGCCTCCGATACCCTTTGAGTTGGGGTGTGGATTTCGGAACCCTCTGAAATTGGTGTGGCCTCCCGTACCCTCTGAGTTGGGGTGTGGCCTCCAATACCCTCCGAATTAGGGTGTGGCCTCCTAATACCCTCAGAGTTGGAGTGTGGCCTCCGGTACCCTCCGAGTTGGGGTATCGCCTCTGGTACCCTCCGAGTAAAGGTGTGACCTATGGTACCCTCTGAGTTCGGGTATGGTCTCTTGGGGTGTGGCCTCCGGTACCCTTCGAGCAGCAGTTTGGCCTCTTGGGTTGTGGCCTCCGTTACCCTCTGAGATGGGGTGTGGTTTCCAGTATCCTCCGAATTGGGGTGTGGCTTCAGGTACCCTCCAAATTGGGGTGTAGCAACCTGTAACATACAAATTGAGGTGTGGTTTCCAACTACGCTCAGAGTTGAGGTGTGACCTCTGGTACCCTCCGAGTTGGGGTTTGGCCTCCGATACCCTCCGAGTAGGGGTATGGCCTCTGATACCCTACGAGATGGGGTGTGGCCTCTTGGGTATGGCGTCCGATGCTCTCCGATCTGGGGTTTGGTGTTATGACCTGGTGGTTAGGAGCACCCGGAATGACCTGATAGTTAAACCTCATACAGGACGAGCTCTGGGATGTGGGAGCTCTGCTGACCGCAAGCCCTAATCCTATCACACACACTAAAAATAGCCGTGGAGCGCTCCTGACGCTCCCTAGGCGCCTCGTCACAGCCTAAGATCTAGCTAGCCCTAGAGATAGAAAATAAAGCCTACCTTGCCTCAGAGAAATTCCCCAAAGGTAAAGGAAGCCCCCCACATATATTGACTGTGAGTAAAGATGGAAGTCACAAACGCAGAGATGAAACAGGTTTCAGCAAAGGGAGGCCAGACTTACTAAATAGACAGAGGATAGGAAAGGTAACTTTGCGATCAGCACAAAAACCTACAAAAGACCACGCAGAGTGTGCAAAAAAGACCTCCGCACCGACTCACGGTGCGGAGGGGCCACTCTGCATCCCAGAGCTTCCAGCTAGCAAGGCAAAATCATGATAACCAGCTGGACAAGAAAACAATGAACAAATAATGACTATCAGGAACTTAGCTTCTGCAAGAGAAGGCAGGTCACCAGAGAGATCCAGGAGCGAACTGAACCAATGCAAAAACATTGACAGCTGGCATGGAGTAACGATCTGAGAGGAGTTAAATAGAGCAGCCAACCAAAGGATAACCCACGTCACCTGTGTAAGGAACCTCAGAAGCAGCAGCTTCACTCATAGCCACCAGAGGGAGCCCACAGACAGAACCAGCCGAAGTACCACTCACGACCACAGGAGGGAGTTTGACAACAGAATTCACAACATTACCCCACCCTTGAGGAGGGGTCACCGAACCCTCACCAGAGCCCCCAGGCCGATCAGGATGAGCCAAATGAAAGGCACGAACAAGATCGGCAGCATGAACATCAGAGGCAAAAACCCAGGAATTATCTTCCTGACCATAACCCTTCCACTTGACCAGGTACTGGAGTTTCCGTCTCGAAACACGAGAATCCAAAATTTTCTCCACCACATACTCCAACTCCCCCTCGACCAACACCGGGGCAGGAGGATCAACGGAGGGAACCATAGGCGCCACGTATCTCCGCAACAAAGACCTATGGAACACATTATGGATGGCAAAAGAAGCTGGAAGGTCCAAACGAAATGACACAGGATTAAGAACTTCAGAAATCTTATATGGCCCAATGAAACGAGGCTTAAACTTAGGAGAGGAAACCTTCATAGGAACGTCACGAGATGACAACCAAACCAAATCCCCAACACGAAGTCGGGGACCAACACAACGCCGGCGGTTAGCGAAACAATGAGCCTTCTCCTGGGACAATGTCAAATTGTCCACCACATGAGTCCAAATCTGCTGCAACCTGTCCACCACCGCATCCACACCAGGACAGTCCGAACGCTCAACCTGCCCTGAAGAGAAACGAGGATGGAAACCAGATTTACAGAAAAAAGGAGAAACTAAAGTAGCCGAGCTGACCCGATTATTAAGGGCAAACTCAGCCAAAGGCAAGAAGGACACCCAATCATCCTGATCAGCAGAAACAAAGCATCTCAGATATGTCTCCAAAGTCTGATTAGTTCGTTCGGTTTGGCCATTAGTCTGAGGATGGAAAGCCGAAGAAAAAGACAAATCAATGCCCATCTTAGCGCAAAGGGACCGCCAAAACCTCGAAACAAACTGGGAACCTCTGTCCGAGACGATGTTCTCTGGAATGCCATGCAAACGAACCACATGCTGGAAAAACAATGGCACCAAATCAGAGGAGGAAGGCAATTTAGATAAGGGTATCAAATGGACCATCTTAGAGAAGCGATCACAAACCACCCAAATGACCGACATCTTTTGAGAAACAGGGAGATCAGAAATAAAATCCATGGAAATATGCGTCCAGGGCCTCTTCGGGATCGGCAAGGGCAAAAGCAACAGCAACCCACTGGCACGAGAACAGCAGGGCTTAGCCCGAGCACAAGTCCCACAGGACTGCACAAAAGAACGCACATCCCGTGACAAAGAAGGCCACCAAAGGGATCTAGCCACCAAATCTCTGGTACCAAAGATTCCAGGATGACCAGCCAACACCGAACAATGAACCTCAGAGATAACTCTACTAGTCCATCTATCAGGGACAAACAGTTTCTCCGCTGGACAACGGTCAGGTCTATCAGCCTGAAACTTCTGCAGCACCCGCCGCAAATCAGGGGAGATGGCAGACAAAATTACCCCCTCTTTAAGAATACCCGCCGGCTCCGGAACACCCGGAGAGTCAGGCACAAAACTCCTTGACAGGGCGTCAGCCTTCACATTCTTAGATCCCGGAAGGTATGAAACCACAAAATCAAAACGGGAGAAAAAGAGCGACCATCGAGCCTGTCTAGGATTCAACCGTTTGGCAGACTCGAGATAAGTCAAATTCTTGTGATCCGTCAAGACCACCACGCGATGTTTAGCTCCTTCAAGCCAATGTCGCCACTCCTTGAATGCCCACTTCATGGCCAACAACTCCCGATTGCCCACATCATAATTGCGCTCAGCAGGCGAGAATTTTCTAGAAAAGAAGGCACAGGGTTTCATCACCGAGCCATCAGAACTTCTTTGCGACCAAACATCCCCTGCTCCAATTTCAGAAGCATCAACCTCAACCTGAAAAGGGAGAGAAACATCTGGCTGGCACAACACAGGGGCAGAAGCAAAACGACGCTTCAACTCCTGAAAAGCCTCTACAGCCGCAGAGGACCAATTGACCACATCAGCACCTTTCTTGGTCAAATCAGTCAACGGTTTAGCAATACTGGAAAAATTAGCGATGAAGCGACGATAAAAATTAGCAAACCCCAGTAATTTCTGCAAGCTCTTCACAGATGTCGGCTGAGTCCAATCGTGAATGGCCTGAACTTTAACAGGGTCCATCTCGATAGTAGAAGGGGAAAAAATGAAACCCAAAAATGAAACCTTCTGAACTCCAAAGAGACACTTTGACCCCTTCACAAACAAGGAATTCGCACGAAGGACCTGGAATACCATTCTGACCTGCTTCACATGAGACTCCCAATCATCCAAAAAGACCAAAATGTCATCCAAGTATACAATCATGAATCTATCCAGGTACTCTCGGAAGATGTCATGCATAAAGGACTGAAACACAGATGGAGCATTAGAAAGCCCGAATGGCATAACCAGGTACTCAAAATGGCCCTCGGGCGTATTAAATGCCGTTTTCCATTCATCACCCTGTTTAATTCGCACAAGATTATACGCACCACGAAGATCTATCTTGGTGAACCAACTAGTCCCCTTAATCCGAGCAAATAAATCAGACAGCAGCGGCAAAGGATACTGAAATTTGACTGTGATCTTATTAAGAAGGCGGTAATCAATACAAGGTCTCAAAGAACCATCCTTCTTGGCCACAAAAAAGAACCCTGCTCCCAATGGTGACGACGACGGACGAATATGACCCGTCTCCAAGGATTCCTTTATATAACTCCGCATAGCGGCGTGCTCTGGTACAGATAAATTAAACAGACGACCCTTAGGAAACTTACTACCAGGAATCAAATTACTAGCACAGTCGCAATCCCTATGAGGAGGTAGGACACCAGATTTGGGCTCTTCAAATACATCCCGGTAATCTGATAAAAACTCAGGGACTTCAGAAGGAGTGGAGGGCGAAATTGACAGCAATGGAACATCACCATGTACCCCCTGACAACCCCAGCTGGACACAGACATAGATTTCCAATCCAACACTGGATTATGGACCTGTAGCCATGGCAACCCCAAAACGACCACATCATGCAGATTATGCAACACCAAAAAGCGAATATCCTCCTGATGTGCAGGAGCCATGCACATGGTCAATTGAGTCCAGTACTGAGGTTTATTCTTGGCCAAAGGCGTAGCATCAATTCCTCTCAATAGAATAGGACACTGCAAGGGCTCCAAGAAAAAACCACAGCGCCTGGCAAACTCCAAGTCCATCAAATTCAGGGCAGCGCCTGAATCCACAAATGTCATTACAGAATAGGACGACAGAGAGCAAATCAGAGTAACAGACAAAAGAAATTTAGACTGTACCGTACCAATGGTGGCAGACCTAGCGAACCGCTTAGTGCGCTTAGGGCAGTCGGAGATAGCATGAGTGGATTCACCACAGTAAAAACACAGCCCATTCCGACGTCTGTGTTCTTGCCGTTCAGCTCTGGTCAAAGTCCTATCACACTGCATAGGCTCAGGCCTATGCTCAGAGAATACCGCCAGATGGTGCACAGCTTTGCGCTCACGCATGCGCCGATCGATCTGAATGGCCAAAGACATAGACTCATTAAGACCAGCAGGCGTGGGAAATCCCACCATGACATCCTTAAGGGCTTCAGAAAGACCCTTTCTGAAAATTGCCGCCAGGGCACACTCATTCCACTGAGTAAGCACAGACCACTTCCTAAACTTCTGACAGTACACCTCCGCTTCATCCTGACCCTGACACAAAGCCAGCAAGATTTTCTCTGCCTGATCCACTGAATTTGGTTCATCATAAAGCAATCCAAGCGCCAGAAAAAACGCATCAACATCACGCAATGCAGGATCTCCTGGCGCAAGGGAAAATGCCCAGTCTTGAGGGTCACCACGCAACAAAGAAATAATGATTTTTACCTGTTGAACGGGGTCCCCAGAGGAGCGGGGTTTCAAAGCTAGAAACAGTTTACAATTATTTTTGAAATTCAAGAACCTAGATCTATCCCCAGAAAATAAGTCAGGAATAGGAATTCTAGGCTCTAACATAGGATTCTGAACCACAAAATCTTGAATGTTTTGCACCCTTTCAGTGAGATGATCCACACAAGAGGACAGACATTGAATGTCCATATCTACACCTGTGTCCTGAACCACCCAAAGGTCTAGGGGAAAAGAAAGACAAAACACTGCAAAGAAAAAAAAATGGTCTCAGAAGTTCTCTTATCCCTCTATTGAGATGCATTAATACTTCGGGCCAGCTGTACTGTTATGACCTGGTGGTTAGGAGCACCCGGAATGACCTGATAGTTAAACCTCATACAGGACGAGCTCTGGGATGTGGGAGCTCTGCTGACCGCAAGCCCTAATCCTATCACACACACTAAAAATAGCCGTGGAGCGCTCCTGACGCTCCCTAGGCGCCTCGTCACAGCCTAAGATCTAGCTAGCCCTAGAGATAGAAAATAAAGCCTACCTTGCCTCAGAGAAATTCCCCAAAGGTAAAGGAAGCCCCCCACATATATTGACTGTGAGTAAAGATGGAAGTCACAAACGCAGAGATGAAACAGGTTTCAGCAAAGGGAGGCCAGACTTACTAAATAGACAGAGGATAGGAAAGGTAACTTTGCGATCAGCACAAAAACCTACAAAAGACCACGCAGAGTGTGCAAAAAAGACCTCTGCACCGACTCACGGTGCAGAGGGGCCACTCTGCATCCCAGAGCTTCCAGCTAGCAAGGCAAAATCATGATAACCAGCTGGACAAGAAAACAATGAACAAAAAATGACTATCAGGAACTTAGCTTCTGCGAGAGAAGGCAGGTCACCAGAGAGATCCAGGCGCGAACTGAACCAATGCAAAAACTGTTGTGAGTTCTGTTTTTGGGCTCCCTCTGGTGGTTACTGATGGTACTGGGTGACTTGTGTTCTCTGCGGTCTCTGGTGTCCACCTGTTCCATCAGGTTATGGGAGTTTCCTATTTAACCTGGCTTTTTTGTCATTTCCTCGCCGGCTATCAATGTAATCAGCGTGTCTTTTACCTCTGCTCCCTGCGTCTGTTATCTTCAGGACAAGCTAAGTTTTGATTTTCCTGTTCCACGTTTTGCTTTATTTTTGTCTTAGTCCAGCTTGCAGATATGTGATTCCTTGCTGCTGGTTGCTCTAGTGGGCTGAAATTACTCCTCATGTTCCATGAGTTGGCACATGAGTTCAAGTAATTTCAGGATGGTTTTTTGAAGGGTTTTTCGCTGACCGCGCAGTTCTCTTTTGTATCCTCTGCTATCTAGCTTTAGCGGGCCTCATTTTTGCTGATTCTATTTTCATAACTACGTATGTGCTTTCCTCTCATTTCACCGTTATTACATGTGGGGGGCTGCTATTTCTGTGGGGTGTTTCTCTGGAGGCAAGTGAGGTCTGTGTTTCTTCTAATAGGGGAAGCTAATCCTTCGGCTGGCGCGAGACGTCTAGGAATCATCGTAGGCACGTTCCCCGGCTACTGCTAGTTGTGTGTTTAGGTTCAGGATCGCGGTCAGCTCAGGTTCCATCACCCTAGAGCTTGTTTTGTTTTTGTGCTTGTCCTTTTGTGATCCCCTGCCATTGGGATCATGACAGTATAGCCGGCCAGAAAAAATTGGTCATCGTTTTGGCTGAAGTAGGAGGAAAAGTAGTCTGAGGAAGTTTTTTTTTTTTTTTTTCCCTCCTCAGTGTTTGCTGCCTAGCCTTAATTGCAGCTTGGCTGCTTCTTTCCTCCTCTTAATCCTTGAATGGCTCTGACCTCAGCTGTTTATCATGGACGTCCAGAGTTTGGCTTCCAGCCTGAATAATCTTGCTGCTAAGGTTCAAAATATACAAGATTTTGTTGTACATACGCCTATGTCTGAACCTAGAATTCCTATCCCAGAGTTTTTTTCTGGAGATAGATCTAGTTTTCTGAATTTTAGGAACAATTGCAAGTTGTTTCTTTCCTTGAAATCTCGCTCCTCTGGAGACCCTGCTCAGCAGGTCAAGATTGTTATATCTTTCCTGCGGGGTGACCCTCAGAATTGGGCATTTGCATTGGCACCAGGGGATCCTGCGTTGCTCAATGTGGATGCGTTTTTTCTGGCATTGGGTTTGCTCTATGAGGAACCTAACCTAGAGATTCAGGCTGAAAAAGCTTTATTGGCTCTCTCTCAGGGGCAAGATGAAGCAGAAATATATTGTCAGAAATTTCGGAAATGGTCGGTGCTTACTCAGTGGAATGAGTGCGCTCTGGCTACAAAATTCAGAGATGGCCTTTCTGAGGCCATTAAAGATGTTATGGTGGGGTTCCCGGCGCCTACAGGTCTGAATGAGTCCATGACTATGGCTATTCAGATTGATCGGTGTTTACGGGAGCGCAAACCTGTGCACCATTTGGCGGTGTCTTCTGAACAGGCACCTGAGATAATGCAATGTGATAGAATTCAGTCCAGAAGTGAACGGCAAAATTATAGGCGGAAAAATGGATTGTGTTTTTATTGTGGTGATTCAGCTCATGTTATATCAGCATGCTCTAAACGCACAAAAAAGGTTGATAAGTCTGTTGCCATTGGTACTTTACAGTCTAAGTTCATTCTGTCTGTGACTCTGATTTGTTCATTATCATCCATTTCCGTCGATGCCTATGTGGATTCAGGCGCTGCCCTGAGTCTTATGGATTGGTCATTTGCCAGTCGCTGTGGGTTTAGTCTGGAACCTCTGGAAGTTCCTATTCCTTTGAAAGGAATTGACTCTACACCTTTGGCTATGAATAAACCTCAGTACTGGACACAAGTGACCATGCGTATGACTCCCGTTCATCAGGAGGTGATTCGCTTCCTGGTACTGTATAATTTACATGATGTCTTAGTGCTTGGTCTGCCATGGTTCCAAACTCATAACCCAGTCCTGGACTGGAAAACAATGTCTGTGTTAAGCTGGGGATGTCAGGGGGTTCATGATGATGCATCTCCGATTTCTATCGCTTCATCTACTCCTTCTGAGGTTCCGGTATTTTTGTCTGATTATCGGGAGGTTTTTGAGGAGCCTAAGCTCAGTTCGCTTCCTCCTCACAGGGATTGCGATTGTGCTATAGATTTGATTCCTGGCAGTAAATTCCCTAAAGGTCGTTTGTTCAATCTGTCAGTGCCAGAGCATACTGCTATGCGGAATTATGTTAAGGAGTCTTTGGAAAAGGGACATATCCGTCCATCTTCGTCCCCTTTGGGAGCAGGTTTTTTTTTCGTGGCCAAAAAAGATGGTTCCTTGAGGCCTTGCATAGATTATCGTCTTTTGAATAAGATTACAGTCAAATATCAGTATCCTTTGCCATTGTTGACTGATTTGTTCGCTCGCATTAAGGGGGCTAAATGGTTCACTAAGATTGATCTTCGGGGTGCGTATAATCTTGTGCGGATAAGGCAGGGTGAGGAGTGGAAAACCGCATTTAATATGCCTGAGGGCCATTTCGAGTATTTGGTGATGCCTTTTGGACTTTCTAATGCTCCTTCTGTCTTCCAGTCTTTTATGCACGATATTTTCCGTGAATATCTGGATAAATTTATTATCGTGTATTTGGATGATGTTTTGGTTTTTTCTGATGACTGGGAGTCTCATGTTCAGCAGGTCAGGAAGGTGTTTCAGGTCCTGCGGGCCAATTCTTTGTTTGTAAAGGGTTCAAAGTGTCTCTTTGGAGTCCAGAAGATTTCTTTTTTGGGGTATATTTTTTCCCCTTCTACTATTGAGATGGATCCCGTCAAGGTTCAGGCTATTTGTGACTGGACGCAGCCTACATCTCTTAAGAGTCTACAGAAGTTCTTGGGCTTTGCTAATTTTTATCGTCGCTTCATAACTAATTTTTCTAGTGTTGTTAAGCCTTTGACGGATTTGACTAAGAAGGGTGCTGATGTTACTGATTGGTCTCCTGCGGCTGTGGAGGCCTTTCAGGAACTTAAGCGCCGGTTTTCTTCTGCTCCTGTGTTGCGTCAGCCAGATACGTCGCTTCCTTTTCAGGTTGAGGTTGATGCTTCCGAGATCGGAGCGGGGGCGGTTTTGTCACAGAGAAGCTCCGATGGCTCAGTGATGAAGCCATGTGCGTTCTTTTCTAGAAAATTTTCGCCCGCTGAACGGAATTATGATGTTGGTAATCGGGAGCTTTTGGCCATGAAGTGGGCATTTGAGGAGTGGCGTCATTGGCTTGAGGGTGCTAGACATCGTGTGGTGGTCTTGACTGATCACAAAAATCTGATGTACCTTGAGTCTGCCAAGCGTCTGAATCCTAGACAGGCTCGTTGGTCACTGTTTTTCTCCCGTTTCAATTTTGTGGTTTCATACCTGCCAGGTTTAAAGAATGTGAAGGCGGATGCTCTTTCTAGGAGTTTTGTGCCTGACTCCCCTGGAAATTCTGAGCCCACTGGTATCCTTAGGGATGGGGTGATTTTGTCGGCTGTCTCCCCAGACTTGCGACGTGCTTTGCAGGAGTTTCAGGCGGATAAACCTGATCGTTGTCCGCCGGAAAGACTGTTTGTTCCGGATAATTGGACCAGTAGAGTCATCTCCGAGGTCCATTCTTCTGTGTTGGCAGGTCATCCTGGAATATTTGGTACTAGAGACTTGGTGGCCAGGTCTTTTTGGTGGCCTTCCTTGTCGAGGGATGTGCGTTCTTTCGTGCAGTCTTGTGGAGTTTGCGCTCGGGCTAAGCCTTGCTGTTTTCGGGCCAGTGGATTGTTGTCACCTTTGCCTATCCCGAAGAGGCCTTGGACGCACATTTCCATGGACTTTATTTCGGATCTCCCTGTCTCTCAAAAAATGTCCGTCATATGGGTTGTGTGTGACCGCTTTTCTAAGATGGTTCATCTGGTACCCTTGCCTAAGTTACCTTCCTCCTCTGAGTTGGTCCCTCTGTTTTTTCAAAACGTGGTCCGTTTGCATGGCATTCCGGAGAACATCGTTTCTGACAGGGGATCCCAGTTTGTGTCTAGATTTTGGCGGACGTTCTGTGCTAAGATGGGCATTGATTTGTCCTTTTCGTCTGCATTCCATCCTCAGACGAATGGCCAGACGGAACGAACTAATCAGACTTTAGAAACTTATTTAAGGTGTTTTGTTTCTGCTGATCAAGATGACTGGGTTTCCTTTTTGCCGCTTGCCGAGTTTGCCCTTAATAATCGGGCTAGTTCTGCTACCTTGGTTTCTCCTTTCTTTTGTAATTCGGGGTTTCATCCTCGTTTTTCCTCTGGTCAGGTGGAGCCTTCTGATTGTCCTGGAGTGGACATGGTGGTGGATAGGTTGCATCAGATTTGGAGTCATGTGGTGGACAATTTGAAGTTGTCCCAGGAGAGGGCTCAGCAGTTTGCTAATCGCCGTCGCCGCGTGGGTCCTCGACTTCTTGTTGGGGACTTGGTGTGGTTGTCTTCTCGTTTTGTTCCTATGAAGGTCTCTTCTCCTAAGTTCAAGCCTCGGTTCATCGGTCCCTATAGGATCTTGGAAATTCTTAACCCTGTGTCGTTTCGTTTGGATCTCCCGGCATCGTTTGCTATTCATAATGTGTTCCATCGGTCGTTGTTGCGGAAGTATGAGGTACCTGTTGTTCCTTCGCTTGAGCCTCCTGCTCCGGTGCTGGTGGAGGGTGAATTGGAGTATGTTGTGGAGAAGATCTTGGATTCTCGTGTTTCCAGACGGAAACTCCAGTATTTGGTCAAGTGGAAGGGTTATGGTCAGGAGGATAATTCTTGGGTGATTGCCTCTGATGTTCATGCTGCCGATTTGGTCCGTGCTTTTCATAGGGCTCATCCTGGTCGCCCTGGTGGTTCTCGTGAGGGTTCGGTGACCCCTCCTCAAGGGGGGGATACTGTTGTGAGTTCTGTTTTTGGGCTCCCTCTGGTGGTTACTGATGGTACTGGGTGACTTGTGTTCTCTGCGGTCTCTGGTGTCCACCTGTTCCATCAGGTTATGGGAGTTTCCTATTTAACCTGGCTTTTTTGTCATTTCCTCGCCGGCTATCAATGTAATCAGCGTGTCTTTTACCTCTGCTCCCTGCGTCTGTTATCTTCAGGACAAGCTAAGTTTTGATTTTCCTGTTCCACGTTTTGCTTTATTTTTGTCTTAGTCCAGCTTGCAGATATGTGATTCCTTGCTGCTGGTTGCTCTAGTGGGCTGAAATTACTCCTCATGTTCCATGAGTTGGCACATGAGTTCAAGTAATTTCAGGATGGTTTTTTGAAGGGTTTTTCGCTGACCGCGCAGTTCTCTTTTGTATCCTCTGCTATCTAGCTTTAGCGGGCCTCATTTTTGCTGATTCTATTTTCATAACTACGTATGTGCTTTCCTCTCATTTCACCGTTATTACATGTGGGGGGCTGCTATTTCTGTGGGGTGTTTCTCTGGAGGCAAGTGAGGTCTGTGTTTCTTCTAATAGGGGAAGTTAATCCTTCGGCTGGCGCGAGACGTCTAGGAATCATCGTAGGCACGTTCCCCGGCTACTGCTAGTTGTGTGTTTAGGTTCAGGATCGCGGTCAGCTCAGGTTCCATCACCCTAGAGCTTGTTTTGTTTTTGTGCTTGTCCTTTTGTGATCCCCTGCCATTGGGATCATGACAAAAAACATTGACAGCTGGCATGGAGTAACGATCTGAGAGGAGTTAAATAGAGGAAAAGAAAAAGCAACGAAGATCAGCTCACCTCCTCTCAGGCCCAGCGCACGGATCATGCAGTGCAGCAAGTAGTTTGAAGAGAAAGCAGAAGTCCAGCGCGGGTGATGTCCATAAAAAATACCTTTTATTCCATATTCGTTAAAAGCACATAAATCCAGAGTCCATCTTCATATCCATAGACACAAAAACGGGTGATTCCTACCAGTGACAGTCACAGGTTTAAAGTGCATTAAAATCATACGCGTTTCAACGGTCGTGCCGCCTTACTCATTGTAAGCTAGCAAGGCAAAATCATGATAACCAGCTGGACAAGAAAACAATGAACAAATAATGACTATCAGGAACTTAGCTTCTGCAAGAGAAGGCAGGTCACCAGAGAGATCTAGGAGCGAACTGAACCAATGCAAAAACATTGACAGCTGGCATGGAGTAACGATCTGAGAGGAGTTAAATAGAGCAGCCAACCAAAGGATAACCCACGTCACCTGTGTAAGGAACCTCAGAAGCAGCAGCTTCACTCATAGCCACCAGAGGGAGCACACAGACAGAACCCGCCGAAGTACCACTCACGACCACAGGAGGGAGTTTGACAACAGAATTCACAACAGTTTGGCCTCTGGTACCCTCCAAGTTGGGGTGTGTCCTCCGATACCCTTCGAGATGGGGTGCAGCTTCCATACCCTCCAAGTTGGGGAGTGGTCGCCAATTTGACCTTACGAGTCGGGGTGTGACTTTTTACCCTCCAAGTTGGGTTGTGGCCTTTGGTATTCTCCGAGTTGGGGTGTAGCTTCTTGGGGTGCGGTTTCTGGTACCCTCCGAATTGGGGTGTGACCACTGGTACCCTCCAAATTGGGGTGTACCTCCTGTAACCTCTGAATTGGGGTGTGGCCTGCGAATACCCTCATAGTTGGGGTGTGGCCTCCGGTACCCTCTGAGTTGGGGTATGGCCTTTTGGGGTGAGGCCTCTGGTAAGCTTCGAGCTGGGGTATGGCCTCCAATGCCCTCCATGTTGAGGTGTGGCCTCAAGTACCTTCAAGGTGCTCTCTGAGTTTAGGTGTGGCCTCCGCTACCCTTTGAATTGGAGATTGGCCTCCGATACCCTCTGAGTTTGGGTGCATCCTCCGTAGTCTTCAAGGTCAGGTTGGTCTCCCAACCCTACGAGTTGGATTGTGGCCTTTGGTACCCTCCAAGTTGGGGTGTGGCCTCTTGCGGTGTGGCCTCCGATACCATCCAATTACCATAGAATTGGAGTGTGGCCTCCAGCGTCCTCCGAGTTGGGGTGAGGACTCTTGGGGTGTGGCCTCAAATACCCTCTGAGCTGGTGTGTTGCCTCCGATACCTTCTGAGTTGGGGTGTGGTTTCCGGTTCCCTCTGAATTGGGGTGAGGCCTCTGAATAATTTCCGAGTTGGGATGTGGCCTCCGGTGCCCTCCAAGTTGGGGTAAAGCCTCCGTTACCCTCCGAATTGGGGTGTGGCCTCCGGTACCCTAAGAATTGGGGTGCGGCCTTCGAGTACCCTCCGAATTGGGGTGTGGCCTCCGCTAGTCTTTGAATTGAGGTGTGGCCTTTGGTATCCTCCAAGTTGGGGTGTGGCATTTGGCATTCTCCGAGTTGGGGTGTGGCCTCTTGGGGTGTGGCCTCAGGTACCCTCCAGAATGGGGTGTGGCCTCCGATTACCTTCCCAATTGGGATGTGGCCTACAGTACTTTCCGAGTTGTGGTGAGGACTCTTGGGGTGTGGCGTCAAATACCCTCTGAGATGGGGTGTGGCCTCCAATACCCTCTTAGATGGCATGGTTTGACCTCTGATACCCTCCGAGTTGGGGTGTGGTTTCTGGTACCATCCCAATTGGGGTGTGGCCTTTGATACCCTCTGAGTTGGGGTGTTTCCTCCAGTACCCTCCGAGATGGGGTGTGGCCAACGGTACCCTTCGGGTTAGGGTGTGGCCTTTGATACCCTCGTAGTTGGTGTGTAGCCTATTGGGGTGTGGCTTTCGTTACCCTCCGAATTGGGGTGTGGCTTAAGATTACCCTCGGAATTTGGGTGTGGTGTCCAGTACCCTCCGTGTTGGAGTGTAGACTCTTGTGGTGTGGCCTTAGATACCCTTCGAATTGGGGTGTGGCCTCCGATACCCTCCGAGCAGGGGTGAGGCCTCCGATACCCTACGAGTTAGGGTGTGACCTATGGTAACCTCCGAGTTGGGGAGTGGCCTACGTTACCCTAAGAATTGTGGTGTGACCTCTGGTACCCTCCTAATTGGAGTGTAGCCTCCTGTACCCTTCATATTGGAGTGTGGACTCCGAATACACTCAGAGTTGGGTTGTGGCCTCCGGTACCCTCCGAGTTGGTGTGTCGCCTACGGTACCCTCCAAATTGGGGTGTGGCCTTCAGTACCATCGGAGTTGGGGTAACAACTCTTGGGGTGTGTCCTCCAATACCTTCTGAGCTGGGGTGTGGCCTCCACTACCCTCCAAATTGGGGTGTGGTTTACCGTACCCTCCAAATTGGGGTGTGGCCCCCTGTACCTTCCTAGTTTGGGTGTGGCCTCCGATACCCTCCGAATTGTGGTGTGACCTCTGTTACCTTCCAAATTGGGGTGTAGCCTCCTGTAACCTCCGAATTGGAGTGTGGCCTCCGAATATCTTCAGAGTTGGTGTGTGGCCTCCGGTACCCTCCGATTTGGGGTATGGCTTCTGGTACCCTCCAAGTTGGGTTGTGGCCTACACTATCCTCTGAGTTGGGGCATGGCCTCTTGGGGTGTGGCCTCCGATACCCCTCGAGCTGGGGTATGTCCTCCGATACCCTCTGAGTTAAACTGTGGCCTACAGTACTTTCAAGGTACTCTCTGAGTTGGCGTGTGGCCTTCGCTAACCTCCGAGTTGGGGATGGGCCTCCGATACCCTCCAAGTTAGGGTGTGGCCTCCGGTACCCTCCAAGATGGGGTATGGCCTTTGGTACCCTCCAAATTGAAGTGTGGCCTATTGGGGTGTGGCCTCCGGTAACCTCCAAGCTGGGGTGTGGCCTCCGATACACTACGAGTTGTGGCGTTGCCTTCGTTACACTGCGAATTGTGGTGTGACATCTGGTAACCTCCAAATTGGGGTGTAGCCTCCCGTACCCTCCGAATTGGGGTGTGAACTCAGAATACCCTCAGAGTTGGGGTGTGGCCTCCGATACCCTCAAGTTGGCGTATGACTTCTTGTACTCTCCGAGTTGGGGTGTGGCCTAATGTACCCTCGGAGTTGGGGCATGGCATCTTGGGGCATGTGGCCTCTGGTACCCTTCAAGCTGGGGTATGGCCTACGATACCCTCCAAGTTGAGGTGTGGCCTCCAGTACCTTCAAGGTATTCTCTGAGTTATGGTGTGGCCTCTGCTACCCTCCGAGTTGGGCTTGACTTCAGATACCCTCCGATTTGGGGTGTGGCCTCCAGTACCCCTGAGTTTGGATGTAGACTCTTTTCCCTCCAAGTTGGGGTGTGGCCTCCGGTACCCTCCAAGTAGGGGTATGGCCTCTTGGGGTGTGGCCTCCTGTACTCTGAATTGGGGTGTGGCCTCCGATTACCCTCCAAATTGGGGTGTGACCTCCAGTACCATCCGAGTTGTGGTAACAACTCTTGGGGTGTGTCCTCCAATACCTTCTGAGCTGGGGTGTGGCCTCCGCTACCCTCCAAATTGGGGTGAGGTTAGCGGTACCCTCTGAATTGTGGTGAGGCCTCCGAATACCCTCCGAGTTGGGGTGTGGCCTCCAATACCTCCGAGTTGGGGTATGGCATCTGGTACCCTCTGAGTTTGGTGTGGCCTCTGGTACCCTCCGAGTTGGGGTATGGCCTCTTGGGGTGTGGCCTCCGATGGTGTATGGTTTCTGGTACCCTCCGAATTGGGGTGTGGCTTCCGAATACCCTTAGAGTTGGGGTGTGGCCTCTGGTACCCTTCAAGCTGGGGTGTGGCCTCCGATACCCACCCATTTGGCGTTTGGCCTCCAGTACCTTCAACGTACCCTCGGAGTGTGGGTGTGGCCCTAGGATACCCTTCAATTTGGGGTGTAGCCTCCGGTACCCTACGAGCTGGGGTCAACATTGTCTTGAGTACCCTTTGAGTTGCGGCATGGTCTTCAGAAACTTTCAGAGAAGGGGTGTGACCTCCGTTACCCTTCGAGTTGGGGTGTAGCCTTCAGGCACCCTCTGAGTTGGGGCGTTGCCTCCGGGTTCCCTCCAAGTTGGGGTGTAGCCTCCAGTACTCTCTGAGTTGCGGTTTGGCCTTGGTACACTCCGTGTTGGGTTGTGGCCTCCGTTACCCTCCGAGTTGGAGTGTGGCCTCCGGGCACCCTCTGAGTTGGGATGTGGCCTCCAATACCCTCCATGTTGGAGTGTGGCCTCTGGTACCCTCCGAATTGGGGTATCGCCTGTTATGACCTGGTGGTAAGGACAATAATGGACCTGGTGGTTAAGAGCACACGGAATGACCTGATAGTTACAAATAATATAGGACGAGCTCTGAGACGTGGGAACTCTGCTGACCGCAATCCCTAATCCTATCACACACACTAGAAATAGCCGTGGATTGCTCCTAACGCTCCCTATGCAACTCGGCACAGCCTAAGGAACTAGCTAGCCCTGAAGATAGAAAAATAAAGCCTACCTTGCCTCAGAGAAATTCCCCAAAGGAAAAGGCAGCCCCCCACATATAATGACTGTGAATAAAGATGAAAATACAAACACAGAGATGAAATAGATTTAGCAAAGTGAGGCCCGACTTACTGAACAGACTGAGGATAGGAAAGGTAACTATGCGGTGAGCACAAAAAACTACAAAAAGACCACGCAGAGGGCGCAAAAAGACCCTCCGCACCGACTCACGGTGCGGAGGCGCTCCTTCTGCGTCCCAGAGCTTCCAGCAAGCAAGACAAAAATCAAAATACCAAGCTGGACAGAAAAACAGCAAACCAGAGATAAACAAGCAGGAACTTAGCTTCTGCTGGAAAGACAGGTCACAAGAACGATCCAGGAGTGAACAAGACCAATACTGGAACATTGACAGGTGGCATGGAGCAATGATCTAAGTGGAGTTAAATAGAGCAGCCAGCTAACGAATTAACCTCGTCACCTGTGGAAGGAAACTCAGAAGCCGCAGTCGAAGTACCATTCATGACCACAGGAGGGAGCTTGACAACAGAATTCACAACAATCGCCTCCGATACTGGAAAATACACCCCAACTCGGTGGTTAACAGAGGCCACACCTCAAGAGTCCACACCCCAACTTGTAGGGTACTGGAGGCCACACCCCATTTTGGAGGGTACTTGAAGGCCACACCCCAATTCAGAGGGTACCGGAGGCAGCACCTCAATTCGTAAGGTACCGGAGGCCATGCCCCAACTCAGAGTGCATTGGCAGCCACACCCCAGCTCATAGGGTACAGGGGGCCATACCTCAAGAGGCCACACCGCAACTCGGGAGGGTACTGGAGGCCACACCCCAAAAGGCCACACCCCAACTCAGAGGGCACCACAGGCCACATCACAACTCGGAGACTACTGGAGGCCACACCACAATTCGGAAGGTGCCGGAGGCCACACCCCAAAATTGGAGGGTTTCGGACGCCACACCCCAAATCGGAGAGTACCAGAAGCAACATTCCAAATCGGATGATAACGGAGGCCACACCCCAACTTGGAGGGTACCAGAGGCAACACCCCAACTTTGAGGGTATTGTAAGCCACACCCAAACCCAGAGGGTTCCGAAGGTCACACCCCAACTCGCAGGGTACCAGAGGCCACAACCCAACTTGGAGGGTACCCGGAGGCCACACCCCAAACTCAGAGGGTGCCAGTAGGCCACACCCCAAATCAAAGGGTACCGGAGGCCACACCCCAACTCATAAGGTACTGTAAGCCTCACCCCAACTGGGAGGGTACCCAAAGGCCACACCCCAACTCCGAGGGTGCCATGAAGGTACTGGAGGCCACACCCCAGCTTGCAGGGTACCTGTGGGCCTAGGCCACACTTTAGCTCGGAGGGTACTAGACGCCATACCCCAACTTTGAGGGTACCCAAAGGCCACACCCCAACTCGGAGGGTACTGGAGGCCAAACCCCAACTCAGAAGGTACGCGGAGGTAACACCCCAACTCGGTGGGTGTCATATGCCGCACCCCAACTCGAAGGGTACCCCGGAGGCCACACCCCAACTCGGAGGGTATCAGAGGCTACACCCCAGCTCGCAGGGTACCAGAGACACACCCCAAGAGGCCACACCCATCTTGGAGGGTACCGGAGGCCACGCTCCATCTTGGAAGGTGCCAGATGCCAAGCCCCAAATTGGAGGATACCGTAGGCCACACCCAAACTCTGAAGTTACTTGGAGTCCACACCCCAATTCGGAGGGTATCGGAGGCTACGCCACAATTCAGAGGGTACCGAAGGCCACACACAAACTCGGAGGGTACTGGAGGCCACACCCCAAACCAAGGGTACCTGGAACCCACACCCCATTTCGGAGGGTGCCTGGTAGGTATTGAAGTCCACACCCAAACTCAGAGGGTGTCGGAGGCCACACCTCAGCTCAGAAGGTACCAGATGCCACACCCTAACTCATAGGGTACTGGAGGACACACACCAGCTCACACCATACCGGAGGCCACACCCCAGCTCAGAGGGTAACAGAGGCCACAACCCAACTCGTAGGGTATCGGACGCCACACCCCAGCTTGGACCGTACTGGAGGCCACACCCCAATTTGGAGGGTACCGGAAACCACACCCCAGCTTAGAGGGTAGCGGAAGCCACAAACCAAGAGTCCACACCCCAACTATGAGGGTACTGGAGGCTACACCCCAATTCGGAGGGAACTCAGGGGCCACACCTCCATTTGGACGGTACTGGAGGCCACATTGCAAGAGGCCACACCCCAACTCAGAGGGTGCGGTAGGCCATACCCCAATGTGGAGAGTAGCGGAGACCACACCTCAACTCAGAACGTCCTGGAGGCCACACCCCAACTCAGGTAGCACAGGCAACAGCCCAACTCGGAGGGTACTAGAGGCCACACCTCGAGTCCACACCCCAACTTGGAGGGTCCTTGAGGCCACACCCCATTTTGGAGGGTACTCGAATGCCACACTCCAATTGGGAGGGTGCTGGAGGCAGCACCCCAATGCGTAGGGTACCGGAGGCCATACCCCAAATCAGAGGGTATTGGCAGTCACACACCAGCTCATAGGGTACAGGAGGCCACACCTCAAGAGGCCACACCACAACTCGGAGGGTACTGGAGGCCACACCCCAGCTCAGAGGGCACCTGAGACCACACCCCAACTCGGAGGGCATTGGCAGCCACACCCCAGCTCATAGGGTACAGGAGGCCACACCTCAAGAGGCCACACCACAACTCGGAGGGTACTGGAGGCCACACCCCAGCTCGGAGGGCACCAGAGGCCACACCCCAAAAGGCCACATCCCAACTCGGAGGGCATTGGCAGCCACATCCCAGCTCATAGGTACAGGAGGCCACACCTCAAGAGGCCACACCACAACTCGGAGACTACTGGAGGCCACACCTCAACTTGGAAGGTGTCGGAGTCCACACCCCAACATCAAAGGGTTTCGGAGGCCAAACCCCAACTCAGAGTACTCCTGAAGCCACACCCCAAAACGAAGGATAAAGGAGGTCACAACCCAACTTGGAGGTTACCAGAGGCCACACCCCAACTTTGAGGGTACCAGAGGCCACACCCCAACTCGCAGGGTACCAGAGGCCACACCCCAACTAGGAGGGTATTGGAGGCCACACCCCAATTCGGCAAGTACTCAGAGGCCACACCTGCATTTGGAGGGTACCCGAAGCAACACCCCAATTCGTAGGGTATCGGAGCCCCAACTTGGAGGGTATGAGAGGCCACACTCTGGTTTGGAGGGTACGGGAGGCCACACTCCAAGAGGCCACACCTCAACTCAGAGGGTAACGTAGGTCACACCCGAACGTGGAGAGTAACAGAGACTCAGAACATGCTGGAGGCCACACCCCAACTTGAAGAGTATCGGAGGCCACACCCCAACTCAGAGGGTACTGGAGGCCAAACCCCAACTCGGAGGGTAGCAGAGGCAACAGCCCAACTCGGAGGGTACCAGAGGCCAAACCCAACTCGGGAAGTAATCGGAGGCCACATCCTAACTCGGAGGGTACCAGAGGCCACACCCCATCACGGAGGGTATGGGAGGCCAAAACACAATTCGGAAGGTACCAGTGGCCACATCCCATCACGGAGGGTATGGGATGCCAAAATACAATTCGGAAGGTACCCACCAAATTGGGGTGTGGAATCTGGTAGCCTACAAGTTGCGGTGTGACCTCTGGTATGCTTTGATTTGGGGTGTGGCCTCCATGCACTCTCCAAGTTGTGTTGTTGCCTCCAGGTACCCTCCAAGTTGGTGTGTGGCCTCAGCTACCTTAAGAGTTGGGGTGTGGCTTAAGGTACCCTCTGAGTTGGGGTGTGCCATCTGTAACCCTCCAAATTGGGGTGTGGCCTCTGGTGCCCTCTGAGTTGGTGTGTGGCCTGCGGCACCCTCCGTGTTGGGGTGTGGCCGCCGATACCCTCCAATTTGGGGTGTGGACTCTGCTACCTTCCAAGTTGGGGTGTTGCATCCGGTACCCTCCGAGTTGGGGTGTGGCCTCTGAGTACCCTTAGAGTTGGTGTATTGCCTTCAGTACCTGACGAGTCTGGGTGTGTTCTACGGTACCCTCTGAGTTGGGGTGTGGCCTCTGGTACCCTCCAAGTTGGGGTGTGGCCTCCAGTACCCTCTGAGATGGGGTGTGACATCCGATACCCTCTGAGTCAGAGTGTGGCCTCCGATACACTACTAATTCTGGTGTGGCCTCCGATACCCTCTGAATTGGCATGTGGCCTCCAAGTATCCTCCGAATTGGGGTGTGGCCTCCAGCACCCTCTGAATTGAGGTGTGGCCTCTGAGTACCCTCAGGGTTGGGGTGTGGCCTTCGGTACCCTTTGAGTTGGGGCGTAACTTCCGGTACCCTCCAAGTTGGGGTGTGGTTTCTGGTACCCTTCGAATTGGGGTGTGACCTCCGAATACCCTTCGAGTTGGGGTGTGGCCTCCTATACCTTCCGGGTTGGGGTGTGACCTCCGATACCCTGAGTTGGGGTGTAGCCTCCGTAACATCCAAGTTGGGGTGTTTCCTCCAGTGTCCTCCGAGTTGGGGTGTGGCCTCCGGTACCCTTCAAGTTGGGGTGTTGCCTATGGTACCCTCCGAGTTGGGGTGTGGCCTCTGATACCCTTTGAGTTGGGGTGTGGATTCCGGTACCCTCTGAATTTGGTGTGGCCTGCGCTACCCTCCGAATTAGGGTGTGGCCTCCTAATACCCTCAGAGTTGGGGTGTGGCCTCCGGTACCCTCCGAGTTGGGGTATGGCCTCTGGTACCCTCTGAATAAAGGTGTGACCTATGGTACCCTCCAAGTTTGGGTATGGTCTCTTGGGGTGAGGCCTCCGGTACCCTTCGAGCTGGAGTTTGGCCTCTTGGGTTGCGGCCTCCGTTACCCTCTGAGATGGGGTGTGGTTTTCAGTATCCTCCGAATTGGGGTGTGGCTTCAGGTACCCTCCAAATTGGGGTGTAGCAACCTGTAACATACAAATTGAGGTGTGGTTTCCAACTACCCTCAGAGTTGAGGTGTGACCTCTGGTACCCTCCGAGTTGGGGTTTGGCCTCCGATACCTTCCGAATTGGGATTTGGCCTCCGGTACACTCCGAGTAGGGGTATGGCCTTTGGTATCCTCCGAGTTGGGGTGTGGCCTCCTGGGGTGTGACCTCCGATACCCTCCGAGTTGAGGTGTGGTTTCCGGTACCCTCCGAATTGGGGTGTGACCACTGGTACCCTCCAAATTGGGGTGTACCTCCTGTAACCTTCGAATTGGGGTGTGGCCTGCGAATACCCTCATAGTTGGGGTGTGGCCTCCGGTACCCTCTGAGTTGGGGTATGGCCTTTTGGGGTGAGGCCTCTGGTAACCTTCGAGCTGGGGTATGGCTTCCAATACCCTCCATGTTGAGGTGTGGCCTCAAGTACCTTCAAGGTGCTATCTGAGTTCAGGTGTGGCCTCCGCTACCCTTTGAATTGGAGATTGGCCTCCGATACCCTCTGAGTTGGGGTGCATCCTCCGTACCCTTCATGTTGAGGTTGGTCTCCCAACCCTACGAGTTGGATTGTGGCCTTTGGTACCCTCCAAGTTGGGGTGTGGCCTCTTGCGGTGTGGCCTCCGATACCATCCAATTACCATCGAATTGGAGTGTGGCCTCCAGCACCCTCCAAGTTGGGGTGAGGACTCTTGGGGTGTGGCCTCAAATACCCTCTGAGCTGGTGTGTTGCCTCCGATACCTTTTGAGTTGGGGTGTGGTTTCTGGTTCCCTCCGAATTGGGGTGAGGCCTCCGAATAATTTCCGAGTTGGGATGTGGCCTCCGGTGCCCTCCGAGTTGGGGTATAGCCTCCGTTACCCTCCGAATTGGGGTGTGGCCTCCAGTACCCTAAGAATTGGGGTGCGGCCTTTGAGTACCCTCCGAATTGGCGTGTGGCCTCCGTACACTCTGAGTTGGGGTGTGGCCCCAGCTTCCCTCTGAGTTAGGGTGTGGTCTACGGTACCTTCTGATTTGGAGAGTGGCCTCCAGTACCCTCTAAGCTGAGGTGTGGCCTCAACTACCCTCCAAGTTGGGTGTGACCTCTGGTACCCTCCGAGTTGGATGTAATCTCTGATACCCTCAGAGTTGCGGTATGGACACTTGAGGTGTGGCCTCCAGTACCCTCCGAGTTGGGGTGTGGCATCCGCTAGTCGTCAAATTGAGGTGTGGCCTTTGGTATCCTCCAAGTTGGGGTGTGGCATTTGGCATTCTCCGAGTTGGAGTGTGGCCTCTTGGGGTGTGGCCTCTGGTAACCTCCGGAATGGAATGTGGTCTCCGATTACCTTCCGAATTGGGATGTGGCCTACAGTACTTTCCGAGTTGCGGTGAGGACTCTTGGGGTGTGGCGTCCAATACCCTCTGAGATGGGGTGTGGCCTCCAATACCCTCTTAGATGGGGTTTGACCTCTGATACCCTCCGAGTTGGGATGTAGTTTCTGGTACCATCCCAATTGGGGTGTGGCCTCCGAATACCCTACGAGTTGGGGTGTGGCCTCCGGTACCATCCGAGTAGGGGTATGGCCTCTGGTACTATAAGAGTTGGGGTGGGGCCTCCTCTTTCCTCCAAGTTGGGGTTTGGCCTCTGATACCGTTCGAGATGGGGTGTGGACTTTGGTACCCTCTGAGTTGGGGTGTAGCCTCCATACCATTCAAGTTGGGGTGTTTCCTCTAGTACCCTCCGAGATGAGGTGTGGCCAACGGTACCCTCCGGGTTGGGGTGTGGCCTTTGGTACCCTTGTAGTTGGTGTATAGCCTCTTGGGGTGTGGCTTTCGTTACCCTCCGAATTGGGATGTGGCTTCTGATTACCCTTGGAATTTTGGTGTGGTGTCCAGTACCCTCCGGGTTGGAGTGAAGACTCTTGTGGTGTGGCCTCAGATACCCTTCGAATTGGGGTGTGGCCTCCGATACCCTCCGAGCGGGGGTGAGGCCTCTGATACCCTACAAGTTAGGGTGTGACCTATGGTACCCTCCGAGTTGGGGAGTGGCCTACGTTACCCTAAGAATTGTGGTGTGACCTCTGGTACCCTCCTAATTGGGGTGTAGCCTCCTGTACCCTTCGTATTGGAGTGTGGACTCCGAATACCCTCAGAGTTGGGTTGTGGCCTCCGGTACCCTCCGAGTTGGGTCATGTCCTCTGGTACCCTCCGAGTTGGTGTGTCGCCTACGGTACCCTCCAAATTGGGGTGTGGCCTCCAGTACCATCCAAGTTGGGGTAACAACTCTTGGGGTGTGTCCTCCAATACCTTCTGAGCTGGGGTGTGGCCTCCGCTACCCTCCAAATTGGGGTGTGGTTAACGGTACCCTCCGAATTGGGGTGAGGCCTCTGAATACCCTCCAAGTTGGGGTGTGGCCTCCAATACCTCCGAGTTGGGGTATGGCGTTTGGTTCCCTCTGAGTTTGGTGTGGCCTCTGGTACCCTTCGAGTTGGTGTGTGGCCTACGGTACCCTCCGAGTTGGGGTATGTCCTCTTGGAGTGTGGCCTCTGGTACCCTTCGAGCTGGTTTATGGCCTCCAATACCCTCTGAGGTGAGGTGTGGCCTCCGGTACTCTCCGAGTTGGGGAGCAGCCTCTGTACCCATCAAGTTGGGGCGTGGTCTACGGTACCCTTTGAGTTGAAGTGTGGCCTTCTGAGGTATGGCCTCCGATTACCCTCAGAATTGGGGTATGGCGTCCAGTACCCTCCGAGTCCAAAACCCTTCGAGTTGGGGTGTGGCTTACGGTACCCTCCAAATTGGGGTGTGGCCCCCTGTACCTTCCTAGTTTGGTGTGGCCTCCGATACCCTCCGAATTGTGGTGTGACCTCTGTTACCTTCCAAATTGGGGTGTAGCCTCCTGTAACCTCCGAATTGGAGTGTGGCCTCCGAATATCTTCAGAGTTGGTGTGTGGCCTCCGGTACTCTCCGATTTGGGGTATGGCCTCTGTGTTATGAAAGGCAATTCAGTACTACAATGGACATAGCGGTCAGAGCACATACAGTGATCTGACAATAACCCAAAATCATAGAACGAGCTCTGAGACGTGGGAACTCTGCAGACCGCAATCCCTAATCCTATCCAAACAACACTAGAGGCAGCCGTGGATTGCGCCTAACTCTGCCTATGCAACTCGGCACAGCCTGAGAAACTAACTAGCCTGAAGATAGAAAATAAGCCTACCTTGCCTCAGAGAAATACCCCAAAGGAAAAGGCAGCCCCCCACATATAATGACTGTGAGTTAAGATGAAAAGACAAACGTAGAGATGAAATAGATTCAGCAAAGTGAGGCCCGACTTTCTTAACAGATCGAGGATAGAAAAGGTAACTTTGCGGTCTACACAAAACCCTAAAGAAAACCACGCAAAGGGGGCAAAAAGACCCTCCGTACCGAACTAACGGCACGGAGGTACACCCTTTGCGTCCCAGAGCTTCCAGCAACAAATTAGACAAGCTGGACAGAAAAAATAGCAAACAAGTAGCAAAGAAGAACTTAGCTATGCAGAGCAGCAGGCCACAGGAATGATCCAGGGAAAAGCAAGTCCAACACTGGAACATTGACAGGAAGCCAGGATCAAAGCATTAGGTGGAGTTAAGTAGAGAAGCACCTAACGACCTCACCAGATCACCTGAGGGAGGAAACTCAGAAGCCGCAGTACCACTTCCCTCCACCAACAGAAGCTCACAGAGAGAATCAGCCGAAGTACCACTTGTGACCACAGGAGGGAGCTCTGCCACAGAATTCACAACACCTCTGGTACCCTCCAAGTTGGGGTGTGGCCTACACTATCTTTTGAGCTGGGGCATGGCCTCTTGGGGTGTGGCCCCCGATACCCCTTGTAACGGGGTCTACTGTGCTGTAGTACCTCTTTCAGCACCCCCCGTGTTTCAGGAGGTCCACTGTGCTTTTGCTGGATTCTGAATGAAGGACGCTGGCTGGAATTCCTTGATTACGTGAGAGCATATAAAAGCTGACTGCTACTCCACGTATTTCCAGTCTAAAAGAACACACTTTATTCACAGCACACAGAATATATAACACAGATACACAGGGCAGGCCAATAGAAAAAGCAGGCCAGACATACATTACAATAGCCGCAGGGGCCCGGAGCCTGCTGATATTTACTGTGGGAATTACAAAGGTGGGGGAGGTCAGAAGGAGAATATCTTGTCCCCTCTGACCAGGGGCGCAGCCTGTGGACTGATGCATTTCACATGGAACCTATTATACATAATATATACTGCATAACATATTCTTGGTGCTGGGGGTTCTGTAACACGGCTCCCCTTTTCAGTGACGCGATCGGCATACACAGTCTGATCCTTTACGGATCGGTTTGGGGATGACCGAAGTTTATGGGGTTGTTACAAGTACCGTTTGTCGACTTAGTCCATCGGCATTACCGTTTTGTTTGCCGGGTCTGTAGTGGATGGTGAAGTCCAGAGGTTGTAGGGCTAAAATCCACCGCAGTAATCTGGCGTTGTCTCCAGAGACCCGATTAAGCCAGACTAGGGGATTATAGTCCGTTAGGAGGGAAAACTGTCATCCATACAAATATGGTTGTAACTTTTTGAGTGCCCATACTATTGCCAGGCACTCCTTCTCGATGGCCGCATAGCTCACTTCACGGGGCAGTAGTTTCCGACTCAGGTAAGCTACCGGGTGTTCTTGGCCGTCCGGCCCAACTTGGCTTAGTACTGCCCCCAATCCAAACATAGAAGCGTCTGTGTGAACCAGGAAACGTTTAGTTGGATCGGGTGCGGCCAATACAGGGGTATTGGTGAGGGCGTCCTTTAGCTGGCAGAAGGCTTCCTCACACTCTGGGGTCCAGGTTACCTGGCGGGGTTGGTTCTTACGGGTCAGATCAGTGAGGGGTTTGGCCACGCTGCTGTAATTGGGAACGAATTTCCTGTAATACCCCGCTGTCCCTAGAAATGCCATGACCTGGGTTTTAGTGCATGGGGTGGGCCATTTGGCTATAGCCTCAATCTTGGCTGGTTCTTGTCTCTGTTTCCCTCTTCCCACCCAATGCCCTAAATACTGAACCTCTGCTTTGCCCACGTGACACTTGTTTGGGTTCAGGGTGATTCCGGCCTTGTGGATCCTGTCTAATACTGTCTCTAGGTGATTTAGCTGCTCTTCCCATGTCGCGCTGTAGATGGCGATGTCATCCAGGTAGGCACACGCATAGTCCTGGAGACCATCCAGAAGCCGGTCAGCCAGCCTCTGGAAGGTCGCCGGGGCAGTCTTCATCCCGAATGGCATAACTCGAAACTGGAATAAGCCAAACGGGGTGACAAATGCCGACTTGGGAATAGCATCAGGACTAAGGGGAATCTGCCAGTAGCCTTTGCATAGATCGATGGTGGTCAAATACTTTGCCCCTGCCAGCCGGTCTAACAAGTCATCCACACGCGGCATGGGATACGCATCCGTCACTGTTTTCTCATTGAGCTTACGATAGTCTACACAAAACCGTGTAGTCCCATCCTTCTTGGGCACCAACACTACGGGGGATGCCCAGGGACTATCTGACTCTTCAATGACCCCTAAAAGCAACATCTCTTGTATCTCTTGTCACATCCCTTCTCGTACAGACTCAGGGATGCGGAAGGGGGTTTGTCGCAGGGGGGTCTGATCCTGGGTCTCAACCTTGTGTTATGCCAGGTGAGTGTACGCGGGTTTCCCCGAAAACATCCTCTGTCGCTGCCTCAACAACTCCTCCACCTGCTGTCTCTCCCGGGGACCTAAGTCTTCACCCCAGTGTACCTGGTCCCATGTTTTAGACTGAGTCATCTCCCCTAAGACATCAGGCAAGGGAAGTCCGGCTAAATCCTCTGCTTCAGGTGCACAGATGGCCACTACCTCTTCAGGGCGCTCCCGATAGGGCTTCAGCATATTCACGTGGAACATGCAGATAACCCTGGGGTCGTCACAATCGGCAACATTATAGGTGGTGTCAGCTATTTTCCCCACTACCTGGTAGGGCCCCTGCCATGCAGCTTGGAACTTGTTCTGCCTAGTGGGCTCTAACACCAGGACCTTCTGCCCTATTTCCAAGGTGCGCTCTCTGGCCCTCCGATCGTACCATACGCGCTGGCGCCGCTGGCCCACCTGCATGTTCCCACGTACAGCTTGGGTCAGCTCCTGTAGGCGGTCCCGGAATTCCAGCACATAGGGTACAATAGGTACCCCTTCTATGATGCCCTCCCCTTCCCAGTGCTCTAGCACTAAGTCTAGGGGTCCCCTTACCTGTCTCCCGTATACCAGTTCGAATGGGGAGAACCACGTGGATTCTTGGGGTACCTCTCGATAGGCAAACAGGAGGTGAGGCAAGAATTTCTCCCAGTCCCTGTAGGTCCTGGTAAAAGTCTCAATGAGTTGTTCTAACGTCCCGTTAAAGCGTTCACACAACCCATTGGTTTGCGGGTGGTACGGGGCGCTTCTAATGGACTTTACGCCGCACATCTTCCACAGTTGGTTGGTCACCTCTGCTGTAAACTGGGTACCCTGGTCTGAGATAATCTCCCGGGAAAATCCAACCCGTGAGAAAACCTGGAGCAGGGCAGCCGCCACTGTCTCTGCCAGTATGTTAGGTAACGCAACCGCCTCTGGATACCGTGTGGCATAATCTACCACTGTCAGTATATACCTTTTCCCTGACGGACTGGGTTTGGCTAACGGCCCTATCAGATCGACCGCTACTCGGCTAAATGGTTCCTCCACAATGGGGAGGGGGCGTAATTTGGCCTTGCATCGATCTCCTCTCTTGCCAATGCGCTGGCAACTGTCACAGGTCTGGCAATATTGACGAACATCATAGGTTACCCCTGGCCAAAAGAAGTTTTGTGTCAGACGACGCCTGGTGTGACTGACGCCGAAGTGCCCGGCCAAGGGTATGTCATGAGAGATTCGCAGTAACTCCTGCCTATACTTCTTGGGAACTACCAGCTGTCGTTTTATAGTGGGGCTCGTCCCTGTGTGGTGCTGCTCTGTGATCCGGTAGAGGAGTCCCTGCTTCCATATAAACTGTTCCCCTTCCAGTACCCCTCTCCCCTCCTGTGCCTTCCCGCGATATCCCTCCAATGAAGGATCCTCGAGTAACTCCCTCTTAAATTCATCTGGGGTGGCCCAAGAAATGTGTCTGGCTATGGGAATATGTGTAGGGCTGGGATGTCTTACCTTGGCCTCCTCTGAGTGTGATTCCACCTCCGCAGCTCGAGCTTGTCTCCGGGTGGTCACAGGATATGTCTCAGCCAGAGGGGCAGCCAAGAAGGCAGACAACATGGGCCCCAAGTCATTTCTCAGCAAAACGTCTGCAGGCAAATCCTCCATCAAGCCTACCTCAACAAGGCCATCCCCCAACTCCCCAGTTCAGGTGAATCCTGGCAGTGGGTAGTCGATGTATGGCTCCCCCTGCTACACGGACTGCCACTGTCCGGTCCGTCTTCTCTTGGTCCCGGACGAGATGATGCTTCACAAGGGTCAAAGTTGCTCCAGAATCTCTTAGTCCCTGCATGCGTTTCCCATTAACCCTCACGACCTGTCGATGCTGTTGTCGATTATCTGCCCGGGCTGCCTGCACGGGGTCTACTTCATGCAGCATTTCCTCCATGTCTTCCACCCCTTGGTTAGTTGTAGCCCCCAATGCCGGGTCAGCTTCGCCTTGGTAGCAGTGTACAGCGGCCCGGTGGAAGGTAGCTGTTCCCGCCTTTGGCCACTGGGTATGCTGAGTCCAGTTGGGACATTGTCTTTGCAGGTGGCCCAGCTGACGGCAGGTGTGGCATCGCGCCCCAGGGGAACTGTGGTAGGCCGGATTTCTAGCTGGTCCCCCTACAATCTTCAGTGGTTTGGGGCCCTCCAGGTCCATGGGCGGACCCCTAGTGACCATCTTTGATCCGGACAACTGAGGCCTCCTGGCGTCATGATGTTCATCGGCCAGATGAGCGGCTTCCTCAAGAGTCATTGGCCGCCTGTCCTGAAGCCATTCCTGTGTCTCGGGGTTTAGTCCATTAAAGAATCGTTCTAACAAGAAGAGCTGGAGGACGTCCTCCTTAGTGGTTGCTTGGCTCCCTTGTACCCACTGTAGCAGTGACTGCCGTAATATACAGGCCCATTCAGCGTGGGTATCGGTTACTCGTTTTATAAGTCCGCAGAACTTTTGGTGGTATGCCTCTGGTGTCAGCGCATACCGGGCCAAGATCACTTCTTTGATCCGCTCATAGTCCATACAGTCCTCATCAGGTACCGTGCGATAGGCATCCGCTGCCCGGCCTGTCAGCTTGCTGGCCAGAATCTGAACCCGTTCCTCCGGCTTCATTTGATGAAGGGCACACTGCTGCTCAAAGTCCTGCAGAAAGCCATCAATGTCTTCCTCTGCCTCACCCAACTGTTGGAAGGCATTATACTGGATCTTTTTGTGGCTTACTGTTGAAGGTACCTGGGCGGAGGCCAGAGCTCCCCTTGCTCGCTAACTCTCCTCTCTCCACTCTGCCATCTCCATCTTGGCCAGCTCCACTTTGGCCCGCTCTACCATCTCCATCTTGGTTAGCTCTATCCTGGTCCGCTCGGCCATCTCTTCCTTCAGATCAGTACGCACATCAGCCATCACCTCTCGTATGATCTCTACTGCAGGGTTTGGGCTATAGAACGCCAGTCTGTTCTTTACCTCCCTCTGGAATTCAGTCTCCTCCACGTTCACATTGGGGGGCGCTGCACTGTCGTGTTCCATGATGGCTGCTATCAAATCCGCTTTTGTTTTGTTGCTGGCGATTAACCCTCGGACTTCCACCAGATCTTTTAATGTAGTCCTCTTTAACTTCTGGTAGTTGTCTTGCATTCATTCCTTTCCTCCTGTAGAAGGGGTATCACATCCCGCTGTCTGCCACCAGTGTAACGGGGTCTACTGTGCTGTAGTACCTCTTTCAGCACCCCCCGTGTTTCAGGAGGTCCACTGTGCTTTTGCTGGATTCTGAATGAAGGATGCTGGCTGGAATTCCTTGATTATGTGAGAGCATATAAAAGCTGACTGCTACTCCCACGTATTTCCAGCCTTAAAGAACACACTTTATTCACAGCACACAGAATATATAACACAGATACAGAGGGCAGGCCAATAGAAAAAGCAGGCCAGACATACATTACAATAGCCGCAGGGGCCCGGAGCCTGCTGATATTTACTGTGGGAATTACAAAGGTGGGGGAGGTCAAAAGGAGAATATCTTGTCCCCTCTGACCAGGGGCGCAGCCTGTGGACTGATGCATTTCACATGGAACCTATTATACATAATATATACTGCATAACATATTCTTGGTGCTGGGGGTTCTGTAACACCCCTCGAGCTGGGGTATGTCCTCGGATACCCTCTGAGCTAAAGTGTGGCCTACCGTACTTTCAAGGTACTCTCTGAGTTGGCGTGTAGCCTTCGCTAACCTCCGAGTTGGGGTGTAGCCATTGTACCCTCCAAGATGGAGATGGGCCTCTGGTACCCTCCGAGTTAGGGTGTGGCCTCTGGTACCCTCCAAGATGGGGCATGGCCTTTGGTACCCTCCAAGTTGGGGTGTGGCCTCTTGGGGTGTGGCCTCCGGTAACCTCCGAGCTGGGGTGTTGCCTCCAATACACTACAAGTTGTGTCGTGGCCTCCGTTACCCTCCAAATTGTGGTGTGACCTCTGGTAACCTCCAAATTGGGGTGTAGCCTCCCGTACCCTACGAATTGAGGTGTGAACTCTGAATACCCTCAGAGTTGGGGTGTGGCCTCCGATATCCTCAAGTTGGAGTATGACTTCTTGTACCCTCCGAGTTGGGGTGTGGCCTTATGTACCCTCGGAGTTGGGGCATGGCATCTTGGGGCATGTGGCCTCTGGTACCCTTCAAGCTGGGGTATGGCCTACGATAGCCTCCAAGTTGAGGTGTGGCCTCCAGTACCTTCAAGGTACTCTCTGAGTTATGGTGTGGCCTCTGCTACCCTCCAAGTTGGGCTTGACTTCCGATACCCTCCAAGTTGGGCTGTGGCCTCTTGGGGTGTGGCCTCCTGTACTCCAAATTGGGGTTTGGCAACCGATTACCCACCAAATTGGGGTGTGGCCTCCAGTACCATCCTAGTTGTGGTAACAACTCTTGGGGTGTGTCCTCCGAATACCCTCCGAGATGGGGTGTGGCCTCCAATACCTCCGAGTTGGGGTATGGCATCTGGTATCCTCTGAGTTTGGTGTGGCCTCTGGTACCCTCCGAGTTTGTGTGTGGCCTACGGTACCCACCGAGTTGGGGTATGTCCTCTTGGAGTGTGGCCTCTGGTACCCTTCGAGCTGGTTTATGGCCTCCGATACCCTCCTAGTTGAGGTGTGGCCTCCAGTACCTTCAAGGTACTCTCTGAGTTAGGGTGTGGCCTCGGCTACCCTCCTTAATGGGGTTTGGCCTCCAATACCCTCTGAGGTGAGGGGTGGCCTCTAGTACCCTCTGAGTTGGGGTGCAGCCTCCATACCCATCAAGTTGGGGTGTGGTCTACGGTACCCTTCCAGTTGAAGTGTGGCCTCTTAAGGTGTAGCCTCCGAAACCCCCTGAATTGGGGTGTGGCCTCCGATTACCCTCGGAATTTGGGTGTGGTGTCCAGTATCCTCCTGGTTGGAGTGAAGACTCTTGTGGTGTGGCCTCAGATACCCTTCGAATTGGGGTGTGGCCTCCGATACCCTCCGAGTGGGGGTGAGGCCTCTGATACCCTACAAGTTAGGGTGTGAGCTATGGTACCCTCCAAGTTGGGGAATGGCCTACCTTACCCTAAGAATTGTGGTGTGACCTCTGGTACCCTCCTAATTGGGGTGTATCCTCCTGTACCCTTCGTATTGGAGTGTGGACTCCGAATACCCTCAGAGTTGGGTTGTGGCCTCCGGTACCCTCCGAGTTGGGTTATGTCCTCTGGTACCCTCCAAATTGGGGTGTGGCCTCCAGTACCATCCAAGTTGGGGTAACAACTCTTGGGGTGTGTCCTCCAATACCTTCTGAGCTGGGGTGTGGCCTCCGCTACCCTCCAAATTGGGGTGTGGTTAACGGTACCCTCCGAATTGGGGTGAGGCCTCTGAATACCCTCCAAGTTGGGGTGTGGCCTCCAATACCTCCGAGTTGGGGTATGGCGTTTGGTTCCCTCTGAGTTTGGTGTGGCCTCTGGTACCCTCCGAGTTGGTGTGTGGCCTACGGTACCCTCCGAGTTGGGGTATGTCCTCTTGGAGTGTGGCCTCTGGTACCCTTCGAGCTGGTTTATGGCCTCCAATACCCTCTGAGGTGAGGTGTGGCCTCCAGTACCTTCAAGGTACTCTCTGAGTTAGGGTGTGGCCTCGGCTACCCTCCTTAATGGGGTTTGACCTCCAATACCCTCTGAGGTGAGGGGTGGCCTCTGGTACCCTCTGAGTTGGGGTGGAGCCTCCGTACTCATCAAGTTGGGGTGTGGTCTACGGTACCCTTCCAGTTGAAGTGTGGCCTCTTAAGGTGTAGCCTCCAAAACCCCCTGAATTGGGGTGTGGCTTCCGATTACCCTCAGAATTTGGGTGTGGTGTCCAGTACCCTCCTGGTTGGAGTGAAGACTCTTGTGGTGTGGCCTCAGATACCCTTCGAATTGGGGTGTGGCCTCCGATACCCTCCGAGTGGGGGTGAGGCCTCTGATACCCTACAAGTTAGGGTGTGAGCTATGGTACCCTCCAAGTTGGGGAATGGCCTACGTTACCCTAAGAATTGTGGTGTGACCTCTGGTACCCTCCTAATTGGGGTGTATCCTCCTGTACCCTTCGTATTGGAGTGTGGACTCCGAATACCCTCAGAGTTGGGTTGTGGCCTCCGGTACCCTCCGAGTTGGGTTATGTCCTCTGGTACCCTCCGAGTTGGTGTGTCGCCTACGGTACCCTCCAAATTGGGGTGTGGCCTCCAGTACCATCCAAGTTGGGGTAACAACTCTTGGGGTGTGTCCTCCAATACCTTCTGAGCTGGGGTGTGGCCTCCGCTACCCTCCAAATTGGGGTGTGGTTAACGGTACCCTCCGAATTGGGGTGAGGCCTCTGAATACCCTCCAAGTTGGGGTGTGGCCTCCAATACCTCCGAGTTGGGGTATGGCGTTTGGTTCCCTCTGAGTTTGGTGTGGCCTCTGGTACCCTCCGAGTTGGTGTGTGGCCTACGGTACCCTCCGAGTTGGGGTATGTCCTCTTGGAGTGTGGCCTCTGGTACCCTTCGAGCTGGTTTATGGCCTCCAATACCCTCTGAGGTGAGGTGTGGCCTCCAGTACCTTCAAGGTACTCTCTGAGTTAGGGTGTGGCCTCGGCTACCCTCCTTAATGGGGTTTGGCCTCCAATACCCTCTGAGGTGAGGGGTGGCCTCTGGTACCCTCTGAGTTGGGGTGGAGCCTCCGTACTCATCAAGTTGGGGTGTGGTCTACGGTACCCTTCCAGTTGAAGTGTGGCCTCTTGAGGTGTGGCCTCCGATACCCCCTGAATTGGGGTGTGGCCTCCGATTACCCTCGGAATTGGGGTATGGCGTCCAGTACTCTCCGAGCCCGAAACCCTTCGAGTTAGGGTGTGGCTTACGGTACCCTCCAAATTGGGGTGTGGCCTCCTGTACCTTTCTAGTTTGGGTGTGGCCTCCGATACCCTCCGAATTGTGGTGTGACCTCTGTTACCTTCCAATTGGGGTGTAGCCTCCTGTAACCTCCGAATTGGAGTGTGGCCTCCGGATACCTTCAGAGTGTGGGTGTGGCCTCTGATACCCTCCGAATTGGGGTATGGCCTCTGGTACCCTCCAAGTTGGGGTGTGGCCTACACTATCCTCTGAGTTGGGGCATGGCCTCTTGTGGTGTGGCCTCCGATACCCTTCGAGCTGGGGTATGTCCTCGGATACCCTCTGAGTTAAAGTGTGGCCTACAATACTTTCAAGGTACTCTCTGAGTTGGTGTGTGGCCTCACCGGTACCCTCCGAGTTAGGGTATGGCCTTTGGTACCCTCTAAGTTGGGGTGTGGCCTCTTGGGGTGTGACCTCCGGTAACCTCTGAGCTGGGGTGTGGCCTCCAATACCCTCCATGCTGGGGTGTGACCTCTGATATCTTCCGAGTTGGGGTGTGGTTTCTGGTACCCTTTGAATTGGAGTGTGGCCTCCGAATACACTCCAAGCTGGGATGTGGCCTCCAGTATTCTAGGAGTAGGTCTATGGCCTCCGATACTCTCCGAGTTGGGGTAGGGCCTCCGCTATCCTCCGAGTTGGGATGTAGCCTCCGTATCATCCAAGTTGGGGTGTTTCCTCCGGTACCCTCTGATTTGGGATGTGGCCAATGGTACTCTATGAGTTGGAGTGTCGCCTTTGTTACCTCCGAGTTAGGGGTGTGGCCTCCAGTACCCTGCGAATTGGGGTGTGGCCTTCGATAAGCCTCGGAATTGGGGTGTGGTGTCCAGTACCCTCCGGGTAGGAATGTGGACTCTTCGGGTGTGACCTCCGATACCCTTCGAGTTGGGGTGTGGTTTCCGCTACCCTCTGAATTGGGGTGTGGATTCCGGTACTCTCCGAGTTGGGGTGTAGCCTCCCGTACCCTCCAAATTGGGGTGTGAACTCCGAATACCCTCAGAGTTGGGGTGTGGCCTCCGATACCCTCAAGTTGCCGTATGACTTCTTGTACTCTCCGAGTTGGGGTGTGGCCTAATGTACCCTCGGAGTTGGGGCATGGCATCTTGGGGCATGTGGCCTCTGGTACCCTTCAAGCTGGGGTATGGCCTACGATAGCCTCCAAGTTGAGGTGTGGCCTCCAGTACCTTCAAGGTACTCTCTGAGTTATATTGTGGCCTCTGCTACTCTCCGAGTTGGGCTTGACTTCAGATACCCTTCGAGTTGGGGTGTGGCCTCCAGTACCCCCTGAGTTTGGATGTAGACTCTTTTCCCTCTTAGTTGGGGTGTGGCCTCCGGTACCCTCCAAGTAGGGGTATGGCCTCTTGGGGTGTGGCCTCCGATTACCCTCCAAATTGGAGTGTGACCTCCAGTACCATCCGAGTTGTGGTAACAACTCTTGGGGTGTGTCCTCCAATACCTTCTGAGCTGGGGTGTGGCCTCCGCTACCTTCCAAATTGGGGTGTGGTTAGCGGTACCCTCTGAATTGGGGTCAGGCCTCCGAGTTGGGGTGTGGCATCTGGTACCCTCTGAGTTTGGTGTGGCCTCTGGTACCCTCCGAGTTGGGGTATGGCCTCTTGGGGTGTGGCCTCTGATACCCTTCGAGATGGTGTATGGTTTCTGGTACCCTCCGAATTGGGGTGTGGCTTCCGAATACCCTTAGAGTTGGGGTGTGGCCTCTGGTACCTTTCAAGCTGGGGTGTGGCCTCCGATGCCCTCCCATTTGGCGTTTGGCCTCCAGTACCTTCAACGTACCCTTGGAGTTTGGGTGTGGCCCTAGGATACCCTTCGATTTGGGGTGTAGCCTCCGGTACCCTACGAGCTGGGGTCAACATTGTCTTCAGTACCCTTCGAGTTGCGGCGTGGCCTTCAGAAACTTTCAGAGAAGGGGTGTGTTACAGAACCCCCCAGCACCAAGAATGTTATGCAGTATATGTATGTATAATAGTTTCCATGTGAAATGCATCAGTCCACAGGCTGTGCCCCTGGACAAGATATTCTCTTTCTGACCTCCCCCCACCTTTGTAATTCCCACAGTAAATATTGGCAGGCTCGGGCCCCCTGCGGCTATTGTAATGTAGGTCTGGCCTGCTGTGTTCCTATTGGCCTGCCCTGTGTATCTGTGTTATATGTTCTGTGTGCTGTAAATAAAGGTGGTTCTTAGACTGGAAATACGTGGAGAAGCAGTCAGCTTTTATATGCTCTCATGTAATCAAGAAATTCCTGCCAGCGTCCTTCATAAAGAATCTAGCAAAAGCAGAGTGGACGTCCTGAAACACGGGGTGGTACTGAAAGAGGTACCCCAGCTTGGTAGACCCCGTTACAGGGTGTGACCTACGTTACCCTCCGAGTTGGGGTGTAGCCTCCAGTACTGGAAAATACACCCCAACTCGGTGGTTAACGGAGGCCACACCTCAAGAGTCCACACCCCAACTTGGAGGGTACAGGAGGCCACACCCCATTTTGGAGGGTACTCGAAGGCCACACCCCAATTCAGAGGGTACCGGAGGCAGCACCTCAATTCGTAGGGTACTGGAGGCCATGCCCCAACTCGGAGTGCATTGGTAGCCACACCCCAGCACATAGGGTACAGGAGGCCACACCTCAAGAGGCCACACCGCAACTCGGGAGGGTACTTGAGGCCACACCCCAAAAGGCCACACCCCAACTCAGAGGGCACCATAGGCCACACCACAACTCGGAGACTACTGGAGGCCACACCTGTTATGGACCTGGTGGTTAGGAGCACCCGGAACTAACACAGAACAAGCTCTGGGAAGTGGGAGCTCTGCTGACCGCAACCCCTAATCCTATCACACACACTAGTAATAGCCGTGGAGCGTACCTAACTCTACCTAGACGCCTCTTCACAGCCTAAGAGCTAACTAGCCCTAGAGATAGAAAATAAAGCCTACCGTGCCTCAGAGAAATTCCCCAAAGGAAAAGGCAGCCCCCCCACATATATTGACTGTGAGTTAAGATGAAAGTCACAAACACAGGAATGAAACAAGTTTCAGCAAAGGGAGGCCCGACTTACTAAACAGACTGAGGATAGGAAAGGTATCTTTGCGGTCAGCACAAAAAACTACAAAAAGACCACGCAGAGTGTGCAAAAAGACCTCTGCACCGACTCACGGTGCGGAGGTGCCACTCTGCATCCCAGAGCTTCCAGCTAGCAAGGCAAAATCATGATAGCAAGCTGGACAAGAAAACAATGAACAAATAATAAACTAGCAGGGACTTAGCTTCTGCTGGAGTAGACAGGTCACTCCTGGAAAGATCCAAGAGCGAACTGAACCAGTACAAGAACATTGACAGCTGGCATGAAGTAACGATCTGAGTGGAGTTAAATAGAGCAGCCAGCCAAAAAATAAACTATGTCACCTGTGGAAGGAACCTCAGAAGCAGCAGCTCCACTCACAGCCACCAGAGGGAGTCCATGGACAGAACTCGCCGAAGTACCACTCATGACCACAGGAGGGAGTTCGATAACAGAATTCACAACACACACCCCAATTCGGAAGGTGGCGGAGGCCACACCCCAAAATTGGAGTGTTTTGGATGCCACACCCCAAATCAGAGAGTACCAGAAGCCACATCCCAAATCGGATGATAACGGAGGCCACACCCCAACTTGGAAGGTACCAGAGGCCACACCCCAACTTGGAGGGTACCAGAGGCAACACCCCAACTTTAAGGGTATCGTAAGCCACACCCAAACCCAGAGGGTACCGAAGGCCACACCCCAACTTGGAGGGTACCCGGAGGCCACACCCCAACTTTAAGGGTATCGTAAGCCACACCCAAACCCAGAGGGTACCAAAGGCCACACCCCAAATCGAAGTGTATCGGAGGCCACACCCCAACTCCGAGGGTGCCATGAAGGTACCGGATGCCACACCCCAGCTCGGAGGTACTGGAGGCCACACCCCTGCTTGCAGGGTACCCGTAGGCCACACTTTAGCTCGGAGGGTACTAGACGCCATACCCCAACTTTGGGGGTACCCGAAGGCCAAACCCCAACTCAGAAGGTACCCGGAGGCAACACCCCAACTTGGTGGGTGTCATATGCCGCACCCCAACTCGGAGGGTACCCAGAGGCCACATCCTAACTCGAAGGGTGTCTGGAAGGTACTGGAGGGTACACCTCAACTCAGAGGGTATCAGAGGCTACACCCCAGCTCACAGGGTACCAGAGACACATCCCAAGAGGCCACACCCAACTTGGAGGGTACCGGAGGCCACGCTCCATCTTGGAAGGTGCCAGATGCCAAACCCCAATTCGGAGGGTACCGTAGGCCACACCCTAACTCTGAAGTTACTTGGAGTCCACACCCCATTTTGGAGGGTATCGGAGGCTACGCCACAATTCAGAGTGTACCAGAGGCCACACCACAACTTGGAGGGTACCCCGAGGCCACACCCCAAACTCAGAGGGTGCCAGTAGGCCACACCCCAAATCGAAGTGTATCAGAGGCCACACCCCAGCTTGCAGGGTACCAGAGACACACCCCAAGAGGCCACACCCAACTTGGAGGGTACCGGAGGCCACGCTCCATCTTGGAAGGTGCCAGATGCCAAGCCCCAATTCAGAGGGTACCGTAGGCCACACCCCAACTCTGAAGTTAATTGGAGTCCACACCCCAATTCGGAGGGTATCGGAGGCTACGCCACAATTCAGAGGGTACCGGAGGCCACACACAAACTCGGAGGGTACTGGTAGCCACACCCCAGCTCAGAAGGTACCAGAGGCCACACCCTAACTCGTAGGGTCCTGGAGGACACACACCAGCTCACATCATACCGGAGGCCACACCCCAGCTCAGAGGGTAACAGAGGCCACAACCCAACTTGTAGGGTATCGGATGCCACACCCCAGCTTGGACCGTACTGGAGGCCACACCCCAATTTGGAGGGTACCGGAAACCACACCCCAGCTTAGAGGGTAGCGGAAGCCACAAACCAAGAGTCCACACCCCAACTATGAGGGTACTGGAGGCTACACCCCAATTCGGAGGGAACTCAGAGGCCACACCTCCATTTGGACGGTACCAGAGGCAACACCCCAATTCGTAGGGTATCGGAGCCCCAACTTGGAGGATACTGGAGGCCACACTGCAAGAGGCCACACCCCAACTCAGAGGGTGCGGTAGGCCACACCCCAATGAGGAGAGTATCGGAGACCACACCTCAACTCAGAACGTCCTGGAGGCCACACCCCAACTCGGGTAGCAGAGGCAACAGCCCAACTCGGAGGGTACCAGAGGCCACACTCCAATTTGGAGGGTCCTGGAGGCCACACCCCATTTTGGAGGGTACTCTAATGCCACACTCCAATTGGGAGGGTGCTGGAGGCAGCACCCCAATGCGTAGGGTACCGGAGGCCATACCCCAAATCAGAGGGCATTGGCAGCCACACACCAGCTCATAGGGTACAGGAGGCCACACCTCAAGAGGCCACACTGCAACTCGGAGGGCACCGGAGGCCACACCCCAAAAGGCCACACCCCAGCTCTGAGGGCATTAGCAGCCACATCCCAGCTCATAGGTAAAGGAGGCCACACCTCAAGAGGCCACACCACAACTCGGAGACTACTGGAGGCCACACCCCAACTCGGAAGGTGTCGGAGTCCACACCCCAAAATCGAAGGGTTTTGGAGGCCACACCCCAACTCGGAGAGTACCTGAAGCCACACCCAAAATGGAGGATAACAGAGGCCACACCCCAACTTTGAGGGTACCATAGGCCCCACCGAATCTCAGACGGTATCAGAGGCCCCACCCAAACACCCCAACTCGCAGGGTACCAGAGGCCATACCCCAACTTGGAGGGTACCCAGAGGCCACACCCCAACTCTGGGGGTGCCAGTAGGCCATAACCCAAATCAAAGGGTACCAGGAGGCCACACCCCAACTCAAAGGGTATCGGGGTCCACACCAGAACTCGTAGGGTACCGTAGGCCACACCCCAACTTTGAGTGTGCCAGGAAGGTACCGGATGCTACACCCCATCTCGGAGGCACTGGAGGCCACACCCCAGCTTGCAGAGTAACCAGAGGCCACACCCTAACTCGGAGGGTACCAGACGCCACACCCCAACATTGAGGGTACCCAAAGACCGCACGCCAACCCGGAGGGTACTGGAGGCCAAACCCCAACTCAGAAGGTACCCGGAGCATCCCAACTCGGAGGGTGTCATATGCCGCACCCCAACTCAGAGGGTACCCAGAGGCCACATCCCAACTTGAAGGGTACCAGAGACCACACCCCAAGAAGCCACACCCAACTTGGAGGGTACCGGAGGCCAAGTTCCATCTTGGAGGGTACCAGATGCCACACCCCAATTTGGAGGGTACCATAGGCCACACCCCAACTCTGAAGTTACTTGGAGTGCACACCCCAATTCGGAGGGTACCGGAGGCCACGCCACAATTCAGAGGTTACCGGAGGTCACACACCAACTCGGAGGGTACTGGAGGCCACACCTCAAACCAGAGCGTACCTGGAACCCACACCCCATCTCGAAGTGTGCCTGGAAGGTACCGGAGGTCACACCCCAACTCAGAGTGTGTCGGAGGCCACACCCCAGCTCAGAGGGTACCAGAGGCCACACCCTAACTTGGAGGTTATCTGAGGCCACACCCCAGCTCAGACCATACTTGAGGCCACACCCCAGCTCAGAGGGTAACAGGGGCCACACCCCTTCTCGTAGGGTATCGGACGCCACACCCCAGCTTGGACCGTACTGGAGGCCACACCCCAGCTCAGACCGTACTGGAGGCCACACCCCAACTCGGAGGGTAGCGGAGGCCACAAACCAAGAGTCCACACCCCAACTAGGAGGGTATTGGAGACCACACCCCAATTCGGCGAGTACACAGAGGCCACACCTCCATTTGGAGGGTACCGGAAGCAACACCCCAATTCGTAGGGTATTGGAGCCCCAAATTGGAGGGTATGAGAGGCCACACCCCAACTCAGAGGGTACCCTAGGTCACACCCGAACGTGGAGAGTAACAGAGACCACACGTCAACTCGGAACGTGCTGGAGGCCACAACCCAATTTGAAGAGTACCGGAGGCCACACCCCAACTCAGAGGGTACTGGAGGCCAAACCCCAACTTGGAGGGTAGCAGAGGCAACAGCCCAACTCGGAGAGTACCGGAGGCCAAACCCAACTCGGGGAGTAATCGGAGGCCACATCCTAACTTGGAGGGTACCAGAGGCCACATCCCATCACGGAGGGTACGGGAGGCCAAAACACAATTCGGAAGGTACCCACCAAATTGGGGTGTGGAATCTGGTAGCCTACAAGTTGCGGTGTGGCCTCTGGTACGCTTTGATTTGGGGTGTGGCCTCCTTGCACTCTCCAAGTTGTGTTGTTGCCTCCAGGTACCCTCCAAGTTGGTGTGTGGCCTCAGGTACCTTAAGAGATGGGGTGTGGCTTAAGGTACCCTCTGAGTTGGGGTGTGCCATCTGTAACCCTCCAAATTGGGGTGTGGCCTCTGGTACCCTCCAAGTTGGTGTGTGGCCTGCGGCACCATCCGTGTTGGGGTGTGGCCTCCGATACCCTCCAATTTGGGGTGTGGACTCTGCTACCTTCCAAGTTGGGGTGTTGCATCCGGTACCCTCCGAGTTGGGGTGTGGTCTAAGGTACCCTCCGAGTTGGGGTGTGCCATCTGGTACCCTCCGGATTGGTGTGTGGCCTCGGGTACTTTCTAAGCTGGGGTGTGGCCTCCGGTGCCCTTCGAGCTAGAGTGTGGCCTCCGATACCCTCTGAGTTGGGGTGTGGTTTCTGCTACCCTTCGAATTGGGGTGTGGCCTCCAATACCCTCTGAGTTAAGTTGTGCCCCCTGGTACCCTCAGAAATGGGGTTTGGCCTCCAGTACACTCTGAATTGGGGTTTGGCCTCTGAGTACCCTTAGAGTTGGTGTATTGCCTTCAGTACCTGATGAGTCTGGGTGTATTCTACAGTATCCTCTGAGTTGGGGTGTGGCCTCTGGTGCCCACCATGTTGGGGTGTGGCCTCCAATACCCTCCGAGCTGGGGTGTGGCCTATAAGACCTTCCGAGTTGGGGTGTGGTTTCCAATACCCTCTGAGTTGGGATGTGGCCTCCGGGCACCCTCCAATTTGGGGTGTGGCTTCCGATTACCCTCTGTGTTGGGGTGTGGCATCCGGTACCCTCCGAGTTGGGGTGTGGCCTCCTTTACCCTCCGAGTTTGGGTGTGGCATCTGGTACCCTCCTAATTGGGGTGTGGCCTTCGAGTACTCTCCGAATTGGGGTGTGTCTTCCGATACCCGAAGAGTTGGGGTGTGAACTCTTGAGGTCTGGCTTCCGGTACTCTCCGAGCTGCGGTTTGGCTTCCAATACCTTCCGAGTTAGGATGTGGCCTACGGTACTGTCCAAGTTGGAGAATGTCCTCCGATACCCTCCAAGCTGAGGTGTGAGCTCCGCTACCCTCCAATTTGGGGTGTGACCTCTGGTACCCTACGAGCAGGAGGCTAGAATCCAACACATAGGTGCTGGGTAAATCAACACACATAGGCTGGGCTGAAGGGCAAACATTGGTGTTGGTGTAGGTGTACAGATACTGGAACCCATTTGTTCCACACTGAAAAGCTTTTCCCGATTTTTTTTTTCTTTATCATTTTCCCCTCCAGGAATCATTTAAAGGGGTTTTCCCACCAACAGTTAATTTTAATTAACATTTCAATTAATAGAGCTTTGAATAATAATAATTTCCCCAACACATAGGTGCTGGGTAAATCAACACACATAGGCTGGGGTGGAGGGCAAACACCAACACAGATACTGGAACCCATTTGTTCTATACTGAATAGCATTTCCAGACTTTTTTTCTTTATCGTTTTCCCCTCCAGGAATTATTTAAAGGGGTTTTCCCATCAACAGTTAATTTTAATCAACATTTCAATTAATACAGCTTTGAATAATAATAATTTCCCCAATTGGATGTGTTTAAAAAAATGTTAATCATATTATAATCATATAAATGTGCCCCTGTTATGTACTGACATAGTCTGATCATGCTACGTCTCCTGGGCAGGGGCGGAAGTAAAAGAGTATACAAACATTATAGCCGGTGATCACAGCTGACTTTTTCTTTGAGGTAAAACATTGCTTAAAAATAGGCAGTGAAATATTTTGCCTCACAGAAAGAATCAGCTGTGATCCCGTGCTGTAATGCCTTTATACATTTTTGCTTCCTCCCCTGCCCAGGATCTGTGGTATGATGTGGTATGGTTCCTGCACGGTAAGACACGGCCATTACACAGTACTCAGCAGGGGCACATTTATAAGATTATCTCAGCACAGGAACATTTTATTAACAAACCCAATTGTGGAACTTATTACTATTGCAAGATCTTGTAATTAAAATGTACTTTGTTGGTGGAAAACCCCTTTAATCTTGCAGAGAAAACTTCAGCTTCTGAGAAGACTTTTTTGGCATCTGGAGCAGAATATCAGTGATGTCTTTGTGTTCACACTTTGTAACCTGGATCCTGCACAGGGATCACCAGTAATGGAGGAATTCTTTATACTGAGTGCACAGACCTGAGCGACTCCTGTGAGTCTGGTATCGGGCACACTACTACATTACCAGGACACATCCATCCATATTACAGTCAATATAGTCACATTTTTCTGAAGCTTAAAGAGGTTGGTTGGCCATAGTGATGGGTGCTGGCGAGCCAGTGAGAGCTGCTTGCAATCTCATGGGGACAAAAATAGCTGTTGTTCGTGACTGATGAAACTGAATGTAGAAATCCATCCTGAATAATTCTGCTAATGGCTGACTGTAGGTGGAAGGGTTTCATCAACTTTTGATTCTGTTGATTTTACCATAATTTCTATACACAGGTTAGCATATACTGTAATAAATTGGGATCCATTTGGAATCCAAATGATCGATCTCTCCAAAAAATGGCCGGACTGCCCATCACTAGTTGTCCAATACTTCACATGTCCCTGTCATGAGAACCAACTGCCCCAGAGAATCTCCTGTGGACTTACCTTGCTTACTCTCATCCCTCTGTTAGGATACCATATCCGAAACGTTGCCACGCCGTTCAGGCATTAAAGCCCGTTTTTCTTTCATTTTTGTGCTGTTTTCCTTTTTTTATCTCTATTATTGGAAGCCATTTGAACATTGGTTGGGAAAGCGCTGCACGACAACTGCTGTAATACGTGATGCTGTTCCAATTTTGACATATATATATATATATACAGTGGGGCAAAAAAGTATTTAGTCAGTCAGCAATAGTGCAAGTTCCACCACTTAAAAAGATGAGAGGCGTCTGTAATTTACATCATAGGTAGACCTCAACTATGGGAGACAAACTGAGAAAAGAAAATCCAGAAAATCACATTGTCTGTTTTTTTAACAATTTATTTGCATATTATGGTGGAAAATAAGTATTTGGTCAGAAACAAAATTTCATCTCAATACTTTGTAATATATCCTTTGTTGGCAATGACAGAGGTCAAACGTTTTTTGTAAGTCTTCACAAGGTTGCCACACACTGTTGTTGGTATGTTGGCCCATTCCTCCATGCAGATCTCCTCTAGAGCAGTGATGTTTTTGGCTTTTCACTTGGCAACACGGACTTTCAACTCCCTCCAAAGGTTTTCTATAGGGTTGAGATCTGGAGACTGGCTACGCTACTCCAGGACCTTGAAATGCTTCTTACGAAGCCACTCCTTTGTTGCCCTGGCGGTGTGCTTTGGATCACTGTCATGTTGAAAGACCCAGCCACGTTTCATCTTCAATGCCCTTGCTGATGGAAGGAGGTTTGCACTCAAAATCTCACGATACATGGCCCCATTCATTCTTTCATGTACCCGGATCAGTCGTCCTGGCCCCTTTGCAGAGAAACAGCCCCAAAACATGATGTTTCCACCACCATGCTTTACAGTAGGTATGGTGTTTGATGGATGCAACTCAGTATTCTTTTTCCTCCAAACACGACAAGTTGTGTTTCTACCAAACAGTTCCAGTTTGGTTTCATCAGACCATAGGACATTCTCCCAAAACTCCTCTGGATCATCCAAATGCTCTCTAGCAAACTTCAGACGGGCCTGGACATGTACTGGCTTAAGCAGTGGGACACGTCTGGCACTGCAGGATCTGAGTCCATGGTGGCGTAGTGTGTTACTTATGGTAGGCCTTGTTACATTGGTCCCAGCTCTCTGCAGTTCATTCACTAGGTCCCCCCGCGTGGTTCTGGGATTTTTGCTCACCGTTCTTGTGATCATTCTGACCCCACGGGGTGGGATTTTGCGTGGAGCCCCAGATCGAGGGAGATTATCAGTGGTCTTGTATGTCTTCCATTTTCTAATTATTGCTCCCACTGTTGATTTCTTCACTCCAAGCTGGTTGGCTATTGCAGATTCAGTCTTCCCAGCCTGGTGCAGGGCTACAATTTTGTTTCTGGTGTCCTTTGACAGCTCTTTGGTCTTCACCATAGTGGAGTTTGGAGTCAGACTGTTTGAGGGTGTGCACAGGTGTCTTTTTATACTGATAACAAGTTTAAACAGGTGCCATTACTACAGGTAATGAGTGGAGGAAAGAGGAGACTCTTAAAGAAGAAGTTACAGTTCTGTGAGAGCCAGAAATCTTGATTGTTTGTTTCTGACCAAATACTTATTTTCCACCATAATATGCAAAAAAAATGATAAAAAAACAGACAATGTGATTTTCTGGATTTTTTTTTCTCAGTTTGTCTCCCATAGTTGAGGTCTACCTATGATGTAAATTACAGACGCCTCTCATCTTTTTAAGTGGTGGAACTTGCACTATTGCTGACTGACTAAATACTTTTTTGCCCCACTGTATATATATACTAGCTGAAGAGCCCGGCGTTGCCTGGGCATAGTAAATATCTGTGGTTAGTTATAGCACCTCATTTCTCTTATTTTCCCATCATGCCTCTCATTTTCCGCCTCACATCTCTCATTTTCTCCCTCACACCTCTCATTTTCTCCCTCACTCCTCTCATTCCCCCCTAACACTTGTCATTTCGACCTCACATCTGTCATTTTCTGATCACTCCACTATTTTCCCTCACTCCTCTCATTTTGCACTCACACCTTTTCATTTTCACCTCACACCTCTCATTTTCACCTCAGTATATACCTGTGTGTCATCTCCCTTATATATAGTATACACTTGTATGTCATCTCCTGTATATAGTATATACCTGTATGTCATCTCCCCTGTATATAGTATATACCTGCTGTGTGTCATCTCCCCTGTATATAGTATATACCTGTATGTCATCTCCTCCTATATATAGTATATACCTGTATGTCATCTCCTCCTGTATATAGTATATACCTGTGTGTCATCTCCCCTGTATATAGTATATATCTGTGTGTCATCTCCTCCTGTATATAGTATATACCTGTATCTCATCTTCTATATATAGCATATACCTGTGTGTCATCTCCTCCTGTATATAATATATACCTGTATGTCATCTCCTCCTGTATATAGTATGCACCTGTATGTCATCTCCTCCTCTATATAGTATATACCTGTGTGTCATCTCTCCTGTATATAGTAAATATCTGTGTGTCATCTCCCCTGTATATAGTATATACCTGTGTGTCATCTCCTCCTGTATTAGACCTCGTTCACACGTTATTTGCTCAGTATTTTTACCTCAGTATTTGTAAGCTAAATTGGCAGCCTGATAAATCCCCAGCCAACAGGAAGCCCTCCCCCTGGCAGTATATATTAGCTCACACATACACATAATAGACAGGTCATGTGACTGACAGCTGCCGTATTTCCTATATGGTACATTTGTTGTAGTTTGTCTGCTTATTAATCAGATTTTTATTTTTGAAGGATAATACCAGACTTGTGTGTTTTTTAGGGCGAGTTTCGTGTGTCAAGTTGTGTGTGTTGAGTTGCGTGTGGCGACATGCATGTAGCGACTTTTGTGAGATGAGTTTTGTGTGGCAACATGCGTGTAGCAACTTTTTGTGTGTCAAATTGCATGTGACAGGTTAGTGTAGCACGTTGTGTGCAGCAAGTTTTGTGCATGGCGAGTTTTGCGCGTGGCGAGTTTTAGGTGTGGTGCCTTTTCAGTATGTGCAAGTTTTGTGTGAGGCAACTTTTGCATGTGTTGCAACTTTTGTGCATGTGGCAATTTTTCCGCGTGTGCAAGTTTTGTGTGTGGCGAGTTTTCCATGAGGTGAGTTTTGCACTTGTGGCGAGTTTTGCAAGAGCCTAGTTTTTGCATGTGGCGAGTTCTGCGCATGGCGAGTTTTGAGTGGCGACTTTTGTGTTTCGACTTTTATGTGGCGAGGTTGGTGTATTTGTGGTGAAATGTGTGCTGAGGGTAATATGTGTTCAAGCATGTGGTAGTGTGTGGCGCATTTTGTGTGTGTGTTTATATCCCCGTGTGTGGTGAGTATCTCATGTCGGGGCCCCACCTAAGCAACTGTACGGTATATACTCTTTGGCGCCATCGCTCTCATTCTTTAAGTCCCCCTTGTTCACATCTGGCAGCTGTCAATTGGCCTCCTACACTTTTCCTTTCATTTTTTCCCATTATGTAGATAGGGGCAAAATTGTTTGGTGAATTGGAACGCGCGGGGTTAAAATTTTGCCTCACAACATAGCCTATGACGCTCTCGGGGTCCAGACGTGTGACTGTGCAAAATTTTGTGGCTGTAGCTGCGACGCCTCCAACACTTTTCCTTTCACTTTTTTCCCCATTATGTAGATAGGGGCAAAATTGTTTGGTGAATTGGAACGCGCGGGGTTAAAATTTTGCCTCACAACATAGCCTATGACGCTCTCGGGGTCCAGACGTGTGACTGTGCAAAATTTTGTGGCTGTAGCTGCGACGGTGCAGATGCCAATCCCGGACATACACACATACACACACACACACACACATTCAGCTTTATATATTATATATATATATATATATATATATATATATATATATATACACCCCTGCTATATATCTGAGTAATATATACACACCCTGCTGTCTGCCTATATAATGTACGGTATATTTATTTAAACCACCTGCTATATTCCTGAGTAATATATACACACCCTACTATATACCTCTATAATGTGTATATATCTATATATATGTACACCCCCTGCTATATACCTGAGTAATATATATACACCCTGCTGTATACCCCTATAATGTATATATATTTACACCTCCTGCTGTATACATGTTTAATATATACACACCCTTCTGTATACCCCTATAAATATATACCGGTATATGAGCGATGAGTGTCGTCGACCCAGTAAAAGCCGCTTGCAGTCTCATAGGAATTAAAATGGCTGTTGTCAGCGGCTGACATTGACTGCCAGAAATCCACACTGCCCAACACTAGTTGTCCAATACTTCACAAGCTCCTGTCATGGGAACCACCTGTCTCAGAGAATCTCCTGTGGACTTACCTTGCTTACTCTCATCCCTCTGTTACCTGAGCTGCTGTCCTGGTCATTTGGTCTCTGTGTTCTGACTTCCTGTGATGTCACGTCACCTTATCTCTGAGTTCCGGTCTCTGGAGTCTATTGTGACATCACAGTCACGTGACATCATACTGTGCTGTGTGTGGGGTTCCATCCACCAGCTCCTGTGCAGTATGTACACCCCTGCTCAGGCTCGGACTGGCCCACCGGGCCCTGGCACTGACACTGACACCTGCTGGCAGGGCCTCCCCCAGCTCCAGGGCCCCCTCCCCCCCGCCGCCCGCCTTGAATACTCACCCTGCTCCAGCGATGGTATCGGCGTCTGCACTGCAGCTCGTTCTGAATGAGCTGTCATGTGACACCGCTCATTAAGATCATGAATATGCGCATATTCATGATCTTAATGAACGGTATCACATGACCGCTCAAGCAGGAAGAAGGTGCTGCGCCGGCGCCGCCGCCTGGAGTCGGGACAGAGCGCGAGGGATGTCGGCATGGCCGTGCAGTGGAACAGGTGAGTATGAGGGACGGGGTGACGGGGGGGATGAAGGAGGACATAAGCCGGCGCGCCAAGCAGGAGCAGGAGCTGGTGCGGAGAGATAAGCCTGCATACAGGGGGGAATATAAGCCATATAGGGGGGAATATAAGCCATGCATACAGGGGGGAATATGAGCCATGCAGGGGGGAATATAAGCTGTTATGATCTGGTGATTAAGGAGCGACATGCGTCTAGCTCTGAGCAGGTGGCAACTATACTGACCGCAGTCCCTAAACTCAACACAACACTAGAAGCAGCCGTGGAATGTTCCTAACTCTGCCTAGGCATCTCGTCACAGCCTAAGAGCTAACTACCCCTAAAGATAGAAGCAGGAAAACTATCTTGCCTCAGAGAAAATCCCCAAAGGATAGATTAGCCCCCCACAAATAATGACTGTGAGAGGAGAAGGAAATTACATACGTAGTATGAAACAAGATTTAGCACAGGAGGCCACTTCTAGCTAGATAGAAAATAGTACAGGACAGAACGCTGTGCGGTCAGTAATAAAAACTAGAAAATGTCCACCGCAGAGAAATGCAAAAATCTCCACACCTGACTAAAGGTGTGGAGGGCAAACTCTGCTGCCCAGAGCTTCCAGCTTAGCTGAATAGATCCATACTGAAAAGCTGGACAAATGAACAAAAACAAAGAAAGTGCTGAACAACAAGTCCACAACAAGAGAACCGCAAAAGGACAAGCAAGGACTTAGCTTTGATGAACTGGTCAGAGTGTCAGGAAAGTCCTAAGAGCAATGACTCCAGGCAGGAACAATTGACAACTGGCATTGAATGAGGGATAAGGCCAGACTAATATAGCCGAGCCAGAAAGAAGATCAGTGAAAACAGCTGCTGAAGCTAAATCCAAGAAGCAGCCATACCACTCAAAACCACCGGAGGGAGCCCAAGAGCGGAATTCACAACAATGAGCCATGCATACAGGGGGGAATATGAGCCATGCATACAGGGGGGGAATATGAGCCATGCATACAGGGGGGGAATATGAGCCATGCATACAGGGGGGGAATATGAGCCATGCATACAGGGGGGGAATATGAGCCATGCATACAGGGGGGGAATATGAGCCATGCATACAGGGGGGGAATATGAGCCATGCATACAGGGGGGGAATATGAGCCATGCATACAGGGGGGGAATATGAGCCATGCATACAGGGGGGGAATATGAGCCATGCATACAGGGGGGGAATATGAGCCATGCATACAGGGGGGGAATATGAGCCATGCATACAGGGGGGGAATATGAGCCATGCATACAGGGGGGGAATATGAGCCATGCATACAGGGGGGGAATATGAGCCATGCATACAGGGGGGGAATATGAGCCATGCATACAGGGGGGGAATATGAGCCATGCATACAGGGGGGGAATATGAGCCATGCATACAGGGGGGGAATATGAGCCATGCATACAGGGGGGGGAATATGAGCCATGCATACAGGGGGGGGAATATGAGCCATGCATACAGGGGGGGGAATATGAGCCATGCATACAGGGGGGGGAATATGAGCCATGCATACAGGGGGGGGAATATGAGCCATGCATACAGGGGGGGAATATGAGCCATGCATACAGGGGGGGAATATGAGCCATGCATACAGGGGGGGAATATGAGCCATGCATACAGGGGGGGAATATGAGCCATGCATACAGGGGGGGAATATGAGCCATGCATACAGGGGGGGAATATGAGCCATGCATACAGGGGGGAATATGAGCCATGCATACAGGGGGGAATATGAGCCATGCATACAGGGGGGAATATGAGCCATGCATACAGGGGTGGAATATGAGCCATGCATACAGGGGGGAATATGAGCCATGCATACAGGGGGGAATATAAGCCATGCATACAGGGGCGGACTATGAGCCATGCATACAGGGGGGAATATAAGCCATGCATACAGGGGTGGACTATGAGCCATGCATACAGGGGCGGACTATGAGCCATGCATACAGGGGCGGAATATGAGCTATACATACAGGGGGGAATATAAGCCATGCATACAGGGGCAGGATATGAGCCATTCATACAGGGGGGGGGATATGAGCCATGCATAGGGGGGAGGGGTATATGAGCCATGCATATATGGGGAGATATGAGTCATGTATACAGGAGGGGGTAATATGAGCTATGTATATGGGATAGGAGGGAGATGAGCCATGCATACAGGAGGGGGGTCATTATACAGTATTGAGCATCATGTGTGGCCGTTATACAGTATGGAGCATCATGTGTGGCCAATGGACATAATACAGTATGGAGCATCATGTGTGGCCGTTATACAGTATGGAGCATCATTTGTGGTCATTATACAGTATTGAGCATTATGTGGGATCATTATACAGTATGGAGAACTGTGTGGCCGTTATACACTATGGAGCACTATGTGTGGGTGGTCATTATACAGTATGGAGCACTGTCTGGCCATTATACAGTATGGAGCAATGTGTGGCCATTATACACTATGGAGCATCATGTGTGGCCATTATACAGTATGAAGAACTGTGTGTGGCCATTAAACAGTATGCAGCATCATGTGTGGCCATTATACAGTATGGAGCATCATGTGTGGTGGCCGTTATACAGTATTGAGCATCATGTGTGGCTATATTTTTGTTTGCTTATAATTATTGTATATAAAACAGTGTGATCAGCTGTACTAAATGGCTGCGGTTGGGACGTGGATATGGGTGTGACTAGTTGTGAAATGGGACTGGTCAGAGGCATGGCCTAAAATTTGCCGCGGCGCACTACGCGCGCCGCAAACTTAGTACCTCCTTCCCTTCTTCAAAAGTTGGGAGGTATGGTACCACATTTGCCAGATCACGGCAAGTGCCGCAAATCCCATAGGGAATGAATGAGGCCGAACGCAGTGTTGCCATAAGTGATCCGTTACACTGCAGATGCAGAAAAACTGCCCGATCTGCTGCAAAAGGCGACTTTCACATCAGCGATTCTTGCCAAAGTCACTGCCGATAGTGTCATACTCACCAAAAGGGGAGGCAGCGCTAAAAGTGCCTAGGGCAGCAGAAACTCTAAATACGGCCCTGGGGGGCTACATTATATTCTGTGGGGAGACTGCATTATACTCAAGGTACTACATTATATTTTGGGGGGCTACATCATGCTATATGAGGGGGCTACAGTATACTCTATGGGGGCTGCATTATATTCTGTGGTGGAACTGCATTCTCTCAGGGGACTACATTATATTCTGTGGTGGGTGGCATTATACTATATGGGGGGGCTGCATTATACCATATGGGGTGCTACATTATATTCTATGGTGGGGACTGCGTCATACCTGAGAGGGTTGCATTATATTTTGTGGGGTGCTGCATTATATTCTATGAGAGGGGACTGCATTATATTTTATGAGGGGGCTACATTATATTCTGTGAGGGGGCTACCCCAACCCTTGCTACATTATTAAGACGTGAACTACCTTATATTATACCCTGATATTAGCGCTTTTTACCGCACAATTGGTGGTCTTGTATCTATTTCTATGTAGCTACATAGTGGGCCCCAAGAATGATTTTCTCTGGTGGGCCCAAGGTGCTCCAGTCCGACGCTGCCCCTGCTATATACCTATGTAACATATACACACCCTGCTGTATACCCATATAATGTAAAATATATATATATATATATATATATATATATATATATATATATATATATGTACACCCCTGCTATATATCTATGTAATATATGCATACCCTGCTGTATACCCATATAATGTACAATATATATGTACACCACTGCTAAATACCTGAGTAATATATATATACACACCCTGCCGTATACCTATATAATGTACGGTATATATATGCACACCCCTGCTATATACCTGAGTAATATATACACACCCTGCTGTATACCACTATAATGTACAGTATATATATGTACACCCCTGCTATATACCTGAGTAATATATACACACCCTGCTGTATACCAATATAATGTACAGTATATATATGTACACCCCTGCTATATACCTGAGTAATATATACACACCCTGCTGTATACCACTATAATGTACAGTATATATATGTACACCCCTGCTATATACCTGAGTAATATATACACACCCTGCTGTATACCAATATAATGTGCAGTATATATATGTACACCCCTGCTATATACCTGAGTAATATATACACACCCTGCTGTATACCACTATAATGTATAGTATATATATGTACACCCCTGCTATATACCTGAGTAATATATACACACCCTGCTGTATACCATTATAATGTACAGTATATATATTGTAGGGATATCACTCACTCAGGTGCGACAGCTGACACTCAGGAGGCACGTTCCTTTAAAAGTTCACAGGGTTTATTACTTCATAAACCACATGACAAAATAACAGCAAACAAATAGCCTTTAGCTCAGGAAAAGAAAACAAAGTGTCCAGTCCATCAGGCTCAGTCCTGGAGCCTTCACACACTCAGGAGGGTTTTCACCTCCACACATATCTGCTGTGTTAAGCATTAGCCTGTCTTATATAAAGCTAACCACACCCAGTAACCCATCACATGATTAGCCATGTGGTCTGACATCACCACAGGTCCTGAAACACATATATATACAAGGTTATGTGCAAGAAAGAAATACTCCGGGCTACATTACAGCAACAAGGCACTTATGTGGCACATACCTCCCGTCGACTACACACCCTTTAGCCATGCTACAATATGTACACCCCTGCTATATGCCTGAGTAATATATACACACCCTGCTGTATACCCATATAATGTACAGTATATATATGTACACCCCTGCTATATACCTGAGTAATATATACACACCCTGCTGTATAACCATATAATGTACAGTACATATATGTACACCCTGCTATATACCTGAGTAATATATACACACCCTGCTGTATACCACTGTAATGTACAGTATACGTATGTACACCCCCTGCTATATACCGGTGTAAAATATACACACCCTGCTGTATACCCCTATAATGTATATATATATGTACACTCCTGCTATATACCTGAGTAATATATACAGACCCTGCTGTTTACCACTATAATGTACAGTATATATATGTACACCCCCTGCTATATACCTGAGTAATATATACATAGCCTGCTGTATACCTCTATAATGTATATACAGTATATATATGTACACCCCCTGCTATATACCTGAGTAATATATATACATCCTGCTGTATATCCCTATAATGTATATATATGTACACCTCCTGCTGTATACATGTGTAATATATACACACCCTGCTGTATACCCCTATAATGTGTGTATATATATCTACGCCCCATGCTTTACTTCTGTGTAATATATACACACTCTGCTGTATATCACTATAAATATATATATGAGCGATGAGTGTCGGTGACCCAGTAAGGGCTGCTTGCAGTCTCATGAGGATTAACCCCTTCATGGCCCAGCCTATTTTGACCTTAAAGACCTTGCCGTTTTTTGCAATTCTGACCAGTGTCCCTTTATGAGGTAATAACTCAGGAACGCTTCAACGGATCCTAGCGGTTCTGAGATTGTTTTTTCGTGACATATTGGGCTTCATGTTAGTGGTAAATTTAGGTCAATAAATTCTGCGTTTATTTGTGATAAAAACGGAAATTTGGCGAAAATTTTGAAAATTTCGCAATTTTCACATTTTGAATTTTTATTCTGTTAAACCAGAGAGATATGTGACACAAAATAGATAATAAATAACATTTCCCACATGTTTACTTTACATCAGCACAATTTTGGAAACAACATTTTTTTTTGTTAGGAAGTTATAAGGGTTAAAATTTGACCAGCGATTTGTCATTTTTACAACGAAATTTACAAAACCATTTTTTTTAGGGACCACCTCACATTTGAAGTCAGTTTGAGGGGTCTATATGGCTGAAAATACCCAAAAGTGACACCATTCTAAAAACTGCACCCCTCAAGGTACTCAAAACCACATTCAAGAAGTTTATTAACCCTTCAGGTGCTTCACAGCAGCAGAAGCACCATGGAAGGAAAAAATGAACATTTAACTTTTTAGTCACAAAAATTATCTTTTAGCAACAATTTTTTTTTTTCTCAATGGTAAAAGGAGAAACTGAACCACGAAAGTTGTTGTGCAATTTGTCCTGAGTACGCTGATACCTCATATGTGGGGGTAAACCACTGTTTGGGCGCAAGGTAGGGCTTGGAAGGGAAGGAGCGCCATTTGACTTTTTGAATCAAAAATTGGCTCCACTCTTTAGCGGACACCATGTCACGTTTGGAGAGCCCCCGTGTGCCTAAAAATTGGAGCTCCCCCACAAGTGACCCCATTTTGGAAACTAGACGCCCCAAGGAACTTATCTAGATGCATAGTGAGCACTTTGAACCCCCAGGTGCTTCACAAATTGATCCGTAAAAATGAAAAAGTACTTTTTTTTCACAAAAAATTTCTTTTAGCCTCAATTTTTTCATTTTCACATGGGCAACAGGATAAAATGGATCCTAAAATGTGTTGGGCAATTTCTCCTGAGTACGCCAATACCTCATATGTGGGGGTAAACCACTGTTTGGGCACATGGTAAGGCTCGGAAGGGAAGGAGCTCCATTTGACTTTTTGAATGAAAAATTATTTCCATCGTTAGCGGACACCATGTCGCGTTTGGAGAGCTCCTGTGTGCCTAAACATTGGCGCTCCCCCACAAGTGACCCCATTTTGGAAACTAGACCCCCCAAGGAACTTATTTAGATGCCTAGTGAGCACTTTAAACCCTCAGGTGCTTCACACATTGATCTGTAAAAATGAAAAAGTACTTTTTTTTCACAAAAAAATTCTTTTCGCCTCAATTTTTTCATTTTCACATGGGCAGTAGGATAAAATGGATCATAAAATTTGTTGGGCAATTTCTCCCGAGTACGCCGATACCTCATATGTGGGGGTAAACCACTGTTTGGGCACACGGCAGGGCTCGGAAGGGAAGGCGCGCCATTTGACTTTTTGAATGGAAAATTAGCTCCAATTGTTAGCGGACACCATGTCGCGTTTGGAGAGCCCCTGTGTGCCTATGCATTGGAGCTCCCCCACAAGTGACCCCATTTTGGAAACTAGACCCCCAAGGAACTTATCTAGATGCATATTGAGCACTTTAAACCCCCAGGTGCTTCACAGAAGTTTATAACGCAGAGCCATGAAAATAAAAAATAATTTTTCTTTCCTCAAAAATGATTTTTTAGCCTGGAATTTCCTATTTTGCCAAGGATAATAGGAGAAATTGGACCCCAAATATTGTTGTCCAGTTTGTCCTGAGTACGCTGATACCCCATATGTGGGGGTAAACCACTGTTTGGGCGCACGGCAGGGCTCGGAAGGGATGGCACGCCATTTGGCTTTTTAAATGGAAAATTAGCTCCAATCATTAGCGGACACCATGTCACGTTTGGAGAGCCCCTGTGTGCCTAAACATTGGAGATCCCCCAGAATTGACCCCATTTTGGAAACTAGACCCCCAAAGGAACTAATCTAGATGTGTGGTGAGGACTTTGAACCCCCAAGTGCTTCACAGAAGTTTATAACGCAGAGCCATGAAAATAAAAAAAAAAAATTATTTTCTCAAAAATGATCTTTTAGCCTGCAATTTTTTATTTTACAAAGGGTAACAGGAGAAATTTGACCCCAAAAGTTGTTGTCCAGTTTCTCCTGAGTACGCTGATACCCCATATGTGGGGGTAAACCACTGTTTGGGCACATGCCGGGGCTCGGAAGTGAAGTAGTGACATTTTGAAATGCAGACTTTGATGGAATGCTCTGTGGGCGTCACGTTGCGTTTGCAGAGCCCCTGATGTGGCTTAACAGTAGAAACCCCCCACAAGTGACCCCATTTTGGAAACTAGACCCCAAAAGGAACTTATCTAGATGTGTGGTGAGCACTTTGAACCCCCAAGTGCTTCATAGAAGTTTATAATGCAGAGCCGTGAAAATAATAAATACGTTTTCTTTCCTCAAAAATAATTATTTAGCCCAGAATTTTTTATTTTCCCAAGGGTAACAGGAGAAATTGGATCCCAAAAGTTGTTGTCCAGTTTCTCCTGAGTACACTGATACCCCATATGTGGGGGTAAACCACTGTTTGGGCACATGCCGAGGCTCGGAAGTGAAGTAGTGACGTTTTGAAATGCAGACTTTGATGGAATGCTCTGTGGGCGTCACGTTGCGTTTGCAGAGCCCCTGATGTGGCTTAACAGTAGAAACCCCCCACAAGTGACCCCATTTTGGAAACTAGACCCCGAAAGGAACTTATCTAGATGTGTGGTGAGCACTTTGAACCCCCAAGTGCTTCATAGAAGTTTATAATGCAGAGCCGTGAAAATAATAAATACGTTTTCTTTCCTCAAAAATAATTATTTAGCCCAGAATTTTTTATTTTCCCAAGGGTTACAGGAGAAATTGGACCCCAAAAGTTGTTGTCCAGTTTCTCCTGAGTACGCTGATACCCCATGTGTGGGGGTAAACCACTGTTTGGGCACACGTCGGGGCTCAGAAGGGAAGTAGTGACTTTTGAAATGCAGACTTTGATGGAATGGTCTGCGGGCGTCACATTGCGTTTGCAGAGCCCCTGGTGTGCCTAAACAGTAGAAACCCCCCACAAGTGACCCCATTTTAGAAACTAGACCCCCCAAGGAACTTATCTAGATATGTGGTGAGCACTTTGAACCCCCAAGTGCTTCACAGACGTTTACAACGCAGAGCCGTGAAAATAAAAAAATCATTTTTCTTTCCTCAAAAATGATGTTTTAGCATGCATTTCTTTATTTTCACAAGGGTAACAGGAGAAATTGGACCCCAGTCATTGTTGCACAGTTTGTCCTGAGTATGCTGGTACCCCATATGTGGGGGTAAACCACTGTTTGGGTGCACGTCGGGGCTCGGAAGTGAGGGAGCACCATTTGACTTTTTGAATACAAGATTGGCTGGAATTAATGGTGGCGCCATGTTGCGTTTGGAGACCCCCTGATGTGCCTAAACAGTGGAAACCCCTCAATTCTAACTCCAACACACCCCTAACCCTTATCCCAACTGTAGCCGTAACCCTAATCACAACCCTAACCCCAACACACCCGTAACCCCAACACACCCCTAACCCTAACCACAACCCTAATTCCAACCCAACCCTAGCCCTAAGGCTATGTGCCAACGTTGCGGATTCGTATGAGATTTTTCAGCACCATTTTTGAAAAATCCGCGGGTAAAAGGCACTGCGTTTTACCTGCGGATTTACCGCGGATTTCCAGTGTTTTTTGTCCGGATTTCACCTGCGGATTCCTATTGAGGAACAGGTGTAAAACGCTGCGGAATCCGCACAAAGAATTGACATGCTGCGGAAAATACAACGCAGCGTTCCCTCGCGGTATTTTCCGCACCATGGGCACAGCGGATTTGGCTTTCCATATGTTTACATGGTACTGTAAACCTGATGGAACTCTGCTGCGGATCCGCAGCGGCCAATCCGCACCGTGTGCACATAGCCTAATTCTAAAGGTATGTGCACACGCTGCGGAAAACGCTGCGGATCCGCAGCAGTTTCCCATGAGTTTACAGTTCAATGCAAACCTATGGGAAACAAAAATCGCTGTACACATGCTGCGGAAAAACTGCATGGAAACGCAGCGGTTTACATTCCGCAGCATGTCACTTCTTTCTGCGGATTCCGCAGCGGTTTTACAACTGCTCCAACAGAAAATCGCTGTTGTAAAACCGCATTGAAATGCACAGAAAAAACATGGTAAATCCGCCATAAATCCGCAGCGGTTTAGCACTACGGATTTATCAAATCCGCAGCGGAAAAATCCGCAGAGGAACAGAATACGTGTGCACATACCGAAACCCTAACCCTACCCCTAACCCTACCCCTACCCCTACCCCTACCCCTACCCCTAACCCTAACCCTACCCCTAACCCTACCCCTAACCCTACCCCTAACCCTACCCCTAACCCTACCCCTAACCCTAACCCTAACCCTAGTTCTTACCCCAACCTTAGTGGAAAAAAAATAATATTTTTTTATTGTCCCTACCTATGGGGGTGACAAAGGGGGGGGGGGGTCATTTACCTTTTTTTTTTATTTTGATCACTGAGATAGGTTATATCTCAGTGATCAAAATTCACTCTGGAATGAATCTGCCGGCCGGCAGATTCGGCGGGCGCACTGCACATGCGCCCGCCATTTTGGAAGATGGCGGCGCCAAGGAAAGAAGACGGACGGTCCCCGGGCGGCCAGGTAAGTATAAGGGGGGGAAATCAGGGCACGGGGGGGCGTCGGAGCACGGGGGGGGGTGGACCGGAACACGGGGGGGTAAATTGGAGCACGGAGTGGGGGATCGCTGTGCGGGCGGGTGGATCGGAGCACGGGGGGGAGGGGAATCGCTGTGCGGGGGGGGATCGGAGTGCGGGGGGGTTTGATTGGAGCACAGGGGGTGTGATTGGAGCACGGGGGGAGCGGGCAGGAGGACGGGGGAGCGGAGCACAGGACCGAGGGGAGCAGACCGCAGATCGGGGGGCTGGGGGGGCGATCGGAGGAGTGGAGTGGGTGCACATTAGTGTGTCCAGCCATGGCCGATGATATTGCAGCATCGGATTGTAATATTTCACCATTTTTTTAGGTGAAATATTACAAATCGCTCTGATTGGCAGTTTCACTTTAAACAGCCAATCAGAGCGATCGTAGCCACGAGGGGGTGAAGCCACCCCCCCTGGGCTAAACTACCACTCCCCCTGTCCCTGCAGATCGGGTGAAATGGGAGTTAACCCTTTCACCCGATCTGCAGGGACGCGATCTTTCCATGACGCATATGCTGCGTCATGGGTCGGAATGGCACCGACTTTCATGACGCAGCGTATGCGTCAAAGGTCGGGAAGGGGTTAAAATAGTTGCTGTCTGCGGCTGACATAGACTGCCAGAAATCCACACTGCCCATCACTAGTTGTCCAATACTTCACAAGCTCCTGTCATGGGAACCACCTGTCTCAGAGAATCTCCTGTGGACTTACCTTGCTTACTCTCATCCCTCTGTTACCTGAGCTGCTGTCCTGGTCATTTGGTCTCTGTGTTCTGACTTCCTGTGATGTCACGTCACCTTATCTCTGAGTTCCAGTCTCTGGAGTCTATTGTGACATCACAGTCACGTGACATCATCCTGTGCTGTGTGGCGTTCCATCCACCAGCTCCTGTGCAGCATGTTACATACCTATGTAATATATACACACCCTGCTGTATACCACTATAATGTGTGTGTATATATCTGTATATGTATATACAGTTATATGAAAAAGTTTGGGCACCCCTATTAATCTTAAGTTTAATGTTTTATAAAAATAGTTTTTTTGCAACAGCTATTTCAGTTTCATATATCTAATAACTGTTGGACACAGTAATGTTTCTGCCTTGAAATGAGGTTTATTGTACTAACAGAAAATGTGCAATCTGCATTGAAACAAAATTTGACAGGTGCATAAGTATGGGCACCCCACCAGAAAAGTGACATTAATATTTAGTAGATCCTCCTTTTGCAAAAATAACAGCCTCTAGTCGCTTCCTGTAGCTTTTAATGAGTTCCTGGATCTTGGAGGAAGGTATTTTTGACCATTCCTCCTTACAAAACAATTCCAGTTCAGTTAAGTTTGATGGTTGCCGAGCATGGACAGCCCTCTTCAAATGATCCCACAGATGTTCAATGATATTCAGGTCTGGGGACTGGGATGGCCATTCCAGAACAGTGTAATTGTTCCTCTGCATGAATGCCTGAGTAGATTTGGAGCAGTGTTTTGGATCATTGTCTTGCTGAAAGATCCATCCCCTGCGTAACTTCAACTTTGTCACTGATTCATGAACATTATTGTCAAGAATCTGCTGATCCTGAGAGGAATCCATGCGTCCCTCAACTTTAACAAGATTCCCGGTGCCGGCATTGGCCACACAGCCCCAAAGCATGATGGAACCTCCACCAAATTTTACTGTGGGTAGCAAGTGTTTTTCTTGGAATGCTGTGTTTTTTGGCCGCCATGCATAACGCCTTTTTGTATGACCAAACAACTCAATCTTGGTTTCATCAGTCCACAGGACCTTCTTCCAACAAGAAATTGGCTTCTCCAAATGTGCTTTTGCATACCTCAGCCGACTCTGTTTGTGGCGTGCTTGCAGAAACGGCTTCTTTCGCATCACTCTCCCATACAGCTTCTCCTTGTGCAAAGTGCGTTGTATAGTTGACACAGTGACACCATCTGCAGCAAGTTGATGCTGCAGCTCTCTGGAGGTGGTCTGAGGATTGTCCTTGACTGATCTCACCATTCTTCTTCTCTGCCTTTCTGATGTTTTTCTTGGCCTGCCACTTCTGGCCTTAACAAGAACTGTACCTGTGTTCTTCCATTTCCTTACTATGTTCCTCACAGTGGAAATTGACAGGTTAAATCTCTGACATCGCTTTTTGTATCCTTCCCCTGAACAACTATGTTGAATAATCTTTGTTTTCAGATCATTAGGCAGTTGTTTTGAGGAGCCCATGATGCCACTCTTCAGAGGAGATTCAAACAGGAGAACAACTTGCAAGTGGCCACTTTAAGTAGCTTTTCTCATGATTGCATACACCTGGCTATGAAGTTCAAAGCTCAATGAGGTTAGAAAACTAAAAAAGTGCTTTAGTAAGTCAGTAAAAAGTAGGTAGGAGTATTTAAAACAAGAAAATGATAAGGGTGCCCATACTTATGCACCTGTCAAATTTTGTTTGAATGCAGATTGCACATTTTCTGTTAGTACAATAAACCTCATTTCAAGGCAGAAACATTACTGTGTCCAACAGTTATTAGATATATGACACTAAAATAGCTGTTGCAAAAAAAAAACAATTTTTATAAAACATTAAGCTTAAGATTAATAGGGGTGCCCAAACTTTTTCATATAACTGTATATATAGGTGTCTCAGTGACATATATATATATATACTAGATTGCGGCCCGATTCTAACGCATCGGGTATTCTAGAATATGCATGTCCCTGTAATATATGGACAATGATGATTCCAGAATTCGCGGCAGACTGTGCCCGTCGCTGGCGGCCTCGACCAATCAGAGACGCGGGATGTCTACGTCCTTTATGACATCATCGTCGCTGTGCCCGTTGCTGATTGGTCGAGGCCTGGCGGCCTCGACCAATCAGAGACGCGGGATTTCTACGTCGATGCTGTGCCGGTCTCTGATTGGTCGAGGCCTGGCGGCCTCGACCAATCAGAGAGGCGGGATTTCCAGGACAGACAGACAGACAGACAGAAAGACAGACAGACAGACAGAAAGACAGACAGACGGAAAAACCCTTAGACAATTATATATATAGATATGTACTGTATATATACCTATTCTATGTGTATAGATGTATTCTATCTATTCTATTCTAATCTGTCAGTGTGATTTTACTGTACACAGCACTGATTTGCCGGCTTTTCAAAGGACACCGGTGCGTAAAAATCGGACAGCAATACTGATGTCATACGGATGTCATACGGATGTTGCGATAAAAAAAATCACATGACACTCGCATGATTTTCCTCCGTTTTTTTCGGTCCGTAAATCGGACCGTTTTTTTATCTCTCAAGTGGAAATGAGCCCTTAGAAAGACATTCCAGGTGACTACCAGATGAAGCTGCTTGAGAGAATGAGAGGGGCTGTAATACTGTCATCAGAGTAAAAGGTGGGGGAGCGCTTTGAGGAATACAATGTTTAACACACATTCTAATTTGTTCCACACATTTTTTATTCCTTGCTTTCATATATGTTTCCTCATAGTTTTTCTGCCTTCAGCCTGAATCTATAGGTGCTTCTAACAAAATTAGAATATCATCAAAAAGTTAGTTTATTTCAATTTTTCAATACAAAAAGTGAAACTCATAAATTATGTAGAGTCAGACTCATTACAAATAGAGTAATGTATTTCAAGTGTTTATTTCTGTTAATGTTGATGATTATGGCTTACAGCCAATGAAAACCCAAAAGTCATTATATTAGAATCTATATATATAATTGTCTAAGGGTTTTTCCGTCTGTCTGTCTGTCTTTCTGTCTGTCTGTCTTTCTGTCTGTCTGTCCTGGAAATCCCGGCTCTCTGATTGGTCGAGGCCGCAACGCGAATTCTGGAATCATCATTGTCCATATACTACGGGGACATGCATATTCTAGAATACCCGATGCGTTAGAATCGGGCCACAATCTAGTACTTTATAACACCAGATTGAAACATGATTTTAAAATCCAAAATGTTGGCATATTGAAATGTATGTTCAGTAAATGCACTCAATACTTGGTCAAGGCTCCTTTGGCATCAATGCGGCGTGGCATGGAGACAATCAGCCTATGGCACTGCTGAGTATTATGGAAGCCCAGGTTCCTTTGATAGCAGCCTTCAGCTTGTCTGCATTGTTGGGTCTGGTGTATCATCTTCCTCTTGACAATAGCCTATAGATTCTCTCTATGGGGCTAAGGTCAGGCGAGTTTGCTGGCAAATCAAGCACAGTGATACTGTTTTTAAACCAGGTATTGGTACTTTTGGCAGTGTAGACAGGTGCCAAGTCCTGCTGGAGAATGAAATTTCCATCTCAAAAAGCTTGTCGGCAGATGGAAGCATGAAGTCCTCTAACATTTCATGGTAGACAGCTGCGCAGACTGGTCTTGATAAAACACAATGGACCTATACCAGCA